>NW_013530935.1:4658775-4848248 GCF_000836235.2 Papilio xuthus
TGCCTCGGCTGGTAAGGTGTTGACCCATCGACCGCCGACAGTCACTTTCCGTAGTAAACTCAACTGCCGCAGAAACAGTCGGAGAAACACTTTTCTCGACGACAAAGTGCAAGCAACTCGATCCGTCTCCACTTCACGACTATATTCGTAACAACTGTCAAAACGCCTTATATAAAACTGGTGCCTCGACCCCTCTTAAGCCAGGTGCTCTGCTCTGATTGGTCGTTACTTAAATTACGATAATAATGTTATTTAGTCTAGGAAAAACGTAACTTATAAAGTAAGATCAAATTAAAAGTTATTAGAAGCTTTTACAATATCAATAAACATTAAACATTGCACACTATGCGTTAAACAGTAATTCAGTTGACAATGGCTACTTAATAACTTCCTACTTTAAATATATTGTTAGCTGAGGGTGGAACTTAAAAATAATGATGGGGTGATGCCAATATAAGAGACCGCACCCTCATTTTCGGGACACACTCGCTACCGAACACTGAAGCCAGCGGAAGCTCTGCCCGTTTGACTAGCCAAAATAATTAATCATTTTAACTCTGATAGTTGATTAAGTTAATGTTGTTTTTTTAAATTATTTTAGTGTTAATTACATTTATTCAATTCTGTTAGTTTTCTTATTAATTCAAAAGTACTGTAATAGTGTATAAGAGATTGTTTTTTTTTAATTTTCCCTGCTTCTGATCCTTAAGATCAGAAGTGGGATAGTGAAACTCCCACGTCCTTGTTTGTACATCCTGATACGATGTGTTTCCATTGGTATTTCTTTAATTGGCTAGTCATACGATCAGAAATATATTTTTGGAAATTGTTTAAAAGGACAAATTAGCACTTTGTTTTTGGTGTTTCGTATAAAATACGTAAGTAAGACGTGATGTGACGGTGTGATCAAGTTTTATGATGTCAACTTTGGTGAGTACGTTCCAATTATTTAATTCTCCGTTTTAAAATAACAAATAGAAGTTGAATTTGTTAGTTTGTTGTGGAAATTTTTAAATGGCTCAGCTTTAATATTTTGCCGTGCTTACCCTGCTGATCAATTTTTTACTGTAACTTGAATTCGTTGCTTCGAATTACGTCTAATTTTAAAGAAAGAAATTTTGGCTTGCATAAAATTATCCGGTGTGAATGCGAAGAAACTTTGTTATGACGAGAAGTTTTCTTGCTTTGTAACAGTTGATCATCCGGGACACATTCATATCATGAATTTAATGCACGCAAACACGTAGCATCTCATCCAAGGAGGTTTCATATTTTATGGACCTCTTTAAAGTGTTGAAGAAAAAGAAGTCAATGCAAACGCCATTTAAGTCGAACTACGTGTCACTGCCATTTTAATTATTTTTAATTTTAAATAATAGCTTGAACATGATTATGTCCAGGAATTGTGTGCACGCGATTAGCATGAAAAATGCAAAATTCAGTACATATATTAGTTTTATGTAATTTAATTAATGAAATTAGACATTTTTTGAACAACGTAAATATGTATTTTTTAATTATGTTTAATTTTCAATTATTACTCTGGTTATTTCCAGATCCAATTTTATAATTATTTGCTAAACATTTAATTAATTAATAAAATACGTAAATAATTGCTCCATTTAAATGCTTTAATGGATTTAAATATTAATTTAATGCTCAAATTTTAATAATTTTTTTAAGCAATTACTCAATAACTTGTAAATTTTTTGACTATGTAATATTATACGTGACGATAATGATACAACGAAAAACGTATTCTAAGTATCAAAAAATTGTTTATATTTTTAATAATAGCATAATTTAAAAATTATTTGATTTTTTAAGTTAGAACAACTTAGTTTTTAAACTATATAACATGATAAATAAGTTGCTATATTTTATTTTTGAAATACAAATTTAAGGTGCCCTAAATAAAATTAATGATCTGTCACAAATTTAACTGCCATTAATCTACCAAATGTGTAAAATTTACAAGTCTTTTTCAGTAGCTTTCTTTCATATTGAAAGCCTAAATCAAAGAGTATATGGTCTACCTACACGAAATGTCACCACCAAAGAGTTTATAAAATATGGCATGACTATGGCATGGGTATGTAGTATATAAATCAATTCTGAACCGGTTCTAAAGTTCAGCTTGCATAGACTGAACCGTTGAGCTATCCAATCAAACCGTCGCGGACACCTCGGTCACGGCAAATTTTCGGAACTTTACCTCCGGCTATAGTGTGATCGGATATTGCGAGTTACCTGGTGAATCGCAGAGCGCAAATTGTACCGCAAATCATTGCTCTATGCAGCTTCACAGTGTATGTGAACCTTCTGCTGCTCTGCTGATCTGCAGGTCATTAAATTTTTGTTGACTTACGTAAGATTACATTTTGGCTTTACCTAATTATGCTCAGAACAGATTATTCCGTTGGTAGTTGGCAGTAGCACAAAGTAGAAATCTGTTTTCTTTATTTCCTTTGTACGATTTTTTTTTAATTATAATAAAATTAATAGATATAAGATATCGAATCTTTGCGGTCCCACTACTTCAAACAACGTCGTTGAAAATTCCACATTGTAAAAAACTACTTAGTCGCTTACAAAGTAGTACTTTTACGATAAAATGTACTGTTATGAAGATTGGCGAACAGGGAACGGGTATTATATCAATTTGTAGTACTTCAGTGTTTTATTTTGGCTGTTGATAATTTTTATTGCGAATACAAAGTGATCTAACATAACAAGTTATATAAGGTCACGTTCGCCGTAAATTTTACCAGTAAATTTTAGAAGTTGAGACATGTTTGACGTATGTCACTGTCTTCATATGTCAGATGTATTTTTAAATTTATTTCCATACCAAAAATAAATTGTAAATAAAACATTAAAACACTGATTTTGAGTCGCTGAGGTATTTTTTTTAAAAGTATAATTGAGTCTACTTGCAAATAAAATGGTTTTTACTCCGGTAACGCACGTACTTTTTGATATGGATGGACTTATACTTGGTAACTATATTTTTGAATTTAACATATTTCCTGAATAAACAATCTTTCTTTATAATATTTTGCGATTGCTTTCAGACACTGAGAAGCTATACACAGTAGCATTTCAAAATATAGTCTCTCGCTATGGAAAAGAATTTACGTTTGAAATGAAATTAAAACTAATGGGGACTCAGGCACACGAGGCCGCCCAAATGTTAATAACGGCTCTTGATCTACCGATGACTGTTGACGAATTTATAACTGAAACCAAGGAGCAGTTCCAAATTTTGTTTCCCGATACAGGATTAATGCCAGGTATGACCTACAAAATGTAATTTATAACTTTTTAAAACTTTATAACCTAATAAATAATGTATGTTGTAGGTGCTAAGAGACTGATAGAACATTTCCATAAACAAAACATTCCAATTGGCCTAGCAACAAGCTCCAGCGAGGAAGGTTACCATTTAAAAGTTGATAAACATCACACTGACCTCTTCTCATTGTTCCCACACAAAACATTTGGGTCATCAGATCCAGAAGTGAAAAGAGGAAAACCATATCCTGATATATTTTTAGTTGCTGCAGCAAAATTCCTTGATTCGCCAAAACCTGAACAGGTATGTCATATTTTACTAGCAGTCAAATGCAATAGCTATATATAAGCTACCTTCCAGTAAAAGTTCCACCAAATTTCAGTTTGTCTGACCACAAGCCACAAACAAAGTCAAGGGTGACCACTAACTCCGAAATGGTTGGGGTAGTTGTGTAAATTCTGCACTGTAAAAGTTGCGGACAATTGCTATTTAGATTTAAAATAATTTCTAATATCAGTCTTAATCATATAATCAAAATCAATAAAATCAATATCTACATTTTCTTTTATTTTAGTGTCTAGTGTTTGAAGATGCGATCAATGGTGTGAAAGCAGCAAGGGCTGCAGGAATGCAGGTTGTAATGGTACCAGATCCTCGGATGGACAGAAGTCTAACAAAGGAAGCGACTTTAGTGATAGACAGCTTAGAAAATTTTCAACCACAGCTATTTGGTTTACCACCATTTGAGTAAATCATTGTGCCTCTACTAATTGTATGTACTTAATTTTTGAAGATATTTTGATGTTAGAAAATATAATAGGTATTTTGTGATATTGTATACATTTTGAAATATTTCTAATATAGTTATACTTTAATATTATTTATTGAGAATGTATACATTTAGTTTAAAATTAGCACAATTTTGTTGTTTAAATAGAAAGTGTACAAGCTCAGTAAATTAATTTTAAAGTAGCAAATCTACTTATAGTTATTTACTCGTTGAAAACATTAGATTTCCACCTAATAAATAAAAAATATACCAATTTTGGGAAATTATTACTAGTGTTTACTGTCCAATCCATTTAAAAAGACGTAAGTTTATTTTTAATATTTTAATTACTTTTTTTTAGTTTAAAGTATTGTTAACATATTAAAAGTTCCATATAGTTTGTAATAATATATTTACGTAAATTAGTACATTGTCTATTAATAAATTTCCCGCGCTTCAATGACGCTAATTTAAAACCATAGATAAGATATCCGTAGAGATTTGATGTCACGTCTTGTTTAGTCTTAAAATAGTTTCACTAAAGAATTATTTATTATCTACAAATTATTGTGCTTGTGAGTTGTTATTTAATTTATTGTTGTGAATAAATATGATTTATAAACCTGTAACACACGTTTTATTTGACATGGATGGTCTGATATTGAGTGAGTATGAGAAAAAAATGTTTTATTTCTGTTTAAGAAAAAATTGTAAAGTGCCCAATATTATTTCAGATACGGAAGACTTGTATACGATAGGTTTTCAAAAGATCGCGTCTAGATATGGCAAAGAGTTTACATTTGATTTGAAGTGTAGGATAATGGGTCAACAGACGAGGGAATTTGCCGCCTCTATTATCAACGGCCTTGACCTTCCGCTGACAGTCGATGAGTTTTTGAAAGAAACACGATTCATTTACGAAGAATTGTTTCCACAGTCTAAAATTATGCCTGGTTTGTAATATTTCTTTTTTAGGTTAGATTTTATGTTGATAAACTATATTTATCCAAGATACGACAAAGTTTTATTGCGTGTTTTTGGTTTATTATACAGATATAACCCACAAGGGAATCTAATCAGCGTTGAATATTCATTGTCTATATAACAACAAACGTTATAGAACTTTCATGGTCTCAAATATGAAGTTTGCGCTTATCGGAAATTTATTGCATCTTTTTAAAACTTGAATTATAGTAAATTATGGTCTCAGCAATGCTAATTATATATACAATCAAACGGATTTACGTTTGTAGTGGGGTAGACAGAGATTAATGTGACATAATTCCATCGCTTCGATTTTGTTAATATTATAAATGCGAAAGTTTGGATGGATGGATGGATGTTTGTTTGAAGGTATCTCCCTAACAACTCAACGGATTTTGATGAAATTTGGCACGGCTGTAGAACATATTCTGGGAGAAGACATACTACTCATTATTTTTTTTTAAATTCCGCGCGGACATAAGTCCCGGGCGACTTCTAGTAAAAAAATAAAGAATTCGCAATACTATTTCCAGGAGTCGAAACACTTATAAGACATTTATGTGACAACGGCATTCCTATTGGATTAGCAACGAGTAGCAGTAAAGAAACCTATGATTTAAAAGTAAAGAATCACTCTGAACTATTCGATATGTTAAAATATAAGACATGGGGATCTTCTGATCCTTTAGTGAAGAAAGGAAAACCGTATCCGGATATATTTCTCGTGGCTGCAGACAAGTTTCCAGACAAACCAGCCCCAGAAAAGGTAACTAGAAAGAAAAAAAAATAAAAAAAATCGATAAAACACTTTATTTTAGAATTATTACCTAATCTATAATGCGAAGTTATTCAAGTTTGAAAAAATAAGTTTTATCTTGTCTATGTTCTACTCTGTTTACAAAGTAATTTGTTTTTCAATGATACAATTAAATTTTGTATTAAATTGTAACTCATGTTGCTTGGCTTATCGTTAAGATACGCCGTGACCGTGTTATAAATGCTATAGCATATTATTTTATGGTAAAGGCAACTATGTATGAATATTACAATGGAAATAAAAAAATCTATATTTATGCTATTCGTACGACTTTCAAAATAGATTAGAATATCACCGTAAACTATTACCTTAGCAGCTATGTATTACCACGATTGTATCTTGTTATAACAAGTTTCCAACCTAGTAGCTAATTGGAGCGCCTCTAGCCTAATGGTCATCTTCATTTTATATACTTTTTGCTAATGGTTAAAGACTTCGGATCACATGGTCGAGAGTTCGAATCCCGCAATTCGACTATTGTCGTATATCTTATCACAAGCTTTGTGCTTACTTGCAATGATACATGAAATATTAGTAGATTAATAAAAATCTGCTAATATTAAAAAAATGGCTCAATTTCGTTAGCCGTTAACTCGGTCGTTATTTCGTATTAGACGAGTCCCCTCTTACGGGCTAATAAATAACGAAATTTATCGGTCCTTGTAAAGGAAGCGTGTAGGGAATCTAATGAGTATAAAGGGCAGTGAAGAATATTACACAACGCATGAAAAACGACTAATAAAAACGGTTCTCGCATGCGTAAACAGAAATCTTTCTCACTTGAATGAGGGCGTTGATGACTAATGAAATTGCGTCATAAATTGTGAACGTCAAAGTTTTAACAAAATTGGTCGAAATTTTTTACCTAAAACTATTTATTTATGTTTCAGGTATTAGTATTCGAAGACTCGATAAATGGTGTTAAAGCTGCCCACTCCGCTGGTATGCAAGTCGTGATGATACCAGATCCGAGACTTGATCGATCGCTTGCTCCCGAAGCTACACTTATATTAAACTCTATGGTAGATTTTAAACCGGAATTGTTTGGCCTACCACCATACACACAACCAAAGTAATTAAATCGTATGATTATTTTATTGTGTTTTCACTGCTGTAACATGTTTTAAAATCCCCAATCCCTATGAAAAACCTTACGTTCAGTAGTAATTGCACAATCAAACTGTACGTGACTAGGCAACATTTAATTAGTCAGTTGATTTTTTCAGTCGATTGACTGTTCAGTAAAAACTGTAAACTAATGGACATTGATGAACGGATCATGTGCTTTAATATAACCTCGAATTTTACATAATTAGATCTGTATGCTATTATAAATGTAAAGCAATGAAAAAACTGTTTGTTTTGTTTCAAGTTTTTGATTTAGTTTCTATTTTTTATACTTAAACCAGCATTAGTATATGTTTTAGTAACTTTACACTACTTACCGTAACAAATTTTCGTATTCACGAGGTCGAAACATGACTTGTAAACTTGTAATGGCAGTTAAAATGTTTTTAGTCAAGATAAAAAACTTGCAGTTAGTTCAGTAATATAGATTTAAAAAGCGTAAAATTTACTATGTATGCATCAATAAAATTTATATTTTATTCACATTAACATTGTTTTTTCCTACTATTTCTACGGAATGAATAAACTGTGGTGAATTCTATGTTTGCAACACCTATTGTTCCAACGTAGTAAGTGATATTTGAATATTTGAAAATTATTGGTGGCTTAGTACATTTGTTAAATAAAATAAAAAAAACAATTACACTTAAATATTTTATTGTCAGACATCAAACACTGACTAGAATTGATACAATAAATTACACCAATGTGACTAAATACGTATAAGTAAACTTTTGCCGCTTTAGGACATTTGATACCTACTCTGTTACACAGATAAAAAATTAAAATTTGCTACAGGCTAGCAACAAAAAAAAACATACTTATATAACCTCCTGCTTTTTGAAGTAGGCTAAAAATATACAGTGACTTCAAGTCTGGTTATCACCACCTAGATGTTTAACACATTCATCAACGTAACATAGTTACCCTTCATTTCGTCAGTAACTTATCACATTTTCGTTCCTTGGTTCTAGGCTCTTATAAAAATGAGAACAAACTAGAATTATCTAGATATTATACTGAAAATCCTACAGCAGAGGCATTTTTGTAATTTTAAGAGTTGAAATATTACATATTTCTATGCACTAATTAAATTAATACTGTTTTCGGAAGGAACAAAAAAGAGGTAGGAAATTTGATTCGTACTGAAAACATTTATCCTTACACTTACTACATGCAAACGTGACTTTCTTACTAATACGTTGCAAATACATATTACGAAAAAATAATAGTTCATAATCTAAAAGATATTTAAAAGGCTTTTAAAGAACAAATAACAAAAAATAAATTGGTCCTAACCTAAAAGACGTATTTTTTGTTTACAACTGTCAATGTCAAAATTTGATGTTAACCAAAGGCAAATTTTAAATTAATAAAAAGATGTCAAAAAGTACAAGTCTAATCATACGAAGGCAAACCAAAAAGCTCTGGTTGAAAATCTTCCAACGATTTCAAACACAATGTGGCATCTTTTAATTCTTCTGTGTCTATGCGAGGATCAGGCACAACTACAACTTGCATATTGGCAGCCAATGCTGCTTTCATTCCATTCACTGCATCTTCAAACACTAAGCACTAAAATATTAAAAAGATATCAAGATTATCAAGAAGTTCTAAATAAGTCAATACATATCATCTCATTTTAAAAATAGGCTATAATTTTGTAAATCAAGGATCTCACCTTCAAAAAATGTAATTATTGAGTTCATTTGGGTTTGATATTTGGATACAAAACCACTATGAAATTGTAGATATCAAAAAATTTCCTACTCTACTAACCTTTTCTGGTTCAGGTTTGTCAGGAAACTTTGAAGCACAGACCAAAAATATAGCAGGATCAGGTTTTCCTTTGGTAACTTCAGGGTCAGTGGTACCCATGGTGAGATGGTGGAAGTTACCGAGGAAATCTTTATGGTTTTGCATTTTCATGTCAACACTGTCTTGACCTGAACTTGTAGCTAAAGCTATGGGTACACCTTTGCTGTGCAAATGTTCTACTAATTTCTGTGCTCCTACAAGAAAATGTGTACAGAATTTAGATTCGCAGAATAATATCAAAATTAATTTCAATAATCAATTTCATTTTTAATTACATCCTAAGTTATTATTTAGTGTATATAGTATACCATATTGTTTAAAGTAAATTAAAATCCTAACTTATTTATTTTTCATAACAGTGGACAATAAGGAAGTTGAATGCTATAATTTTAGGGTTAGATCAATACACTAATCAATGCTTAAATGATAATTATATGACTGAGAAAATTGTGAGATAGTTTTTGTCCGCAAGATTTTGGTTCTTGTATTTCTTAAGACCACATAGAGATTGATGACAGCTTAATAATAAAAATATTTTGTGATATTTACCAGGCATAAGTTCAACATTCACAAAAACTTTCTCATATTCTTTTTTACACTCTTCCATAAAAGATTCCCCAGTGAGTGGTAGATCTAGTGTTTTTATTATTTTCTCTGCACATTCATGTCCTTGAAAACCTAAAATGCTCCTCTTTAATTCCCAAGTAAACTCCTTTTTATACTTGGCACACACATTCGAGAATGCTTCAGTGTATAATCGTTCTGAATCTGTAATAAGAATTAAGGTTATTCAATATTATTATACAGTAAAATTAATAATTTCACATATATTTTTAATGATAAGCAACACAGGTTATAAGTAAATAATTTTACGTAAAATCAGAATTTACCGATAAGTAAGCCATCCAAATCAAATAGGACATGGGTAACATTTTTGAACACCATTTTGACTATTTTCTTTCTTAATTTATTTTATAAAATCTATTTGTCGTCTTTATTCTAAGTATTTAAATATCAATCATGTAAATTACATTATAATAAAGTAACGGAGATTTCTATAATTTTAAATTTAAATTAAAACATTTTTTGTAATTTTTCGCTCTAGGCCAAATTTGTCATATGTCAATGTCAATAAGTCAGTGTCAAAGTCAAAACACTAGGATTTTTGAAAAAAGCAATAGATAATTAAAGCTACCTATTCAATTTTTCAATACAAATATAATTATAAAAAAAAATATTTCGATATTAAAGTTCAATCGACAAAACAGCCTTCTAGTTATAAACCGGGTACAAGAATAAAATGGAGAGACATATCCAAGAGGTCAGTTGGCGCCGCCAGCCGGAGTGTCCTCGGCAACCCCAGTTATAATCACAACTTTCTCTTAAAAGTATTAAAAAGAGTGATTTTTTCTTTAAAAGAAAATTGATGCACTTCAACAAAATCATATTGAGTTGCGATCTTTCAAATGATTACCATAATTTTAGATTAATAAAAGATTGCTCTTTTTTCTAACAAGGCGCATAATTTTGCAATAATATTATAGTTAAGTATGATTTTAGTACCTAGTTCAAAAACTGTGAGGGCGAGTACATTTTTCTTATCTCTATCTCTATCATAGTTTCATGCCATAATTTTGTGAAAATTATATCAACGTCAGTTATTTGAGGTAAGTAAATAAACAATTTACAATCGTTTAATTCCGCCTTCGATTTTAGTATTCAATGTTTAATGAAGATCACAAGAAATTCGAAAGGGTATTATAAATTTTTATCTTTTTAACTATAAATAGCGCATATATTAATATTGCAATTACGGACATCTAAACGTTAAAAAAAAGAAACAGGTTTGCATCATTCTCAAACTTGAACTTGTATTTTCAACTTAGTCGTTATTTAACTAAAGTCGATTTCAACACGTCTCATTAAGTTGCACGTTACGTAAACCTGAGGGACGTCACGTTGGCACACGTACTGCAAAATGCCATTCATAATATCAACTACGATGTTTCCTCGTGGTTTTTGTTTACTAACTTAGCTTTATAAACCTGGAAGAGCCAATGCCAATCTCGTAAATCAAAATCTTATCAAAAACGTCTGGCAATTAAATAGTGTAACGTTTTACTTAATTTGAACTATATTCGTAAAATGATAAAAAACTAATAAAGTTGTTCACCGGCGAAGCGCTTTTTTAAATTTCATAGTTGTCAAGCGTCGCCCCACAAGGCTCGAGGATTTGCTCGTTACTTACACGTCGTTAAACAATACGCTTACGACGATGTTTACTTCGATTATTTTTATTTTTTAATAAAAGGCTAGATAACGCAAGGTGGAAAATTTTCGAATGATTTTTTTTAAGTCTCGAATCTTCTTTCAATTCAGCCACGTTCAGATGTATCTTTTTTCGTCGTTAAAAATAACACGGATTTTGGAACGACGATAAAAAAGGGCGCTGAAAGACAATGGGCGTTAATCGTCGTTTAATGTTTAAAATATTTTATGATTAATCTTACAATTTTCAACCTTTACCTACGTTATGGCTGGAAGTTCATACGCACATGCAAATAATATGACATATCGTGTTATATCACATGAAACGGGTGTGAATACGATGTCGCAAAGAATTACTTGTTATCTAAGACTTAGGTCATTGAACCATAAAATCCGGCATTAAAAAAAAACAATCTATATATAAAATTTATAAAATTGGGAGTGTCTCTATGTAATAACGACGATAACATTTCATATTTATGTAGCTTATAGCATAAAAAATCCTTTTTTTTTATTTTGTCTTTTTCGGATAATCTTCGATATGGCTGAACAGAACGTGATGGGATTTTGACTGGTAGGTAGCTGATATATACGTAAATGTAATAGGCAAATTTCTTAAAATTAAATCAGCGTTGAGGAAGTCGCGCAAAACCGCTGGTAAATAATAAAATCACAGAAATGCAGTCACGAACTGTACAGATGAATAATGGTGATACGAAACTCAATAATTTTCTGAACATAATTATTTTTATTTTCATGTAAAAAAAGCTACTAAGACATTCGCCATTGCTTATATCAAACTGAAACTATGGAAATAAAAAAACACTGTTTAAAGAAATTTAAAAATATGTACATGGATTCGAAGTTTTTTTTTTAAATGTTTGCGTTGATGACTTTTGCATATAAAATTTATTATATCAGTTCAGTGTTTGCAAAGTTTACTCATTACAAAGATACGAATATACGCTTATCTAAATTCTTAATGCATAGTTCAATAAACTTTAATGAAAAGGTCTTCATCTTTTTATAGAATGGATGTTAGAAAAGTAAATCTACTGAAGATTTTAAATCTATTAAGAGGCCATTTCTTATCCCGACTGTCTCCCTGTCTAGCCTATGTCGTCGATCAATACAATGTTATACCTTTCTATATCAGACGCTATGTGGATTTACAAGTTGCATGAACTTCCTACTCAATTTTACTTACTAATATTATAAATGCGAATGTTTTGATGGATGGTTGTTTGAATTACAACAGCAGCATGAATCTCGTTCAAATTTAGAATTGTTTATGAATTAATTTTATTTTAATTCCGTGCGAACAAAGTCGTGGGTGACAGCTAAGTACCTAATCATAGAAATTTTATAACCTCAAATTAGGAAAATGAACATTAAAATTGTAAATGATTAAAAATAATCTATCTGTCTAATCTATCTAGGATGCATCTTAATCGCGTTTAATATTTATTTTGGAAACTACACAAATACTTAAGATCACGCTGCTGCATAATTGTTGAATTATATCGTTGTTACTATGGATAAGAATAGAATAATAAGTTTTTTTTTTATTGAAATCTCTATAAAGTTTTTTATCTCAACTACTTAATGTACTAGTCATTGACTAAGCCATGATTTAGAAGTATAGACCAACAAGGCTATCAGGAAAGCACGAATATTTTCGATCTAACCTAACAACTGAACCGATTTTGACAAGCGTCTACGTTCCTAAATGGGATGTTTTCCAGAATATTCTATTATAAAATAATAGACAGTTTTATGTAAAGATGACCCTACTTTGTGTCTATAGGTTAAGTCAGTCCAGTTTTGTTATTTTTAAATTAAACAATTCAATTTTTAAATCAAGGTTAGGTTATTTTTTTATCGGTAACATTTTTAAAATATAGTATTCAAACGTTAATTCAATTATTTCATGAAGAATAAGAGGGATGTGGTATACAATTTTGTCACTCATTTAAAGTGTCAAAATTACAACAAAAATCTACGGTCGATAGTCTATTAAAAAACAAATAAACTTCCTTGTTATAAAATACATTTAAATTAACATAAAATAATGATTTAATGTTTGATTAATATCACGTTATGTCACATTAATAGTCACTTATCAGCTTATATTTTTATTGCGAGTACTTAACAACATTTATTTATTGTGTGAGTTAATATTTTTCTAGACACTGTTATTACGTTATTTTCTTTTCGAGTTTAATGACATTATATCTCCTGTGATTTTGTCTACGTAACGTGATGTCGTCTAAGAACAAATACGATTGGAATTATGTAGATTAAAGGAACGCGTCCATTGGCCCGCCCGACGCACCGCACGCACGACCCGCAACCGTGCCGTCCGCATCGAAAGACCGTTTAATCCGTGCATGCGGTGCGTTCGGCGCAGGCCAAAAGACTCTTACCTTAACACGTTTTTGCGTATTTGATACGCATATCTTGTGTATGTATTTCATAGTGACATTGCGAATACCAACCATAGGACACAAGAGTTACGAAAGTTCAACTTAAGCAAGAAGTATTTTTCCTAAGCAATCGCATGCGCAAAATAATTGTCATAAAACTACAAACTTACAACGTGACAACTTACACATCAACTATGAATTTATAAAATTTTAATAAATGTGGTCAATAGTTAATATTTACCTGTATTCTACGCAAATATAATCGCGATGCAATAATGTTCCTTATTCATAATGTATACAGCTATCTTCCTCTAAAATTTCTTAATCATGTCATTTCTAATGCAACTCATCTAGGTTTTCTTAAGTCAATCCCTAACAACATATTGTCGTTATTAATAAATATTTTATATTCAAATTGCCTACACATATATTTGTTGCACATAGTTTCGTGTCTCAAAGTATCCACGAATTGGGATTCGATAATCTATTAACAGTTGCATGACGTATCAGACATTATCAGAGGAACGTCCTTGAACCAGTTTATATATTTGATTCGCTAACCGAGGAGCCCTTATCGGCTATTCAATAGGTCAATTGTAACTATTGAGATAAATCTTAGATAGAGTATTACCTTGTCATATTACAGAACTATTAAGTTCGATGTAATGCAATATCATATATATAAAATTCTCGTGTCACAATTTTCGTTCCCATACTCCTCCGAAACGGCTTGACCGATTCTCATGAAATTTTGTGAGCATATTGTGTAGGTCTGTAGGTTTACCAGGTGGCATCGTGGTTAAGCGTTGGCTTATCAAACGTCTGAGAATCGGCCAACATCTATTTTTATTTCCCGCGCGGACGGAGTCGCGGGCGACAGCTAGTCTAATATATAAAATTCTCGTGTCACAATATTTGTTATAAAATTTTATATGCATATTCAGTAGGTCTGAGAATCGGGAACTATCTATTTTTCATATCCCTAAGTGATAAGGGTTGTCTACCTCTAATATTTTTTGTACGAATTTTACTTTTTTTTATTTTTTAATGTGACAATAAAACAAAACATACTACTTTAAATTTTCACCCTTTTATCCCATGAATTAATTTATGTGACAAAAGAATATTTCCCGGGTCAGCTTATCATTTTTGGAGTTATTAAGGTAAACCCGTTCATAAATCATATCAACGTTTATTTAAATTATGTTTAGTTTTTTTATGAATTTTGACGCCTTGTGTTGGCAGAATTGGGTGACTTGTCAAGAGATACGATGCACCCTGGTGGCCGACTGGTATCCGAGATGCATAGCTATTAATCCGTGGATGTAGAGCGTGAAATGAAGCGTTCAGGCTCAAGTAAAGCAGTATACGTATATAGGGGCTGCGATCACGGCCCGCGTTCAGTCGCCAGTCGTATCTCTACCGCTGGGGACCTCAAGCGCGCGCGTGTCCGCGCCGGCGAGTCGTCTATCGGACTTTATAAAGGAATTTCTATGTGATGTTAGTAAACAATAAGTGTATAAATAAAAAGCGAGTCTTGAACGTTTATTCATTCTCGCTGTAAACTTAATTTAGTAACAATGTCTCTTCCGGGTGTTTTTCTTTTTTCACATTACGTCGAAAGCTTTTGGGTAAGTTTTTGATTAGTTTATTTTACTTTAATTTTAATTTAGATGATAATTTTGAGTGTAATCGTCTATATAATTAATATTTATTTTTAACAAATATTTTATCAAGTATCTGTTTTAAAAAATATTATTATACTTGCGTTGTATAAATAAAAATAATGTGCTGATTATTTTTAATGAATGAATCGTCTGAATGTTGCAGTTACAATAATTCTTATTTTAAAAAATGTTCAACAATCTTTGTTTATTATTTTTCCATCGCAATTTGCGCCGGTTTTATAAGTGGCCAGGCACAAATCAATCCAAAGCATAAAATATAAAAAGCCATGCCTGTGGAAAATATAAATTATTCAATCATTTTTTGTATCCGTAGTTACATTGGAATCGCGTGTTTTGGGAAATGAATTAAAGTTGTGTTCATTAAGTTTTTAATATAACTTCTGTGTTAATGAAGTTAATTAGAAATAAAATAATACAAGGTTACATCTTTTATTTTATTTAAATTAATGTATATTATTTAAACATCGATCGGTTGGAGATATTTTAGTCGAATTGTATTCAGCTGTGGGTGGATTTAAATGTGGCTGTTGTGTTGAATTTAAAATAAATTTATTTCGTAGGCTATTAATTAAGTGAATTGAACCGATGAAGCGTAGCACTACTAGTAACGTTTACGGTTGGATCTACATTAAAGTTCACAACACCCTTTGTAACAATAACTGTTTTACACAACCTGACCTAAACGTTCATTGAAGGCTCTTTACAAACTATGATGCAGCTTACAATGTTATAATGTTTGTTTATTTATCAACATGCATAGTAATTCTCGTTCGTATTATCAATGAGCTTTCAATCTGCAGACTTTATATGGATGATCTGATTAAATAAATTATATTTATTACATTACTAGTAGTTGCCCCTGACTCTGTCGGTGCGAAATTAAAAAAAACATAACAGATAGCCTATGTGTTCTTCCAGTCTATGTTCTATATGTGTATCAAATTTCATCAAAATCCGTTTAGCCGTTCCGGATATACCTTCAAACATCCATCCATCTAAACATTCCGATTTGTAATATTAGTAAGATTTTTTATTAATAAATGAGTGGTTTGTTTCTTATATTTTGATAATTTCTTTTTCGCTAGAACAGTATCAATAAAAAAATCACCGTAAAATATTTTTTTATTATTTCAAGAATTTCGTTTGCAGCAATCAATAAGTTTTATTCCAAAATAATAGTGCGAAATACGTGGTTTTACTGCTGAAGTTTGTATTAAACATGTGGTCATCTCTTTTATTTTCGTTTTAAACTTTTCTTTTACATAATATCTGACTATAATAAGATAGTAATTTGTATTTCCGAAAGCAATAGTATTATCAAGTTATCAATGTAAGTCAAACAAGACAAGTGATAGTTAAATTATAAATTTTTACTGAAAAACGCGGATGTTTTGATAACGTCTTAAACAGACTTTTTTGTTAATGGCTGCCTACGCATAGCTACTTTTCGTTTGCGACATACGAGAAATACTCATTAGAAAAATTAAAATAGATTAAAAATACGATAAAGCATTTTTTTTTAAAGTTGACAGAAACAGAAATCGCATTTAAATTTGGATTATTTTAATTTAAAAGAAAATAAACTAACTAATTAATTTACGATATCTGGCAACTAGTACTTAGTTAAAAAGAAAAAACTTAAAAGTAAAACCCTGACACAATACAAATCGAATGACTTCTTTAAAATCAGTCAAGCTCCTCCATTAAGCATTACATACAAACATAGTTTCATAGAAACATTACCCTCATGTCAGTCGGGCAATAACCTAGGAATTTTAATTCATTAGGCTACTAGGTGGCTCGCTAACGTGATAGTAAGAAAACGTGCGATTAGTATTTTTTATCGCAATATAACGTCGGAGCTATGTACCATGAACTTTAGTGCCGGCATTAATATGATATACAGTGGCTCTTCTCGCTATCTATTCGCAAGCGCAGGTGCTTCTGTTGGTAGGCAACAATCCTCACCGTCTATTGTCTATCGGTAAAATTGACAGACAGAATGTTTGTTAATTGAGATAAATTAATCATACTAATATTATAAATTAGAAAATTTACATAGGTGGATGTTTGTTTGAAGGTATCTACCGAACGGTTGAACAGATCTTGATGAAATTTGGTACAGATGTAGAACATAGTCTAGAAGAACACATAGGCTATCAATTAAGTTTTTTTTAAACCGGGCGGGCGAAATCGCAGTCGACAGATGGTGTGTTCATAATTTTCAAATCATAAGCACGACTAGAAATTTATTTTCCTAAGGGATTGATGAGAGAAAAAAGTATTGTTTAAGCTCTGACATTTTTGTCAATCAAAAGTGTCAGACACAATAACAAAGAAAGTAGTGTGGCATATTAAAAACGTTACTAATTACTAATATTATGAATGCGATTGTTTAGATGTATAGGTTGACGTTTGTTAGAAGGTATCTCCAGCGCAACAGATCTCGCTCTAATTTGGTATAGATGTAGGACATAGTCTGGAAGAATACATAGACTTCTAAAGATTTTATTAATTTCACGCAGACATCGCGGGCGACAGCTAGTGAATATCTTATGATATTCGAATATTAAATAAGCTTAATTATTGTTTGTGTCTATTTAAGATCCAATTGAGGAGATTGAATGGATAAGTAATATATTTGATGATAAGTATGATAGCTGTATTCATATAGTTCAAGTATGTATATAACAGTAGGGTGGGATAGGGGAGATGGAGTTAATACGTACAAGCCTCACACTATTCAATAGTCTACGTAATAGACGTCTTGTGATCGCGACATAACGACGCCAACGTTGTCTACAACAATGAAAAGTAGGGTTAGAAAATAATAAGGAATAGATAATTAAAGAATTTTATATAAAGAAACTAATATATCTTTGTTAATTGGATCGAAATTTAGATGTAATTTCTATTGTTTTAATGTCTTTCTCTGCTAATATATTATAATATTATACAATATTTGGCATATATCTTTTGGTTGAAGATTTATGCATTTACAGCTTTATTGGACTTGTTTACTGTTAATTAGACGTTTATGAACGTAGGAGATGTACAAAATGTGAAAAAAATTTAGACATTAAATTTTTCTAACGTATGGATAAAATATACTTAAAATTAAATTGAACATTGAATTACATGTCTATATTTTTAAATAGATGTCGCACGCGACCGCATCCGGGCGTGAATAAGAAAAAAATAATTAGTAGCCTGTGTGTTTTTCCAGATTATGCATGCATGCCAAATTTATGCATCTATGCCAAATTTCAGCGAGATCCATGCAGCCGTTCTGGAGATACCTTGTAAGAAACATCTATACATCAAAACACTAGCATTATAATATTAATAAGATAAAATTTTAAAGTTATTTTAAGATAATTTAATCTATTGAAGCCAACTGTTGTATTTTCTGTCTCTTCGTAGTAAATATGAAATGAATAAGGCGTAGGAAGTTTATAAATTGGCGTCTGTGTTCTTAATCCGTTATGACATGGGCAGCTACGTCATTATGACTTTAATTTTGAAGTCATAATGACGTAGTTAATAGAAGAATAGATAATGTATAAAATATTTTATAATTATGTTGCATATTAACATTCAGTAAGAATGTTATCTTTAAAAAAACGTTATTTTAGAATTCAAAAGTATGTGTATTGTACATTTTTTTTAAATTCTTATCTTAATTTTTAAATTTCGTATGTAAAAATATATTTTTTTAACACTGGCTGTTTAACACAGGAAAACTACATCCAAGAATTAAAAAAAAATAGTGTGGCAGAATGAAATAAACATTAGCCTGTATTTTTTTCCAAAGAGTCACCGAAATGAATTTAATTTTAATGTGAAAATTAATTCATTCTCTAACTCATCGTACATTTTTGTCGCGGCTGATTTTTTAATTGGCGTGATAAGCAATTATTATTAATTATATTGAAGATATAAAAAAATATTAACCTTGAAGCGTAGAGTAAGCGACCGTTTGAATATTAACGCTGTTGAAAAAAAACGCTGAATATTCAACGTTTCGGTTAAATAGTTGCACGCACTGCAGTGCTCTTACAGCATACGTTTAGTGTATTACAATCCTTATAAAGACTATGATCTATTTATTATTCGACAGAATAGACATCGTAGACTGTGGGTGACGATGTTAAATGTTGGAATATTAATAGGGAAGTTTGAGTACAGAGTTTAATGGAAGAGACGAACAACAAGCAGTCATCTTCACCAAATGGTACACTAGCTAATGACTCTTGCGGATGAAAACCTTGATATTGCCGTCCACGGGTGCTGTTTAATATTATCTAAGCGTTTTTAATAGTACAATGACCAATTTGGAAGACGATAATGAAATGTGATGACCACATAAAATATAGAAGAATTTGTACGTACTATTATTAAATTTCGCAAACTGCACGCATGAAACAATTGAGAACAGTAGATGGTTGAAATGTGGTCACTGCTTTATTCAGCAGAGACAATGAAATGTTTTTTTAGCCTTAAGATAATGATACTATTCGACCAAACTGTCTAGTTTAGGTTTGTTTCTTACCACGACGATTTTTCTTAATATATTTGAAGAAAAACTTATTCGGGATCGGTCAATTAATAAACAAAGCAGCTTTATAAATATCCTAATGCAAATTGTACGATTTTTGTTTCTTTTCGTTCGCTATTTTGGGCGCGGTGCGTGCCATTGTCGAAAATGTCTTTCGCCAAATGAAATCGGATCGTTCGTTTGGTGTCGTGTTACACAAAAATGTTCACTGCTTAAGGGTTTATAACAGCTGTGAAAGCCACCCAGCTTTCGCGTCAAAATGTCTAATATTTTGGGCAACGCAGGCGGGCAGCGTACACACTAGAATGAATATTTAGATGGAACAACACTCGACTTTTTTTTAAATTAAACAATTGATGATTTTATTAAGAGACCATAGATATTTTTTTGTATTTAGATTTTGAAATGCTCTTAAAGATTTACTGTGTAACAAAGATATTTTAGTTTTTTTTACTTATTTGGTGGTTCGTCGTTATTGGGTGGTCTACCGCCATTTTTAATTTCTTGATAAAATATGCGACGACGCGTCTGAATGATTTTTCTTGGAAATATGAATATTAAAGTTAATAAAGAATTGATATATGATGAGAGATTATTGTTTTGGTTTTTATTTAGTCAATACGAGCTTCCCACATTTATTCCGGCTATCTATTTTTGTCATTGCAAAGGTGAAACAATTGAGTTATATTTGATTTTAATAACTAAATAATTTTGAGAAGGTCTTCTATATTTCATTTGAATCCAACACTTAAATTATGTAAACAGAGATTCGTCAAATTCTATAGGTAGCTATTACTTTTTCAAAACATCATCATCATCAGCTCATACGTCTTCACTGAGGGGCTCGGAGCCCACCCTAAGTTAGGGTTCTTCTTTTATTTAATGAAAATTATAAAATCGAGAGTAATTGTACGTATTATCGAATTTGTTTTTTTATATATAAGAAGTTAGTTCGTTACGAATAAGGCAAGGTTAAATATGTAAAGACATAAAATCTTGATCACTTAAATTTTTATATTTCCGTTTACTTAGTGTCTGTAATTAAAATTTAATTGCCAATTTATTTGATAACAAATTCAATATCTTTTAGATAATCCGTCAACAAATCGAATTATTTTTCAACAGGTTTGACAGGTCGGATTAAATAGCTCAAATTAATTTTATAACACGTACATACATATTTACGATTTAGATTTTTATTAGTATTTATTTGGACAGACAGAGAGAGAGAGAGAGATATCGTTCTTCTCAGTACAAATTCGCTTTTTTTTATAGCTTTAAATTATCTTTCAAGGAGGCATTGTTGTACTCTCTGTATGACATTTTGATACTACGAAAATTATGTTCCAAAAATAGTACTATACCAAATGCCTAATGTTTGAGGCAGTAGGGAATACCATTCGTGTGGTTGTGGGTTCGAAACCGCCATTCGACTGCAGCTGAAAGAAGCTTAGTTGAAATGGATAAAAGAGAATGTAACATTACTTTGAAATGTGTTGTTTCTGTACCTATGATATTTTTATCTATATTTGTTAAAAATATTAATGACTTAAACAAACGTAACAAAAATGACATTCAAAATATTATTATGTTTACGGTCTGGTGATTTAAAATGGTACTTAAATGTGTTTTAAGTGGCAACCCTAATAAAAATGGTATTAAACCAAAGGCAGATTTTCATCGAATTGAAATTATATTTATTTGGATATCATTGTATCCATACGTAAGGAATACAAGGAGAATAAATACATCTGCGCAAAATTTCACCAAAATTTAAGCCGTTCCAGAGATTATTTCAAACAAACATTAATACATCCGTCTAAACGTTCCAATTTGTAACATTATTAGCTGTCGCCTGCGCCTCTGTCGAAGAGGAATAAAAAGAACATAATGAGTAGCCTATGTGTTCTTCCAGATTGTGTTCTACATGTTTGCTAAATTTCATCGAGATCTATGCAGCCGTTCTGGAGATACCTTCAAACAAACATCCATCCATCTAAATATTCTCATTTATAATATAAATAGTAAGAAGTAAAATAGTAAGATGGAAATCCGTAATTACGAACACTATTTTTAACCTGCTGAAATAAATTAAATAAGTTCTTATAGTTTTTTTACTCTCTTCTTATTTGAAGATCCCGGTATGGAACAGAACTTGTTTTTGTGATTTTTTTATATTCCTACAAGTTGTTAGTGGGTCGACGTAGCGTAGACCTTTCGATGATGTTAAATATAGCGGGAATCTACAGTAAAGTTTCACAGTAGTGGAGTCGGTAACAAAATCTGTTACTGAAACTGTCTGGTAACGACGTGATGATGTCGTGGATGATATACCACAAGATGGTTAGAATTATTTCTAATCTTCTCCTACATGTTATCTTTTTCTTCTTTTGAAAGAATGAGAAAAGAAACAACAACAACTACATAATATCTTGGTGCCCTAATCTCTTGACTATAACATCACGCAATTCTTCATATGCAAAAAATCTGACTTATATTAAAACTATCTATCGCCAGCGAAACCGTACGCGCGGAGTTTAAAAAAATGAATTAGGTTACGTGTTCTTTAAGGCAATGTTCCACATCTATGCCAAATTACAGCGAGGTCCATGCTACCGTTCTGGAGAAACCTTCCAACAAACATCTATCCATCCATTAAAACATTTATAATATTAGAAGATGCGAAAATTTGGATGGATAGATCGATGTTTGTTAGAAAGTATCTCCAGAACGGCTTCATAGATCTTACTGAAATTTGGCATATATCTGTAAGATCTGTAATAGAAAGAACAGATAGGCTACTAATTATATTTTTTTCCACGCGGACGGATGCGTAGACAACAGCTAGTCTTGTCATAAATATTTACAATTTTATATGTTATCAAATCGAGTCCAATTTCATGTTTACTGAGTCAAGACCAAGGCGTATTGTTACAATCATATCGTTATGTTTACTTCAAATTAACGTAGGCATAGTTTAATATTACGTCGTACAATGAACAAATTAAATATATGGAATTGACACCGAAATGTTTAAATCAATATTTGTGTACTAACAATGATAAAGATAAAGTTATGTTTGTGTGCAAAAATTCCGATATAAATAAGTTATAATTCTGAGCAAATATTATTTACCCAGGCGACGCCGGGCACTAACTAGTTTTATATTTCATGACTACACTGTTTTCTGATCCAGTCAAGAATAAAAAAATAATACGACGTTTTTACAAACGAATATATTTCTTTCATTGAGACGTTACGCGGTAATAAAATGGAAATAAAAAAGACAATTTTGATCATTTGTATCTTTGTATAAACTGGTAACTAAAACTACCCTATTAGTATGTTAAATCGATTGCCGAACCGGTCGTAATCCTTGATACGAAATTTTCGTGTCGACTACGCGCCTATTCACCTTGAACTTGAAAAGGACGAGGCATTGTAGACCTACGAGTCGCTTCAATATACACTGCAGTTCACCTTCCGATTTATTTATCTATTTGCCCGTGGCTTTATCCGCGTGGATTTACAAAAATATATCAATAATTTCTTCCGGGCTACGTTTTATTTCTGTGCTAAATTTCTTCAAAATCTGTTCACTCCTTCCGGAGTTACGACCAAAATTCCTTAAATCCATTCAATCTTTCGTATTTAAATGCAAGTTTTTTCTTTTTCTATAAAAGAAAATAAAAATGGTAGCCTTTTTGCAGAGAGTAAACTTTCTCGAAGATTCTTAATACGTCCGTAGATTTTTATATATTATAAATATTTACATCGTGCGTAGTTCACATGATGATATTGTCTTAATTCTATAGCTACATAAAAGGTCAATCGACTAGTGTAGTACATCTACGAAATAAAAGATACCCTTAGTTTCGATTTAGTATAAGATTACGAAGAGAACAACAAGATCTTTTTAGAAACTTAGATCATTGTGAAAGACTCTTTCGAAGTTTATTTCAGTATGTTGATTAATTGAGTTGGATATTTCGATTGAATTCAAGGCCTGAAGGTAAGCAGGGAAGCGTATTCGTGTTATAGTGACACATATCCGATGCAGCGAGACAGACGGAGACCGGGCGACCTTCGCGATACAAAACGAACATCGAGCGTCGCCGGTCTGCGGGGAAGCTGCGCCCTATACATACGTATATCAAATCAATATACAAACATTGTAAACAAATTGTACAATTCAATGCTGAAACCATGAACAAATTTTCTTTTGTTCATGCTGCCTTAAAAATGACAATATCCACAACACAACGATATCTTACTAATATTATAAATGTGAATGTTTAGATGGATGGATGTATGTTTGTTTTAAGATATCTCCACAACCCCTCTACTGATCTTGATGAAATTTGGCATTGATGTAGAACATAGTCTGGAAGAACACATAGGCTATTTATTAAGTTTTTTTTATACCGCGCGCAGTTGGGGGCAATAGCTAGTTTTAAAATAAGATACAAAATAGTGTTTATAACTTTATAGTTAGTGATGTCTGTTTCTGATTTTGTAAATGTTAAACACAAAGGTTTTTTTTCATAAAAGTTTAAAAAGGGTTTACTTTTGCCAGTAAATTTGTGAGTTAATTTTCAACCACAGTTATATATTTAATACTTTTAAAATCATATTAAAAGTATATAAAAATACTCGTAATGATTAATAATGTCTCGGGAAGAAACTTTAACAGTTGTATCCTTGGCGCTGATAGCGGCTGAAAATATTAAATTGGCAACAAGTACATTCATTAACATAAAAGACATGACATTAAAACGATTTAAAGATATATTCTGTATGAATTTGGCTCCAAAGCGAAGGGATGTCTCGACGATTTTTTTTACACTCTTTTATTTATTTTATAAAAACAATTTATTAACGACCAATAACATTGACATTGGCTTTGTTACCTAGTAATTAGTTATTTAATAATTATTAATATCTTATTTAAATTACTTCACACTTGCGAGTTTTTTGAACATACTTCGTAAACGTTTAATCGGACAGGAAATTACTGTTAATTAGTGTTATCTACAAGTTTTAGTTTGAAAAAGTTTAAATAAAAAAAAAATTGACGTCGATTGAAGTAGCAACACTGTTTTCATTTGTCTTTAATTTAATTATAAATAAATATATAATAAAGAAATTAACTAGCTTTGTACCTACAAGCATAGATATACCTACGTATTAAGTGAAACATCCATACATCTACACATTCATGCTCTTTGGTTGCGAGCACTTTTTTCCCGACTTTCTTTTGTCATGTCTCCAATCTGGTTAATTCTCGTCAAGGGCGCCTCAATTTCGCAACATAAACTTGACTCGTTACTTTTTCTTCGAAGCCAATACACACATAAATACTTTGTTCATAATAATATAAGAAACTTAGAGACTGACAAACTGAAACACAGAATTTTCTGTGATAACGTAGAGAAGATAAATCTTTTTATTTGCAAAGCAGCTTGTAGAATTCCTAGATATTGTTTTATATTTTCCTAACACATAATTAAGTATTAAATAGTAGTTTATTTCTACTACATGAGAACGGTCCACAATGAGAGAGTAATCAATTGAAATTGCCGATGAACTATGTGAACCGGCCTCGATAAACGCGGAAGAGGTTGCCACAGTCGAGTGGCGGTAGTGTAGCGAGCCTTCAAACTACACCTTGTCATCGACAATGTTTACAGATAATAAATATAACTTTCACAATTAAACTTGTAATCCTTGTTATTATAAATACTTTTATTGCCTACTTATTTTTTATACGATTGTGATTTATTTAACAATAACTTGAAAAGCCATTTTCCACTGCGGCTAGTCATACGCGTCTGGCTGTTTTCATGCGTTGCTTTTTGTAGCTATCGCGTCCGCCCAGTGTAAATAGTACACAATACGTTGGTAGTTGTGAACTAAACACTAAGTGGAAAAAGGACTAAATACTGGTTTGTCTGGTAATGTCATGAAATTTTGACAGCTGTCATTGTATTGATTGACCAATAGCAGTTACCTGCGACTCTGTCCACATAGATCGAATGAAATCTAGTAATAAATATAGGTTATGTCACCGAGGATAGTGAAGCTTCCTAGTTTATTAAAAGCAAACAATCAAATCTTTCCTCTTTATATAGATGTTATTGTTCTTTATATTTAATATAGCTAAATCCGGAACCAAACTGTTTAAATATTTTGTCAAAAAATGGATTTTATGGATTGACCGACACGAGATTTTTTTCGCTTTTAAACTGGTCTAAATTATATCCAGGCGTGGTGCTAATGATTTTTGCATAATTTAGCACCACATAAACTACCTGTTCTTGTCGGGAGAGTAAATATTCACGATAAAGATAACCTGTAAAAATTCAAATATAACTTTGTATAGTTACTTCATATAGATTTCTAATATTTAAAAACTATTTAAATTGCTTCAAATATAAAAAGAAATACTTTAACTTGGAGCTAATATTTATATGAATATGTTAGACAAACTTTTTTTTATCGGAATTTGGGCTGTGGCATCAAATTTAGACATTAATAAAATTGATATTCTGTTAAAAATCGAATAATTAATAATTTCGAAAAATAACACTGGCCGCATAAAATAGTATCTGTTGCTAATTTTTTATCTGTGATATATTACAATGGTGTGAATAAAATAGTTCACTAAACGTTTTTATTCCTGTCTGCGTCAGTCGGTTTCTTTGTATCTAGAGATGGATTTTTAGATAATACTATGTAAATGTAAATTAATTATTATTGTGATCAAATCATGCCGTTTCGCGGTAAGTAGCAAAAAGTTTATTTGGAATTAAACAGATAATAAAAGTGTTACAATATAAAAATGAAGAGCTATTAAAAACAAAAGAATAAGACGGATTGCCGTTTTAATACATGTTAATTTTATACCATTAGTGACCAAATTGAATGATTATTATGTTTGCAACTCTGTAATTTCAGTGTGGTCTCATTTATATTAGATTTTTAAATTTATTTTTCCACCGACTCAAACCATTATCTATACGAAAATTATTTCTTCATTAGGAATAAAGCTATAGGTCTATTTGTTATAATCTTGTAAAATTGCTTCATTCTGTCTATCTGTTTGTTGATTATACTACAATGTTTTTATAGCATCTGTTTGTTTAAATATTTTTTTCGCTGGACAAGTGTTTAGTAAATGTTTGTATGGAATATTTGTTGTCTGGTACAACAAAATCAAACACAGATTAAATAACATACAAACAAATTATATTTTGTCTGTGATAGTAAAATAATAAAAACATTAATCGATTAAAAATGTATTCCAAAAGCTTTTGTTAAGTTGCTAAATATTATTTAGAAAAATAATAAACATGTCTTATTTATACGTGATAAATTAAAATAACAAATTAGATATTAATGTCATGCAAATAATAAAAACATGCATAATTTAGATACATCTAAGAATGGCCGATATTTCCAAACCAATGTTTGTGCATGATTAATTCTGATATAGGACGCAACTATATATGAACATTAAAGGATACGCTTTAGGCAAAATGCCTTTGCTTTTTACTTATTTTATTCTGAGAAATGCGAGCAAATTTTTGGCAAGTCTGGCGCAGGACCTTGTAGGTAGATTAGGAAACTGGTTCGTCTCGGGAATTTGGTGCTTTTTAAATATCTTATTAAAAAACCTTCTTACCGCTTGTCACTCAAAAATGATCTTCAAAGGTTAGTCATAATGTAATAAAAACATATTTGCTTATGCTATACTATCGACCAGACATCTAAGTTTAATAGTTTTTTTTTAATATCAGAGTAGTAGACTAATGAAAAGTCAGTTACAAAAAAATATTTTAAGGATGATAAGGGAAATATATAGACAAATTAAGACATAAAATGGTAGACATTTATATTTTTTTAAACATTAATATATTCAGTTCTATTTCACATAAATGTTTTCGTCTATAATTTCTGGTTATTTTAATAAAGAAGACGAACACGCGATGGTCAATTTTACGAGTTTTTTGACCTAGACGAGATCTTTCGCCGAGTGAAACGGATTTGATAAAGTATGTTCGTAAAAAGATATTGAAATATCAAACGGTCTCCGGGAAGATAACCTTAACAGAAATAGTTATATAAAAACTCTTTTAAGAATCAACAATACTTTTTAATCGGTGTAAATGGCAATATTTTTATGCCAGTTGCAAAGTATTGTGATGTCATACGATTGTTTCGGAAAAAGTGGTATAGATTTAGTTAATCTGTCGCTGTGGACATAAGTGGAACTAAATTATGATAGCTCACTAGTGCCCTCCAGTTAATGTCAAAAAGGTTTCACAAGATCCTTGTACTCCGTCCTCTAAACCTGGGTATTTTTTAAATATTTTCGGACAGAACTCACCGCGATAGTAGCGCCCCTTACCGGCTCACAAACATTTGTGACTGTATATGGTACTACGCTTTAGTTTCTAGTTCTAATAGAATAATAAGTATGACAATATTTTGTACATTCATATACTCGTACCTAGTATTAAATCAGAAAAACATTGGTATTGTCAAAAAACAAGTTCGTTTCGTCGCAAAGAAGATGGTAAAGAAGTTTCTTTTTTTTACTGTTTTTGCACTTTATTGAGTTAAAGCAATATGAAATTCATGTAAAACGTATCAATAAAACTGTAACTTCTTAGCTAATAGTTTTTTCTACAATGACTGTTGCGGATGATTTACAAACTCTTACCTAAAAATGAATTTACTATATTATAATTGATTATTTATGCAATGGTTCAATCAGGTTTCAAATGTATTCCTTAACGATGTAATAATTTGCAAATTACACCAAAATGTCACGTAGAATCAGTATAGTACTTGCAAAAGTCTACCCTTTTTGATTTCACGTAAGTATTTCGCCATATGTTACAAAAGTTCTTTAGATTAGTTACTATTTAAGTAGTCAATTTTATTTTATTCTAACGTTTTTTATGCTCTTTTATAACAATAAAAGAGCATAAAAAACAAATTAGACGTTTTATTTAGTAAGTTATTTAATCTATAATTTAACAACATGTTTCTAACGACAAATATTGACAAAGATAAAAAATTATATGTACTCGTATATTATTTGCAATAACTTATCCACTTTCTGGAATATAAAAGAAATGTGAACGAACTATTCTGAAGTTGCTTACCTAATATTATATGCTTATCATGCGAAGTAATTTAAACCAAAATGTAAACATTCTAATAAAAGATTACATATTTGTTACCACAAAACGAGGGTATTGCCCACAAGACAAATAGATTTGTTTGCTAATTTTACTAAATAATAAAAATACTGTTAAGTCATTGATACATTTTTCTATATTATTTACGACAACAAATTGTAAATCAATTGCCATTTTGATATTAACATGAACTAACTAAAGCTTTTGAAGAGTGAGAAGAAAGTACAGTGTCAGAGGTTTAGAGGTTAAGCAGTTGACTTGGAATCTGCAGATCCTGGGTTTGAATTCCGCCATGTACCAATGTGTTTTTCAATTACCTATTAAAATATGTACATTTATCCGACGTCCTTACGGTGAAGGAAAACATCGTGATTCAACTTGCACATGTCTAAGAAGAAGTTCAAAGATATTTGTGAATCCAAATCACACTAGATCAGCGCGGTTCACTTTGGGCTAGTCACCCCTAACTTAGGGTAGGCTCCGAGCCCCTCAGTGATGACAAATATTATAATATTTTGCAACGATTCAAGATAACTAGTAAGGGATTAAAATGACTAATAAGTGCATATATTATTTATAAAATAATTCGAAATAGATACAATGTCTGTTCATTTTTCTACTCATCTCTATGAGTACTGTTCTACGCAATTTACATTAAGATCTAGTACCTCCATGCAATCCTAAAGCTAATCCTATCGAATGCAACTTCAACCAGTTTGTATGTTCACAGATTGTTAATATTTTGCTCGTTTTACTGTGAGTTTCCGAGAACAAAACCTGCGTTTAAAACATATTGTTATCTCTGTTTTGTCAAAAATGAAAGACAGGGATGACGATATTTTTTATACAGTAACTTTGGTGTCAGAAACCCACGGTTAGTGATGTTATTAATAAAATAACAAGTATGCTTAAGTAGCGTAATCATTGCAATGCGTTGCCGAGTGTTGACTAATCAAAGACTGACCGAAGGAGTCTCGATTTTAAATTGACATCGTAAATGCTTCGATTATAAACTTTTTTTTTAGTAGTTGAAACATATGCTATTCGATTATTGTAATTAGTAATTACTAAGTCTAATATCTCTCATCTTACGGGGGGTCGATTTGTTTTTTAATTAAATTTATAAGTAAATTGTGGTGTATGGTACATTTTACTAATGCGTGGCTAATGATCAAACTATTTTGTGGAATTTCTGATTAAGGTTTTATGTACGCGAGTTTTCTTTGCATAAAAAATAACCTAACCTAACCTAACCACACAGTAATAGTAATTTTTACAACGTTTATTTATTTTTGATATGATTGAAGTTGATATTGTATTTTGATTATTTTGTTTAACATTATTGTAAATTTCAATGGTGAGGTTGCGTGTTATTTGATACGTTAACCACAAGGAAAGTAGTCTTGTTGTCCCTGAACATTGAACAGTTGTAAAAATATTGCCGGAAAATAACACTGACAGATTGACCGTGGTTTCCACTGACGTAACAAAAACATTCATTGCTGCGTTTCCATAATTTATTTCCTGTTAAAATTCAACTTATTAAGGAAAAACTTTCTGGAAAAAAATGTTAGAAAAACGATATTTAAATTTAATAATTTATTATTTAAAAGTACAAGTTTAACGCTCCGTATATTTAAATCACAAAAAATGCTTTGAAATTTACCGATTCGTGATATTTATTTTCCACAATTCAAATATTTTTTTTATAAATAAACAGCGTGATTTATCACGCCAGCACGTAACTAGGTGACCGTTTAATAACGAAATGATTATTTTAGCAAAACAATTTTAGTGCGCTATTTTTGCTTATCATTTAATTAGCTTTTAGCTTCGAGAGAAATGTGTTTAATGAATTGGCAATAATAATAAAATCGTCTTGAAGATTCATAATGCTGTGAATTATTTCGGTACATCGCTTGTCCTTGGAAGTTATTTTAGTATGTTACGTAACAAGCGACATAATTATGATTGTTTTTTTTTTGTTTAACTATGCCAATGTTTTCGATGTGGCCAGAATCATAATATGACAGTTATTTTTTTTCGCATTTTGTTTAGTTTATCGCCCTGTATAAACTCCCGTCAAAAAGCGAACGTTACAGTTCCGTTTAAAAGTACAACGTTAATTTTTGATTAAAATCTAGATCTATGCTAGACATTCTTTCGTTAATATAATTGCAAGAACCATATAAGTAGAATACAAATTCCTTACTAAGGCCGATGGTTTGAAAAAAAAAGAATCAAAGCAATGTATTTGAATTTTCTATTTTAACACAGACACCCAGACACGAACTTTTTAGACGTCTAAAGTTGTCCCTGTCGATGTTCCCTTGAGTTATGTTACTTTTTGTTAGCATTACAACGTCTGCTAAATTGGCGCGCTTTTGAGCTACATTTTGATCAATGCAAAAAAGATGGCGGATAAAAAAGACGGCCATATTGCCGATTTAAATCATAAAGTTTGACAATATTATTATTATGTATGCTGTTAAAAGTTTAAATATTTATAGTAATTTAAAAACAACTTAGTCTTGTTAAATAGTAATTTTGTTTGTTTGAAAACGGTGCAAGTACGAATCAGAATAATTTGTTTACGAAATATCAACAACGTGTACAACATAATTAAATGATTGATGTATATAAGTATCCCTTAGCCTACATTTATGCAAATATAGTATAATTATTAGTAGAATCGATATAGAAGTTATTTGATATCCAATTAATATTACGACACCTCCATTCAATAACAATTTGCTGAGCCTTGTACGATACACGCCTATGTATGTAATTCAATTGCGTCGTACTTAACTCGTGTCAAATTTAACGAATAGACAAAAAACATCATAGCGACAAAAAGTTACTAACGTTGGAATAATGAAACATACACCTTAAGTATTAGTAATAATATTCAATCTTAGTCTTTATCTGTACTGAGTGGACTCTTAGGATGAACTAAAGCTATGTTATATCAGAGTAGCTGTCGCCCGCGACTCCGTCCGCGCGGAATGAAAGAAAATATAAAATAGTAGCTAATGTGTTCTTCCACATCCATCCCATCCAAACATTCGCATTTATATTAGTAAGATATTTGTTTTGTAGAATTGGTAGCTTAACCTTCACTATGCTACGCCTACGATTTATCCGATAATACTTGATTAGCTGTAGGACTTTTGCTTGGAATCTTGCCCGACTTTCGCTCCTCTCGATTTTATCTTATTTCTTTAGTTACTTTTTAGTAGCTTATTTTAGTTTGTGGAAAACTAGGGTAGTCGCATTCCGATCTTCAGATTGATTCGACTCCAAAAAAAATTAAACAGCAGCACTTAACATGTTCCGTGCAACTACGATATTTTCGTATAATCATCGATGAAGAATTGCTATTGTTGATTGACTGGCGCGTCGGTAGCATTGGATGTGTTAATTTTTAATGTTCGTAGTTTTATGACATTGTTGTTTACAGTTACACAATCTATCCGTTACCGTAATTCGAGGCTTGTGGTGATTTACGAGCGATACGCGATCGCAAGTCATCGGCATACCGAGACGTCACCCGTTGTCAGATCCCGTTGATTTTCGATTCATTTTATAGCAATTTGCACTTGTGATGCAATAACCGCGCGCCGATAATATTGATTGATGGATACAGATTAAGAAATCGATCTTATACAGTTATGTTTATGAATTCCTTTTGTTTTGATAGACAAGTTCTGATCTTATTCTTTTTAAATAGAAAATACTTATGTTTAACGTAGTCCAAACTTTTCTTCTCATATTGTAGACGTTCTAGAAGACTTCACAACGCTCTATGGTCATAGGTTACCACTTAACCTCTTTAAAAATAGACGAACGAAAACACCTAATCCTGTTACAACACTTATTCAATAACGAAAAACAAACACTTGAGTTATTAGAGAGCGATTTGAGGGAGATATTGTGAAATCATACATGTGAGATATGTCGAAACGTAATGATATTTGATCGTAAAAAAATACTGATCAATCTCCAGATCTGCCACTCATTGTGAAGTGCATCAGGTATTGGGGCGTAGCACTAACCGACGGTTACGTAACGAAGTTACGCAAAGTCAATGTCAAGATCGCTGCGTCAACGAACAGAGGTTAATAACCTCGATACCAAACATTCGACTTAAACACGTTCTGATGAAAAAATATTTAACAACGAGTTTCATTCATAAATGCGTTCGAGATGATTATTTTCGTTTGAGTATGTACGATTTTGTTTTGCGTAATTTCTAAAAATAAAATTGTAGTTACTTTATTTTATCATTGTTTTTAATATGGTGATATGTGTTGTCGACTTTTCAATACAATTAATCTTACTAATATTATAAATGCGAATGTTTGGATGGATGGATGTTTGTTTGAAGGTATCTCCAGAACGGTTGCAACGATCTCGCTGAAATTTAGCATAGATGTAGAAACAAAGCTTGAAAAAACACATACGCTAGCTAGCTTTGTAGACAGCTAGTATACAAAGCAAACGTATCATTGTTGAAATTTACCAAGCGCTTGTTTATTCAACTCGTAACTACTTAATTGTTTCCATTCTTCCAGTTTGATTAGAATAGTCACAGATCTGACAATTATGTTTCATCAGGGATGATTAACCTTTGCTTAGAATGGTTATCTACGAGCGTACTATGTGGTCTTTTGAATTAATAAGTTACTGTAGAAGGGTCTATAGTCTCGAAGATAAGCAATTATATCGACTTTGTTAACCGATTTCCGTATATGTTAAGAGTTAAACTTCCGTTTAAAAAAAGTCCCTCTATTGAAATTATTCAATAAACAACCAAAGCAAGAAAGGTACAATGTAAAAGCCTTCATGCTTAAATCAACAACAAGTAAAGTCGATTAAAGTAATAATTGTCATACTTTTTCATCTATTGTGATTGCAGACTGCATTGTATTTTTTCTATTAATAAAACACTGGAGCAGGGTTCTTAGTCTGGATATTTATTTTATGACTAGCTGTCGCCTGCGACTCTGTCCATGAGGAATTAAAAAATACTTAATTAGGAGTCTATGTCTTCTTCTAGACTATGTCTTACATCTAAGCCAAATTTCAGTAAGATCCATACAGCCGTTCTCGAGATATCTACAAGTAAACATCTATCTATCCAATCATTCGCATTGAACTGAAATAATTGAATGTCTTTCCCAATAACTAATAAAGTGATATTTGTTACCAGAGTTCACCTCCTCCCTTGGTGGACTATTCCGGGGTGCCTACCCTGATGGTCGTGTTGGTCGCAGTCTTGGTGGTGACAATAGCACTGCTTGTGCGGCAATCCGACCGCAAGAATCCTCGTCTGCCCGGCCCGCTCGCACTGCCGCTGCTCGGCACCAGGTGGCTCTTCTGGAGTCGATACAGAATGAATAAACTACATGAAGCTTATGAAGGTTTGAGAATATAATATTTTTCGAAGCTACCTGTATTTAATAAGAATGACTGTCATCGTTATTTTTTTAACGTAGACAAAAGGCTAAGCTTGGCAAAGGATGTGGCCTGTCAACTAACTCATGTAAAATTAATTTATACGAAGAATTATAAGGCCCCTTACACAAAGGCGATGGAAATTGGTTAAATGTGACAGTGTACAACGACCTTTATTAGATAGTCTTGGCTTACATAATGGTTAACAGGAATAATCAAATATCAACTGTGTATTAATTCAATATAATATGTATAATGTCGAGATGTCGCTATCGCTAACCAGCATCTCGCCGTCACAATGAGATATTTGCACGCAGACATGTTCAGGCGGTACGGGCCGATCTTCGCGGAGATAGCACCAGGGGGTGCAAAGGTGGTGTCGATAGCGGAGCGCTCGGCGCTCGAGGCTGTGCTGCGCAACTCCAACAAGAAGCCCTATAGACCCCCTACAGAGATCGTGCAGGTCTACCGCAAGAGCAGGCCAGACAGATATGCTACTACAGGACTTGTTAATGAGTAAGTATTCTATAGAGATTTTTATATTTTTCGCCGCTCCAAAAAATGATATGAATCACTCCGCACAATTTAATATTCGGTTTAAACGTATTAGGATGTGGGGGTGAGCTTTGCGGAGCGCGCTTGAACTGCCAGAATATTTGAAAAGATTTATACTTCTTAACATCAGATACATATGTTTTTATTGCATGAATACATAGGTATAACGTATGAATATCTTAGTGATTTAGGACAACTAAGGACATTTTACTGCTAAGAAATACGTATAGTATAATGGTACAAAGTTCAAACAAAGTAGAAGAGGCTTTAAGTAGTGCCAAGTTCGTATCAATTTATGTTTACCACAATGGGTCAAGAAATATCTGTAGGTTGTTCTATAATTAGTATAATTTATAAACAATTATATAATACAAATTTTATAGCGAGAAGTTTTTACCGTAAGCACTGTCTTTGTGCCAGTTATCCAAGGCCTATCCAATCTAGACTTGCTAAACCTGCCCAACTTAACCTATATCTAGGTTAAATACATTAGTTGTTAACTAACGGTTAATCGCACCTAGCTGGATTTCCTTGGCTGTGTTACACCGCCATGTTTGGTTGCTAAGCAACTTTACTTAAGCAGTATTTCTAAGTAAGAAGCCCGTGTCTATATCACTCGTTTATACAAGAAATACGAGAATAGTCTAATACTTCATTACTAAATTAGGACACACCTACGCGCAGTTGTTTTTCCAGAATTGGTATAGAAACTTTTTGTTATCAAATGAGGTTGTAATCCTCTGTGGTACTTCGGACTGAAAGCAATGTTATTTTTAACAATGTTTAATAGCGTTACCTTACTTATATTGTAAATTCAAAAGTTTATAATACAAGTAGATGGATGGATGGATGGATGGGTGTGTTTATTTAAAGGTATCTACCGAACGTCTCAACGGATTTTGATGAAATTTGACACAAAAGTAGAACATAGTCTAGTAGGACACGTAGACTACTTATGAAGTTTTATTTTTAATTCCGTGCGGATGGAGTCACCAGCGATAGCTAATAACATAATAAGTATACAAATAAAACAAATAATTATGTGATAAGAGTCTCATCAAAGATCTTTGTGACATTTTGAATGAGAGCAGGAATCGAATAACACGTCAAATTTCCAAAACGGCGAAGCCAAATATTACTTAAAGCAAATAAAATCGCAACCGAACACGAGAGAAATAATCAAAACATTTCCCTCGAACAATAACAATCGACAAAACTAGACAACATGCCGATTGACGTATCTCAAATAGCAAATGTCAAATGAAAGTGCTTTAAGCAGTATTAAGGCCAATGTTAAGGCAATAAATAATGAAATAATCTCCACAGCGTCGCAAACAAACTGTCCCTTGTAAACATCAGTAAACTTTTGATAACACGTTCAAGCGTAATAAGATATTTGTTTTTTTTTTATAAATGCGCATATAATTTAACAATTAAAAAAGAGAAAGACAAGGTTTTTCACGCAAATAATTAATATATTTTTTTCTATTATGAGCAAAATAAATTCCAGCGTGATCCCTTCACGCGTTTTTGAGAAAATTATTGACAGACAGACGGACGGACAACAAAGTGAAGTATAAGGGTTACGTTTTTTCCTATGAGGTACGGAACCCTAAAAATGGTTGTAAGGCGTGCCTAACGTAGATCCACGTGAAAATTAATTCTCATTTTTTTCTAGTCTCTTTTTGTGAGTAATATTTATTTGTAATCAGACGTTAAAGAAAAGCTTAAATACTTATTATATTAAAATCTGTACTTTTCTAGAGATTTTTGGTACATTAAAATTGTTGATACGAACATTCGTTCTTCAAACGACCACAGGATCGTACTACCTAATTAATATTATAAATGCGAATGTTTAGATTGATGGATGTAAAATTGTATGTAAAAAATGTAAAAAAAAGACGGTATCTCATGAACAGCTGCATAGATCTCGCTAAAATTTGGCATAGATGTAGAACATAGTCTGGGCAAACACATAGGATACTATAATAATTAAGTTTTATTATAATTCCTCGCGGGCGGAATCACGGGTGACAGCTAGTGCATTATAAATGGTAATGCGGAGAGCTTTTTGCTTCCCAGTACCATGTGCGATGAAAAAGCAAAGTGAGTTCGTGGGTTTTTTATCAACGCTTGCAACAAAGTTCCGTGACAAGAGAAAGCTGTATTGAAACCTAGTTATATTTAATTAGAAATTGACAAGTTCATTGTACTATGATTTTCATATGAAACTATTCATGTTGTACTTACTAAGTACTTAATAAAATTTCTAACTGTATTTCTAATGACAGAAAAATAAACATTACTGTACCAAAAAATACATCTAGTTAAATATTAAAAATCAGTGGCGGTCAAAGGGTTAACGCTATGTGCTTTAACCCTTTGATCGCCATTGTTTGTTATGGACGATGTTGTTGAGATTGTTATTATGACGCCAATGGTTATAAAAGAGTATGTGCCAAAACTGCTTTTGGTATACTTACTCTGTCAATTATTTTGTCAAAATCGTATTTTGGAAGCATCTGCATTATCATATTTTAATCACGGCCTTTAATCTATACTAATATAATAAAGCGGAAGAGTTTGTTTGTTTAAACGCGCTAATCTCAGGAACTACTGGTACGATTTGAAAAATTCATTTTTTGTTTAATAGTTCAATTATAGAGCAAGGCTTTAGGCTTAAATAAGATTACGCTGCGACCAATAGTTTTTTTTTACTTCATCGAGGACGGAGTCGCGGGCGACAGCTAGTAATCTAATATCCAATATAAACATGCGATGAAATGATTGACATAAAATGTAAATTAAAACAGTATTTTTATTATTAGACCCTTAAGTTTTTAAACATTTTAATAAGTTAAAATTTTATAACCTCCTTTATGGATAAATCATAGATTAATGTTTGATTTTCTCTGCGGAACGAATTATAATTTCCTTTTAATTGTAATATGTAAACATACGGTTGGATATGAAGAGGTGTTATTAGCTACCATGTGGTTTATACAGTGGATATGTAATTCATGCTGATCGAAGGAAATCAGGACGGATAAATATACTAGAAACTAGTTTGCTGATATCGACGGTGTGGCGGACTAACCTGTGCTATTAGTTTTAAATATATATTTTCTAATAGTGTTTTTATTGATAGAACAATAATAGTTATACGCATATTATTTTATTGATGTCACGATACAAATAGATTCATTTTGATGTTCATTCCGTAAAGTATGTTATTTGAGAGGATTGTTATAGTAGAAGAAAGGACTAAGTTAACACAAAAGTTTTTTTTTAAGAAAAAATAATAGCAGATTTTTTGTAAATTTACTAATATTTCTTTTACCATTCCAACTAAGCTTGTGCTAGGATATAGTTTACGACAGTAGTCGAATGGTGGAATTCGAACCCCCGACCTCGTGATCGGAAATTCGTACCCATAACCATTAGGCTATTGACGCTTATTTGCAATGAGAACTCGCGGGTCATTGAAACAGATATTGAATTGCTTGTGAAGTTTTTTTTTTAAACTTTTGTCTGCATGCTAAATGCAACGCAATTACGCAAATCGGGTTCAACTGGTGATTAGAGATATCAAATATTACAAAACTATCGATACCCTGTTATTGCGAAATAATCAAATTAATTCGCAAGAGGAAAATGATAAATATTCAAATGGAACATCATTGATATTTTGACGAGGTTTTATATTTGCCGGTCACGTAGCTATCTAAACCTTGACAGTGCCTCGACTCGTTTTTTCTAAAGTCCCGAATACCTAACTTCCTGCTGCTACTCTATGCCCAAAAGTGAACAATATAATAACCATAACAAAGGCCACGTTTGTGCGATAAGATTCTATTGTGTATTTAGTCTTTGACGTTTTATATAGAAGTTTTCGCAATCGTATCGTTTACAATAAGCACGCACGTGAGGTCCTGTGGGTCAAAATGATTATGAAATGATAATTCTTAGACTCTATTTGTACTGAAATTATAAGGACGCGTCACGTTTACGGAGACTGTGTCATGAGAGAGAAGAAAGATATGACGCAGAGCGAAATAGAAAGAGAGAACATAAATGGAACATTTGCAAGGGGATTTTGATCTGTTGTATTAACAGAAATTAACGATCTGCTTAAGAAGCCATTTAATAACACTAAGTTTGTACTAAGTGTGGGATAACGTAGGGCTAACGGGAATAGTCCGAGCGGGTTCTGATGGCTGAGGTCGATAGGAAATATGAACTGGGCTTTCACCAGTATTAACTGTTAGTTAAACGGGACTTAACCGCTTAAAGATTGACACAAGTTAATGGAATACTATGAAGTCTCGGTTATTTAGTATACAGTTATCCGGATTCCAACAGCTACGTGTAAAATGGCCTTCTCATGCCCTGACTAAATCTAGGTGAAGCAATGATAATATTTTAAATATTTACTTTTAGACAATATTAATTATAATCCTTTGGCGCGATTGGCGCTCTCACATCGTCAAGTGTCAGAATGATTAGTGAGGGGACATAGACGTCGACATTTTGGTAAGGCTAGGGTTGTGCCAGTACACCGGTACACTGTCGGATTTTCTTCTAACATTACTTAATATTTTTGTACAGTAAAAGTTGCGCTAGTTACTTCAAAAATCCGCCTATGAGGCTTAAACAGTTAAATAGTCAATACAAATATTTTTCGCTTTTTGGTGAAGTTTCTACATTGTCATAAAATTTGAACGTAACGCAATTACTTTACAATTGACAAAACTTCAAAGATATTTATAGGTTATGTGTCCTATCATCTTATATGCTTACTAATCCATATCTAGGTTCTATAGTCGGGTTAATAGTGTCGTCATCTTACAGACAAGGCGACAATTGGGTGCATTTACGCCGCCATCTGACGTCAGAGATCACAAGCCCACACACGATGAAGGGCTTCCTACCTCAACTGAACTGCATTTGTGATGACTTCATCCATCTTCTGAACTCCTGTCGCAGACCTGATGGCGCGGTCTACGGCTTCGAGCAGCTCACCAATAGAATGGGACTCGAATGTAAGTATGCTTATTCATAAAATTCGTACCTAGAAGAATGTTGAGTTCTATGCTTGCAGCTTCTAATATCTACCAGAAAGCGATACCCGTGCCATTTACTTGTTTCGATCGTGTCTCTTCATATAACAGAAGATTATCTGATTCTTGACAATTTAGAAAAGTATTAAGTAATTGTAGTTTCTATACGTCCTTTGCCATAAAGTCACGATGATTATTATTAAATAACCAGCTGTCACTCGCGAGTCCGTCCGCGCGGAATTAAAAAAAAATAGAATCCTATGCATTCTTCCAGACTTTGTTCTATATGTATGCCAAATTTTATCGAAATCCATTCAGCCGTTTTGTAGATACCTTCAAACAAACATCCATCCATCCATCTAAACATTCGCACATATAATATTAGTAAAATTAAAATTTTGACACTCGTGTAATTTTTCTGGAAAGTATATTTTTTAATGTAGTAAGGTGAAACTGTATGTAAGGTTTCAGAAAATCATTATTTCGAAAACACTCCAAAATAATACAAGAACGAAAGAATTCACAAACAATGAATTTATTATATTAAAATGATCACAATTCTTCCTACACAAATCTAATTGCTTTCCGTCTAGACGAAATAGATTATACCTAAGTATAATTAAGGAATTCCAGTAAAATGTTACTCATCTAAAATTTACATCGTATAGTCTAGGAAAACTGATTTGTTTTGACGCGAAATGTTATATTTATTCTGTGATTTACATATATTTTAACACCAGAATTAAAAAAAAACAACCATGACTCATCATATTTTTGTCGACTTCAATTTCTTTCATGCGGAATAAAAACAAATCTTATTTAATCTATGTTATTTAGTGGTAATGTAGGTTTCTTATAATCGAAGATTTTATGAAATGTGTAGAATATAAAAATATATTTATAATATTATAAAAGAATATTAATTTTTTTAATATTTAATACGCAATTATGAGTCATCATTACGTCAATCTTAACAATAATTTTATCTACTTCATAAATATTATTAAACTAGCTGTCCCCCGCGACTCCGTCCGCACGTAATTAAAAACAAAACTTACTAGTTGCCTATGTGTTTCTTCCAGACCATGTTATACAGCTATGCAACATTTCCATCCATCAGTTCTAGAGATACCTTCAAATGAACATCCATCCATCCATCTACGCAATTATGAGTCATCATTACGTCAATCTTAATAATAATTTAACTACTGGTATAATTATTATTAATTTAAAATTTATTAAAAAGCGTTATACAATTATCAAAATCTCGTTTTGATTTGATTACAATGAAATCTATGTTAAATGTAATGGATGATTGAAAATTATATAAATATAAGATATAAATCTAATTTCATTTTGTTGTTTTTAATTAAATTCCCAGCATGAAATGTTGAGTTGTAATAAAATGGATTATCTATTACAAACCATTTGTGTACAGTTTTTATCTATATGTATCTTGGCGGCCATGTACAACCGAACACCATGACTCTTTTGTTTTCAAGGCTATATTTTTTCCATGTCAGCTTAAATCTTTTATGTTTTTATAACTATTTCCCGTTCTCACGTTTATAAAGTTAAATTATTCAAACACTGTCGATAAAAGCACACACGTGTAGGAAGGATTTGCGTATAAAGTTCTTATTTTTAGTTATATCTCGAATGGGGTAAAACCCTCAAGTATTGGTCCACCAATTTAAGGAGAAAAATTATAAACATAATAAAATAGCTGACGCATTTATATTTTTTTTTGACTATTTCTTTTATCTAACATAACTTTAACAACAAATAAAAGTACCAAACATACCGTCCCTTAGTAAAATTTGGGGTATAATTTAAATTAAAACACAGCTAAGTTTCAAAACAGAGATACGAAAATTCCAAAAATAGGGTCCGCGAATTTTGACGATACGATCGTTTTTCCCTTGAAAGTAGCGCAACCCTTTTAACCGATTTAATCAGACATGTCCAAAGGGGTCTTTTTGGTAGTTCCCCCGCATTCAAAATATTCTTGCAATTCGGTCTGCACCTGCCTTTGTTATTCAAGGTCGAGGGAAGAAATTTCAAGTTCTGTCCCCACCAAAAAGTTGAAACAAAAGACTCGTACACCTACGTGTAGCTACGTATAGCTTCCGTTCTTATATGGGCATACGGACGATTTGAGGACTTGATTAATTAAAAAAATTCAAGGCCATGCTTTACTTTCGTTTGTAGTTTTATACCTATAGTTTTGTTTCTTTATGGGTAAATCGAATAAAGAAGGTAACGTGTTACATAGACATCCGCGCACGTAGCATGTTAAGGTAACATGTTACATAGACATCAGCGCTATTGTTAGGTTAGGTTAGACATTGACTTTGATTTTGGTTGTTTTGATTATTTATGTAATTATATTTAGGTTAGGAACACAAAGAGTAACAATTGCGTAATAAAGTCACATGTATTTTATCAACCTTTACAAATGTAATATATAATAAATTTTTAAGATAATGTTTAACGTAAACTTTGTTCATTATAGAACATTTAATTGGATTTAATATAGAATAATATCATACGATATGAAATTACTATAATTTATGATATCATACCATTAGAGAAACTTAAGTATAGTGTAGGGTGACTCAAGAGTTAAGCTCTAACCCCTGCAATCTATATTCCAGGTTCAATCCCAGCTATGTACTAATGTTTTTTATTTTAATTTCATATGTACATTTATCCGAATTTTTTACGATGAAGGAAAACATCGTGATGTAACCTGCATAAACTTGCGAAGAAATTCAAAGATGTGTGTAAAGCCAGACTATGGCCTGGTCACGCTGGACTTGGGTAGGCTCCTCGGTGACGACTGATAAAAGTTATAATTACCTTAAACCGTTTTGATAGCCTACTTGACCACATGCATTTTTATTGACACATGTTTGGCATTATAAGAGTGACGCTTGACATCAAACTAAATGATTTAGGGTGCCCTTTTATAAATCACGGTTACGAAGGAACACAAGATGAATGTAACATGTCTCTCCTTGTCCTCGATTGGTATTATTGGTTGATGTCAAAAAATACTCTTTCAAAGTGATAAGCATTCGAGCTTTACCTTCGACCGTTTTAATTCGATAGTGTTGTTCAGTTTTTAAAGTATAATAATTGAACGTTTATTTTATTGACATATACATGAATGAATATAATATTAGTTGAATTATACGATTGATAACAATGAAATGTAAACAAGCGTTGAACAATTAACTTTGGTATAACATTTTCAATGAGATCCTTTGCCCACCTCGAAGACCTTTGCCTGGTCAAAAGTGCAGTAATTAATTTACTGGTGCGATAGTGCACGCGATAACGGAGCATTTTGTTCACTTGAACGTTTTCTTTTTATATTTATTCAATGCCAACTTGTTTTATCAATGTTTACAAATAATTACCCTTCATATCAGTCCTTAAAGAAAGTGGATACTTAACCAATAATAATTAATAGCTTCAATTAATATAATGATAATGCTTTAGGTATCATTTTATTTAGATGTTTTTCTATGGAAACAATTGCTTGTGAGATGGATAACTTTAAAAATGTATGTCGAGGGATGTGTACCCCTTAAAGGGGCAGGCCCTCGAAGAGATGTATACGTATTGCGTGAAAGGTGGCATGATTAGAAAGGGAGTCACTGAGATGTTAGAAGATCGATCGTATTGGAAGACAAAAAATTGGTGCGACAATCTTAAGTGAGTAGAATAAGGTTAGAGAAATCATCATTATGTTTTTTTTGGAGAATTATATAATAATTAGAAATTTAAAGTTCGTTCTAAACCATGGTTTATGGAGACCATTATCAAGGTTATCTTGTTTTGTGCAGGCTACGAAATTACTTAATTTAACATTTAAATAAGTTTTATCTAATTACAGTCTTAATATATTTGACACCCTTGAAATTTTATCTACGACAGGTGGTAGTCAAGGTTTAATACATAAAATAGTTTTAGGAATTTAGTTGAATTAGAACGAGAAATAGAATATAGAAGAATGCCAATTCTCTATGTATCAGTAACATGTCGAGATATAACTAAAAAATAGAGAATCGGACTTTGTTTTTGCTTGTCAGGAGAGCAATTTTTTTCGCGTGTTTATTTTTTTTCGTTTTTAAAGTAGATGACTAAATAATTTGACACATTTTGAAATATGACATTCAATTTAATCAATCCCGGTGTGTCACAGGTGGACATTTTTTTTTCTTATATTGAATAAACCAGTGCTGGACTACATGTAATAAGCCGGTATTTTTTTAATAATTACAATCAATTATTAATTTTGTTTATTATTAAAATATCATTCGTGTTGTTATGACAACAATGATAATAAATATCTATTAAAGCATTAAATTTTCCCTTAATTTATCGGAAAGTTCAAGATAAGACGTCATAAAGTTGTTTGTTGGAAGACAAGGTACATAAATCTACAGACAGCCGTTCAATGACGAAAATATGACGCTGCATCTGAGATAAAGTCGTGTAATGTAGGTCAGATATCGTAGAAATAGCGGCGATAGTGATACAGCCCGCATCGCATCGCCTCGCCTCCACTCGCTGCGAGGAATGCAACATTAGAAGTGCATTATGATACCACTCGGTTATCGACGTAAGAGTTATGACAGCTACGAATAGGGTGACCAACTTTTATAATTTTATATCGGAAAGTCTTTAACATTCGATATGGGGCTTACTTCTTACTATTTCACTAGCAACTAACGAAGACTTTATAGGATATGTGAAATATAAAATTCTTAGGCGTTTTACAATTATGTCTCGGAGTGAGCTGACGGAGTTTGCTGGAGCAATTGTAATTTGGGTGAACAAAAAAAACGTTTGATAAAATTATTATTAATTAAGAACTTCCTACATTGGTATTTTTGAACGAAATTTTCATGACATTGATTTCCAGCGTAAAATTTTATTTCCCTTGTATGTATATCGTTAGTGTTAAAAGTTTTGTTACTCGCTTAATATTTTATTAAATTATTGTTTAAGAACAAGAAAAACTTATTTAAGTTAACAATTAATTTACCAAGAATTAACTAGAAAGAATTAATGTAAATGATAAATCAGGAATGTCCATTAAAGTATTTGCATCATGGTATATGTAGGACCTAGTTAGCAAGATATCGGCGGGCCGTAACGCTTCGTAGTTGCGGGAGATAACTCAACAGCAGATGCTATTGATTCGCTTCGTTCACACGAACTTGCCATGTGCAACGATATTTTACACAAACATTTGTCTGCTTCAGCAGTTTTGTCTACATTACTAACTAAAACCTATAAATAAAAGATATTGCATCAATTACGATGCAATACATTAAAGGTACGCGTCCATTGGTCCGCACCGGACGCACCGCACGCTCGGTTTAAACGGATTTATGTTGTCTTTTGACGCAGGCGGCGCGGATGATGGACGCAGTGCTTTTTAAATCATATAAAGCAAACTAAAATCCGTTGCCTGCCGAGCGTGCGGCGTGACTGGCGCGATCCAATGAACGCGTACTTTAATTCAATTTTTCCCATTCATAATGTCATTATACTAAAGAAATTCGATATAAGGAGTACAAGTGATAAATAATTATGTATATCAATGTATGTATAATATACATGGAAAGATTTCTGAGCTACGGACGTGATTCCTTATGTATAACCAGATTGAAGAAAAAGAATAATAATTGTAGTGGCATTTGGCTTCTGAAAGGATTGCGTCTTTATTTTATCTCAAGGCCGAACCTGATTTATATTTGAGGGTTTCTACTGCCGAAATATCAGTACAAAAACATAGTTATCTCTGTTATTTCGAAGCGAATGACAAGGACGACAATATATTTGTGTACATATTGTTGGCTGGAGAAAGACGGGAACATTCGATTGTACCATTTTTATTTATATATAAAAGCCTAAATATCTACAGGGCGCCGTCCCGAAATTCTGCGTCCTTTATTTATACTGGAAACCAGTTTCACCATGTATGGATTATGTTGGGGTGCAAAGAAAGATGTTTATACTAAAGTTTCTGGTTTCAGCACAATGGATTTCATCTTAAAGCAAGATTACTATAGTATTGGCTAAATTATAATAAACGTATGTTGTATTGTTATTTTAATTCAATCTCTTTGTACTTTTATTGTACGTTAAGTAATTCTTACTTTTGCTTATGATGTTGCGACACATTTTGCCGTTTTTGCTTTATTTTACAATGGGCGAATAAAGGTTAAAAAAAACATCCCGCTAGAAAAAAAATGTTTCTATTATAAGATTATCATTTACGTGTAGACATTAGCACAGATAATATTCAAAAGTTATAACCATAGACGAAATATTTTTTTTTTTATGACGTCTATGGTTGTGACAGAAAATGTAATACAAGTGTAGAGAACAACGTTACATAAAGTTTTTTGTATGTGAATTATAGTAATATTTACATTGTAAAAATATTTTCCTGCGTAGTAAAAATTTGCGACGTAGTATCGTTCAAGTACGTAGGTAGTCGCTAATCGCCGCTCGTTTTCAACGCTGCCAAATTTTTAAGTACATGTTGCTTTGGCCTTGCGAATAAAAAATCAATCGATACTGCGGAACTAATACAAATGATTCCTTTAATTCGCGTCATGATATAAATTTTTATATTAGAGTTTAAAGAGTGTCGGTGGCTCAGGGGTTTCAACACTTGACTTGTAATCTATAGGCCCTGGGTTCAAATCCCGCCATGTACCAATGGGTTTTCGATTTCCGACTTACATATGTACAATCCGAAATACTTACGATAAAGGAAAACATCGTGATGCAACCTGCACATATCTGCGAGGAAATTCAAAGACATGTGTGAAGTCAACCAACCCGCACTGGGCAAGCGTGGTTGACTACGGCCTAGTCACCTTTAACTTAGGGCAAGCTCCGAGCCCCTCAGTGGGGACGTATAGTGAGTTGATGATGATGATGACTGTTTAAAGATTTGGTGAGAGGTCCAATATTTTTTTTACGTCATCATCATGGTTTTCCACGCAGTTTTCTTGATGGTGTTTTCGACGTCAAGTAGCTTTTGATGCACTAATAATTATCAACACAACTAAAGAAGATTAAAAGTGATACGATTGTGTATTATGCATAATTAAAGATTCGTATGTTTTGTGTTTCTAGCTGTATGTGGTCTGATGTTGGGCACCAGGCTGGGGTTCCTAGAGCGCTGGATGTCGGGGCGCGCGGCGGCGCTCGCGGCGGCCGTCAAAGCGCACTTTAGGGCCCAGCGGGATTCCTACTACGGAGCACCTTTGTGGAAGTTCGCCCCCACCAATCTGTACAAGACTTTTGTGAAGAGCGAAGAGACCATACATATGTAAGTGTTAGATATTTATCGTATTTTGTCTCTGATCAATTAGCTGATGTTGCATAAATTGAAGTAGAAATAATGATAAATGAGAAACCGGCGACTTTTTTCAGCTATTATTGCTTTGTTACTATCACCCTGACCAAATCAAAGAAAAAGAAACAAAGTTTAATCTAATAGTGGCATATTCATTTCATATTTCTTTTGAATTTTTAATATTTAGCATTTTTTCTAAAATAGAATCATCAAAGGTAAATGTGAAATTGTACGAATTTTTTTATGTAACCGCCATTAGTCGACGGTTTTCATGACGAACTCTATAGGATATGCATTGTTTATTGTGACAGGATAATATCTGAGCTGATGGAGGAGGCGATGTCGCGGACGAACGGCGCAGCGCAGGACGACGGCATGCGGGAGATCTTCCTCAATATCCTATCCAATCCAGAGCTTGACGCGCGCGACAAGAAAGCTGCTGTTATTGACTTTATTACCGCCGGCATTGAGACGGTGAGATTTACAACGTAAAACCATAGACAATTCCAGATGTAAAGTATCAAAATTCCCTTCTACTATTTGTCAAAGATCAAGTCATTGCAATCTGTAAATAATACTTATTTCTTCATAAATGTTAAGTTTACAAAGTTCCATTTACGCTATCTTTTGAAGTTTTCTTTGTGGAGATTATGGTGATCATGTATGAAGCCGCCATGATTACTTTCTATATTCATTTATTGTCTATGGCTAAGCATTGTCTTTGTCTGCAGTTAGCAAACAGCCTCGTCTTCCTGCTGTACCTGCTAAGTGGACGTCCGGACTGGCAGGAAAAGATCCGCTCCGAGCTACCGGTCAGCAAACGACTGGAACTGGAAGACCTGTCTGCTGCTACTTCCATACGTGACGCGACTAAAGAGGCCTTCCGACTGTTGCCCACTGCACCATTCCTCGCTCGTCTACTCGACAAGCCTATGACAGTTGATGGACATAAGTTAACTGCTGGGGTGAGTGTCATTTTTATCCTTTACTCCACTACGCCATCCACGTACAAATATAATGACGTTAAGTTCTCAAGTACACAGTAAGATAGCACATTTTGTATCGACTCAGGACAATAATCATACTAATATTATAAATGCGAATGTTTAAATGGATGGATTGATGTATGTTTGTTTAAAGGTATTTGCAGAACGGATCTCAATAAAAATTGGCATACATATAAAACACAGTCTGGCACACATAGGCTATAATTTTTTTTTAATTACGCGATGCACAAATTGACAAAATATTACGATTTGAAGTTATTGTAACGTTAAAATTATAAAAAGAAAAATAACAATAAATTATTAAAATAGTCTGTATAAATAAACATAGAAGAACAATGGACTGGAGATGATTCTTATTTGTTGCATTAAGATAAAAAAATATCGTTTTTATAACAATAGCGTTTACTTTAATTATTGTAGATTAAAATATGTTTATGTTCACACATAATATGATAGTTACATTATTATTTGCGTCATATATTTAACTAAAAGCTACTGCGCCACATATTTTAAATAGTAAATAACTTTGTCCATTAAGTAATCACAACTCCACGACTTAATCTAACAACGTTATCTAATAAAAAACAATACCAACAAGTCAAAAAAAAATCTTTTATTCTGAGTTAGAAAGAAAATCCGACACAGTGCCGGTGTATCGGCGCAACACTAGCCTTATTATCAACGTTTATTTCCCTCAATAATCAATCTTACACTAGACTTGGCCACGTTCGCGCCAGAGAATTCTAATTAATAATGTCTAAAAGTAAAAACAAAGAGAGAGATTAACCCTTATTATGGCAAGATTTCTTTTTTGAAGAAAAGTTAAAAAACGTTTAGAAATGTCATGTGTTTAATAAAACTAATTTAAAAATTATTTTATAGTGATCGTTTTTATAAAGTTGTATGTATGGTGTACTACACAAAATGAACATGTTAAACTGAGTATTTACAAAGAGTTCTATTAAAATGATCAGACGTTCGTGTTGGCGCACACGGGGGCTGCGTGCCGGCGCGAGGAGAACTTCCGTCGCGCGCGCGAGTTCCTGCCTGAACGATGGGCGGGCGGCTTCGAGCCTCACTCGCCGGGACTTGTTGCACCTTTCGGTCGCGGCCGACGCATGTGTCCCGGGAAACGATTCGTTGAACTGGAATTACATTTGCTACTGGCCAAGGTACGTGTGTTAAATTATAGATTGATGGATTGGAGTATCTTTATTTCGATATAATCATTTCCTTTTTACTGATTACGCTAATTGTAAGCATTGAACTTAAACTTGATCCTAACATTTAGTTAATAAACTTTTATATAAATATTTTTTGATATTTTCTGATCAAATTCAAAAAAATGATAATTTGAAAGAGAAAATGGTTGTCACGAGAGACAAAAATAGCAAAAAAGATAAAATAACTAAAGAGTTAGTTTATTGCTGTAGTTTTGAATAGAAGTATCCGTAAGAGAAACTTTGTATAGCGAATGATTAGAGACAGAGACAATATAGAGACAGTACTATTATCTATTGTAAGATTGGCTGTGACTTGTGACATGGCGGAAGTGATTCATCATACACAAAGTATGTCGCCGAGAGAGGACGTTTGATTTCACAACAAATTTAAGTTATCACTCCTTAAACAAATTGTTGTTGCGCAATGTTCAAACAGATAATGGCAGAATATTATTCATAAGATAACAGGGCTATAGTTACACATCAAGCTTTCTTAGTATTAGAAATCAAAACGGGAACAGAATATATAATAATATTGTTCTAAAATACTCTTTAATTTATGGCAATTCAGTAGAAATAATTACTTTTACAAGTTAGTCCTAATTTCTAGGTTGAAAATTTTATTTGATTGAAAACAGCGCCATCTATATGCAAGAAAAGTGAACGAGATCTTTTACAAAGTTTTTTTCTTTTTTTTATAGATAATGCAACAATGGCGGGTTGAATTCGACGGCGAACTGGACATCCAGTTCGACTTCCTGTTGTCGCCTAAATCTCCAGTCTCACTGCGTCTGGTCGAGTGGTAGACGTCAATCTAATTTCCACTTAGCGGTTAGCTGGAGACTGACGAATCGAGTCTTCTATTTCCACTGGAGTGGCCACAACTACTATACAAAATCGTAACCACGTACAACTTGAGGCGCGCGGTTAATCGCTAAGTGGAAATATACATTTAGACCTAAGTGTGTTGTGTTCAAGGGCGACCGTTGGGTCTTTCGAACTCTTTTATTTCAAACACATAGTATTGCGACATTTGTTTTAAAATTAAAAAGTACCATATGTCTGAATAGAATAGTAATTTAAGGATTACGGAAAATAGGTAAATAAATTCAATAATTTAGTTTGGGAAAGACAGTTTTCACGATGTTCATGTTTGAGTTGAGTTGTAGTTGTCAACCTTGATACTCACGGGTTGATTTTCAATATTTACGTCAATATCTCGGAAGTTACAATGGCAGTCCGGTCGGGTCAGTTCACCCTTGAACACAACCTTATTTATTACAGTCGTCTACGTATCAAGTGTTTTATTTAATTTATCGGTAATATTATTATTACTTGGTAATATTTGCTATTGTACTACGCTTGGTTTGCAGATGACTGTACCACGGTCGCTTCCGATAAAAACGGGCCCACTGAATAGTTTTGTAAGACAAATATATTGCTTTATGGTGAATGTGTATGAAGGATTTCTTTATAATTGTGTCTCGATTATATTAATAGTAACAGATTAACAATTACTATGAACAGTAATTATAGTTCGTACGTTTTGTAAACGGATCCTTAAGGATTATTTTTTTTTCTTTTCTGAAATAACTAATCGCGACAGCAGCGCCTCTCACCGACAAATCCTTGTTTGACTTTAACTCTGGATAATACTGTCAAAAAATTACGTGGCAAACCTTTTAATTTATGTCGTTTGAACAAATACAAAAAATTTAGTTAATTAAATACAGATTAGATTTTCTCGTACTTATATTTATAACATTTTTTCACTCCGAATTTGGCAACAAAACTAGCGGGAAATATTCAAACTTGTCTAAAAAACTTAAAAGGTTAACTACGTATAAAGAAATTTAAAAAAAAATTGTCTATGCCATTGACAGAGGGGCGCGCGAAAATCAAAATGGTTGCCATTAAAGCTCAAAGTAATAACGCTTCACAGGGTATTGGCACAGTCTGCTCAAAATTAAATTTCTTTCTGCTAAATACCGTAAGTACTGTTGACATAATTCATAGTTAGTATATTATAAATGATTGTTTACATAGTCCTACTCTAGAGTAAGTTGATAACTATACAACGTTGTAAAACATGGCTGTGTTAATATCAAAAAGCATATTTATATTAATATTATATCGACCATGAATACCTCTTTATACGAAGACTGTATACTAAAAGCACATGCATTTATTTTAGTTGTAAGATTTATCCACCAATCTTAATTTGATTTATAATTATTAATTTTAAAGTAAGATAAATGGTTTTTCGTTTTGTTTACGCAAAAAAGTAACTAAACCGAACTTGGTTAAGTGATTGAAAATTAAAATGGAAAATCATATGCCCTGCGGTACAGTTACTAAGTGTTTTGTTTTTTTTGTTTTTAATGTTTGTTTTTGTGCCCTTTATTATTATGATAGTAATATAATTATATAACACGTTAGCTTTCAGAATGATTTTTCGAAAAACGAAAAAAATTGACCCGCTTTTAAGCTTTATGGGGCCTTGCGGGTCACATTGTATACAAAAATTAGATTAAAAACCGTCCGACAAGCCACAACGAGGTGTTGAATGGAAGTATGGCTTGTCGGACACATAGTCCGACACGGCCTGATTGAAACATTAGCTTTTCGGACATACAGTCCGACATGGCAGCTAACGTGTTAAAGCTAGCACAATATCTTCATGTAAAATCAATTGTATTTTTATCTTGTAACCAGGTCGGAAAATCTTCAAAACAAGATTCGATTCATTTATAAATAAATGTCACTTATTTTAAAATGGATCTGGTTATATTGTACAGCAAGTATTTAATGCCATACTTGCGAATAAAATCTAGAAATCTATACAGTGTTGGTTTGAAGTATGTAAAACACAATATTAGGTAAGATTTTTGAGTTAATTTTTAATCTGTATTCCGTTTAAAACCTATATTTTTGAGGTAATCCTAAAGCGGCGGCCATTTCCTAATTATTATTCCTTTTGTTTTTTATTATTTAAATAACTTCTGGGTTTTGTTAATTTTTACCTATTAAATAATTATGTTGACCATTCCGTCTTTGTTGGACTTTACGTAATATTAATTGAACTTTTAACTGTGTTTATGTATTCATTAAAATAAAATGTAAGTAGGCGTATAACGGTATTATGTTTATAATGATAAAAAACGAATTTATTATTCATAGATAAAAATCATACCGCTTGTCAGTACTCTCGTTTTATTTATTGTTACTACCTCCTCCTATATACCATAATAAGTGAAGTGTGGACAACAAAAAGACTATTTAAGCGCCACCTAGTGTGTAGGTGAATACACATAACAGGTTGAAGGTATTGGCGGTCAGCGATAACTTTAAATCGGGGTGCTGTTCCCAATTTGGGGCTAAAGAAAATCCAGCGGTTGCGATTACTGATATTCTGCAAATTTTATGATTCATATTCGTAAAATTTTAACATTCGTCTTAATTGAGGACGTATTCTTATTCTTAAAATATTTAACATAACGCAGTAATAAATGGACGAAATTTAAATTTAACTTGCCAATTGTTTTTTATTCCGGCGTGTATTATAAAGATGGTTGACATTGCTTATCTTATCACTGAGTTCGCATTGATTGTGGTTTTTGCGGTGAACTGCTACTGATAATAAACAAGTTTTTGATAACGCTATTTTTTAACTTTTGCTAATGTCATTTGTGACAGAGCAATATAACCTAAAAGTTCTGTTTATTTGTTAACTTTTCGAGTTAATAATTATGAAGTTTTGTGCGAATCTTTCGTTTATGTTCAATGAAGGGGCAAGTATACTAGAAAGATATGCTCTAGCAAAAGAAGCAGGTTTCAAAGCCGTCGAAACCGGCTTTCCCTTTGGTCATACGTTGGAACAAGTGAAAAAAGCAAAGGAATCTGCCGGGATCGAGCAGGTACTAATAAATCTCAAGACCGGTAAATCCGTACTAATTTAAAATTTCAATAAACAAATTGCTATGCAGAAGATATTTCTTAGTTCATATATTATGATATATTTAATAACTTTTTGAATAAAATAAAATCAAAAAATTAATTACAAAATATACTCATATAAAAATAATTAATAAAGAATTTAATAACCGAGAAGCCTATTAGTACATATAATTCTAATAATATAAAATATATCACAAAAACTTTACAGGTGATGTAAGCAAAGGAGAATTGGGTGTCACAGCAATTCCTGGAAAAGAGAATGAATTTAAAGAGAATTTACAAGTCACCATAGACTATGCAAAAGCGGTTGGCGCAAAAAAAATACACATAATGGCGGGAAAAATGGAAAATGTGACCTCCAGTAATTGGGAAACATATGAGAACAATTTAAAATATGCAGCTGATGTTCTTAAAAATGTCAACTTGTTAGGTGTCATTGAACCCATTAATCAGCATTCTGTCCCAAAATATTTCTTGAGTGATTATGGAAAAGGTACAACCAATTTTTTTGTTAATTACTTTGATTTGTATTTTGCATGAATGCTACCTATTTTTAATTCTTGTATTGATTCTTAATTTTTCTAAGTTTCTTAAATTGGGGACTAATATACCCTCTTTTTTCAGCTGTGGATATAATAAAACGCATTGGTAGCGAACATTTGAAACTTCAACTAGATATATTTCACCTTCAGCATATTTGTGGAGATTTGTCTCACAATATTAAAAATCTAATGCCTTATGTGGGTCATGTTCAGGTAAATATTTTTAATTACTTATCAAACAAAACTAGCAGTTGCCTGCGACTCTGTCCATTAAAAAAACATTAATTAGAAGTCTGTGTGGTCTTCCACTCTATGTTCCACATCTATTCCAAATTCCAGCAAGATCCATGCAGCTGTTCTGGAGGTATAATGACTTTAATCAAAATTGCCATATGCAAACTTCCAATTATCTCTATAAATATTCTGTTTATCTATAGCAAATTTATGGCAGTTTGACAACATATATGATGATTTTTTTTACCTACAGATAGCTCAGGTACCAAACCGGAATGAACCAGATGTTCCTGGAGAAATAAACTATCCATACATATTGCAACATTTAGAGGCCAATGGATACAATGATTGGATTGGGTTGGAATACAAACCGGCCAAGGGTAGTAAAGATGGATTAAAATGGATTGCAAGTTATGGTTACAGTTTATAGTATTGAAGTGATGCGAACCTGTGCAAGACCAAACAATTAAAAGACCAGAAAAGTTTAATTATTTATTATAAAATGTGAACATTTAACAGTTTTTTAGTCATTAAAATCGCTCATGGGTCAAAATTCAAATATAATTCATAATCAATCCTTAAAAAAGATGTCATTTCACATTTTAATAAAACAATTCTTAACTAAAGTTTTTTAGAGTAGTTGTATATTGTAGTATGTCTTTAAAATGTAAACTACCATTATATTTACAATAAATTCATGAAAAATATTTTATTTTTCACATCAAGGATGTCATAATATTTTAAAAAAGTTAAGAAATCATAAAAATCTAGAGGCATATACTAATGTTTCTGTGTGCTCGGGCCACTGTAATACTGTTTAACCCAAGGGTGAGTCTTCACTTCACCAAGTGATATTCTATCTGTGGCTTGATATTTTAAAAGCTGAAAAAAAATGTAATAATTTGTTGTTGAAATATTTATGCACAAGAAATAACAAATGTTTGAAACAATATGATTGTTAGGAATAAAGTTTATTTTCGTTCTATCTCAATTAATTTTTAGTAATATTTATTACTTAAATTCCTAAATACAAATCTAGGTTTGTAATATTATGATAAAACCTAGTAAGTCAATCAGACATCGTGATGTACAAAAATTGGGAAGAAAATTAAAAATTTGTGTAAATTCTGCTAACCTGCACTGAGCTAGTGTGATTGACTTTGACCTAGTCACCACTGACATAAGGTAAGGCCAAGTCTTCATAGTGGGGATAAAATACATAAGAGGGCAACTAAAGTATTATTAATAGTAAATAATTATACCTTAGAAATTAGATCTCTAGCATCTTCTGGGACATAAGAGGGAAATCTTAAGTCTATAGCAATAATCCTGGCATATGTATTGTCCTGATCTTTACTTTCAAATGGTGGCTTTCCAACCAAAAACTCATACAGTAAAACTCCGATGCACCACAAATCGACTGATAAATTGTAAACTTGTCTGGTTATCATTTCCGGAGGCAGATAATCTAAGGTTCCGCACATTGTTTTACGTCTGTAACAAAATGTATGATTTTAAATTATAACATTTAAAGCTTGTATACACAAATTCACATCCAGATAAAAAAATTGTTCCATCAGTATTCAATAATATCAATATTATGATATCCATAGAATACTGATGCAATAATGATTTGGTTTCATGGTTAAATTTTTCTAGTTTCATCACAAAGTTTATTCAAATACATACCTCTCTGATGGAGCATGCACAGACCAACCAAAGTCACCCAGTTTGAGATCACCGTTGTAGGAGACAAGAATGTTTTCAGGTTTTATATCTCTGTGTATGACATGTCTTTGGTGACAGTACTCCACTGCATCTGCTACCTGAAATATATATCACAATATAACTACTAAAAGTCTAAAGTATTACATATTTTATTATTGTAGAATACAAAGTAAAAATCAACACATGGTAGTGTCATTTTATTAGCCATATCGCTCAATCAAAAAATCAAAAATGTATGGAATTAATGTCATCGGTGGTAGGCTTGCATTTGATTTGTAATCTACAGGTTCAAATCTGGCCATGTACCACTGTTTTTCGATTTCGTATGTACATTTATCTAATGTTCTTATGGTGAAGGAAAACATTGTTATACAACCTGCACATATCTGTGAAGAAATTCAGATATATGAGTCATCCAACCCACACTGGGCCAGCATGGTTGACTATAGCGTAGTCACCCCTAACTTAGGGTTGGCACCGAGACCCTCAGTATGGACATATAGTATGTGGATGATATTGATATTTTGATGATTCTCTAAGTAATAACTAAACTTATTTTTACCTGATATATGCTTTTAGCAGCTCTAGGTTCAGGAAAGCGTCCATGTGGCGAATTGGTAAGGTGCTTGTAAAGTTCCCCACCAGCTGCAAACTCCATAACAAGGTATATTCTTCTTTCATCATGGAACCAAGTCAGCATTCGGAGAATGTTTCGGTGTCTGTCAAGAGGTGTGTTAACTGTCATTATATTTTTAAATACACACATTCCAGGGCATTCCAAAATAATTTATGTGACAATAGCTTTAATACTTTAGAAACTTACTTTAGATGTGTTTGTATTTCAATTTCTCGGAGCACTTGGCGTTCACATCGTGAATTAACTAATTGCGACTTAAACAACGTTTTGATAGCAACTAAATATCCAGTTTTCTTCTCTCTAGCTACATGTACGTGACCAAACTTTCCTCTTCCCAGCCCACTACCGAGTTCGAAGTCTCTGGCTGACCATTTATATCTAAAAACAAATTATATTTCACATATTTCATTTAGCACATATTTTAAGTTTGATTTTAAGGAAACAAATTAGTTTTATTTACGGCTTTCCATAAGCTTCGTGATTTCGTATTTTATTCCGAAGTTCTGCCACTTCAGCGGCTTTGTCGATCCTCATGGTCATAGCTTTAAAAAAGTAAATTAAATCACTGCTTATAGAAATGAATTATGTTTACTTCACAATAGCACAATATTATCAAAATTCAGTAAGTTTATTTTCACAGATGACCGTTAACAAACTTCAGTTTGATTTGATTTGACGTAAGTTTAAATTTGCGCATAGACAACGTAGAGTAAAATTTAATAGACAAACATTTTATATTTTATTGTGACAATAGGAAAATCGCTTTAGAGGAAAATGTAGGTACAAAAAAATCATGAATGTAGGTAGAGAAAATCATTTGAAATGTAGCTTTGAATTCCTACCAAACAGTATTAAGGCTATAGACGTCCATATGCCTTAATTAAAAATTTGCTGTGAAGTCATTGCAGGCGCCAACATAAATGAACATTAATTTTTTTTAAGAAATCTGACAGTAAAAAATAATTTTTATAATTTTTAAAAGTCCTTTTTCTACTAGTAAGAACTTCAAAAAACACTTAGTGCAGTTTACTTGTATAGTGACAATCACATAGGAGGGTAAGTCCATTGTAATATTACCTCGTTGAATACAAGTGCTCACTTCAGGTACTACAACGTAATCTGTTTGAAAAATATGTTTAAACCCCGATGTATAAAAAGGGTTAAGGTTTATATTATGTATGATTGTATACCATCGTAACTTCAAAACAGAAATCGATTTAAATGGAAAATTTCTTTTTCGATAGCTCATAATGTCATGGTTTTGCCTATATCTTATTTAAATATATATATATACCTAGTTTATCAGTTGATATTATATTTTCTTTTAGAAAAACACTTTTCAGAGGGTTTCCTTCCGTTAGGGGGGTTTGAAATTCTTTATTAATTTTACTACGTGACATTTACAGGGGTCGTGGGGGTCGGAAACAGCTCCCTAACCAACCCCAATGCTCAGGGGCTCGACCCTAACGATATTCTCGAAGCATCCCTATTGTCTATACATTGTATTTGTTACATATATATTAAATATTTGATATCAAAGTTGTTTGAATATTTTAAGGATCTTGTGAGTAACAAAGAACAAACTAAGTATAATAATTAGCGATCTTAAAATATTTCTACTACAAAGCTGAACTAATTTATCCGGAAAACAAATTTTTCGTAACAACTTTTGGTAGTTATAGATAGATAGATAGATAGATATAGGCAGGCTCCAGATAGTTAGATATTTTAATCCGACATCCAAAAGGAGGAAGTTCTCAACGCCTGTATGAATTATTTATACGCCGCCGTGAACTTATCGGTGTGCAAATCCAATACCTGCTCTTTACCTTATAGTCAAGAAGGTAATGTTATTTATCAATATTTATACGCGAAAGTTATTATTTCACGCGAGCTTCTTCTCATAGTGTAAAGTGAGATAAATATTGGCTGAAAACAACGTAGCGCTTGTCGTAGTAAATGAAGTATTCGTCGTACTACGAAATAAGTTTGCGAACATCCCCCTCCCTAGGAAAATGAGGAAAACGCGCGCACCGGGCGACGGGGTGGCGTTCATTCCGTGAGAGACGGCGCCGTCGGGCGCCGCATGATCGATACGGCGAATATGTTAAAATAAAACATTATTTTTTAACTCACAAATAACTATCAAATTACTTACTGTATTACAAATAATTAAATAATAAATGTAATGAGTGTTGCCAGTTATAAAGAAAATATTTTCCAATAAAAAGTGCGCAACAAAATCGTTTAAGAACGGACCGGGTGAGTGATACATAATTATTAGCACGTTGGTATGACCTACATACTCGGCTTTGATTCTTGGACAAGTTTTCATGTTACCGATTGATTGGAAATTACTATTGCTATATTTGGTAGGTTAAATACATATCTCGTCGCAAATGGAGAAAAAATACAGTTGCTAGTGTACTTCCTTTTTCAACTACGCATTATTTTTTCGTGAGTAATTTAGCGAACATTTTCAAGTTATGAAAAGCTTGGCAATATTTTAAATCGATTACATAAATAAGCGACGCATAAAGTCAAGAGTAAATATTCTTATAAGAAATATTTGTTCAATATTTTTAAACGGTTTGCTAGTCGTTGCTGATACGTATTAACAACTTTAACTATGATATATATTTTTATTGGCTCTATAACCTTTCCGCATAAACTATAACATCAATAAACATACAAACCAAAAACAACCATATGATACAAACCAAACCTTCTTGGTATATTTCAACACCCTTCTATACCTTTCCGCCCTATCGGTCATTAGTAACTTCTTCCTTATAATTTTCCTTAAAGCTTAAGATGTAATAAAATTCTTAATGATAAAGAAAAAAACAACAAAGCAATGCAATATAATAATCTTAAAATGTAAAAGAAAATTATTCCTTATACAGTAAACTAAGAACAACACTGAATTATAATTACGAAATTGATTTACTTTTTATTCCGTTCATAACTTTTGAATTTTTTTTTAAAGTGGCCATCACTATAATTCTTGCATAGCTGAAAGGGCCTTTAAAACTTGGAAAGCTGTTTACAAACGCGAACTGCTGGTGAGTCAAGAGCTCTGTTAGAGAAAAGATCTTTTGAAGTGACCATGCATACTAATACGTGACATTGAGAATGTCTTACTACTGAAAATTTTAAATGTTGTCTACATTTTAACAGTGGTAGAGCCCGCTTTAACATCTTCGCACGAATTGGCCCGGCTCCCCCGGTGAAATACCACGACCACACAGAAGACACGCGTCAAGTGGAAGCAATTCCACGTACAGTCTGATGAGTGTGCGTCCAGGAGGCCTAATTTAGTCCTCTTTCCCTTCCAACCCTTTTTCTTATAAGGAAAGGATGGGAAGTGGAAGTGGACTTTCCGGAAGAGAGGATGCATGGAAATGTTTTCTTTCTGTGCATCCTTTCCTGCGTCGATTTAAAGGTAGTCAACGCATATGCAATTGCGTATGTCTATGGACAACGGTCACTTCGCTATTTCAGCGATTTCAGGTGGCTGCTCGCTCGTTTGCCACCTTATGATATAAAAAAAAATTGGATGGAAGGATGGATGTTGCTCCAGAACGGCTGAGCGGATCCCGCCCTTCTGTATATGTACCTTTTATCAAACATCCATCCATCCATACAATCAAACATTCGCATTTATAATATTAGTAAGAATTTTAAGATTTTTTGTAAAGTCTTCAAGCTATAATTATAATATAATGTATTCGACAAAATGGCGATTTAATTCCGATAAATATCTTTAGTGTATAAATGACTTAAGTTCTAATGACTTTCTCATTGTGTTTGTTTTGTAGAAATGATAGCGGCAGGTACCTATAGTACCGCTATCTCATAGTTAGGTCACTTTCACTGGCACGTGGCACGCCCAGATCATCTGGCACTGCGTACGTGCGTACCAAATTATTTCCATAACTGGCCGGTTGGAAATTCACTTACTTTTTTATTGTCTATGGTTATTACAATTTTACGTTATTCTATTGCTGTGACTGGCCGGTTTTAAATTATTTTATTTTTTCGTAGTTGTTACCTATGGGCCGTTATAATTTTACATTTAATTTATTTTTATTGCTTGGTTGTTTTGTAATTGAATCGAACTTGCGGTGCAACAAAGCGGTGAATAGGTATGAATTACAGTATTAATTTCTTATCTATATTCGTTATTACTATTACACAGATAAGATCTTTTGACAATAGAGTAATGTTTTTTGTTTTTAAGGGGTCATGTGTTGCGCTTTTCTGTAATTTAGGCATTATGATGAATTCGGAAAATTTTTCTTTTTTTAGTCAACTTCTTTAATTGTTTTCTTTCTTGAAGTGTTAAAGGGTTATTATGAGTGAGTCCACCTTATTGAAATTCTGTAATAATTAGTTTAACTATCTAATAAGAATAATATTGTTCAAAGTATGTTTTGATGGCCTAGTGGCCTACATTTAGGTCCGTGTCACGATTTCATGTTACAATCGTTAATATAAGTAAATATTCTAATGATTTTCTTTATGTCTACAATGACTAAAAAGATGTCTGCTTATTTTTATATTAACGAATATAGTTTAATAACTCATTGGTATATTTAAAACGCCACATTATTCGGAATAAGCGTAGGTTAAAATATGTATTATTAGTAATTCAAGCAGGCGATGCCGGGTGCGGACAGACAATTTATATAACCTAGTTATATCTAAATAGTACCTAGGTACACTGTAAATGTATATAACGGTTGACCTCAGATTTTATTACGCGATATCTCACTACGAAGGTAAAGAGGGGTGAGTAAAGACGCCCTCCCCACGACAGAAAGGGTGAATCGTTATCGTTAGGCGCGAGTCAAAGTGTAAATTATCGACATTAACCTTGGTATAAGGAATCTTACTGCGTACCACCTTAACTCTTGTAACGATTTCAAATAACAACCGAATAAAACGAAATGAGAAGTTAATTTTGAGGTTATGTGTCAGATACGTTCATAATATTGCTAGTAATCGTTGTAAGGCGCGTAAAGAGTTTTGTAATAACGATTTTATAGATTTAAAAAAAAACGGAAGCGGTTATTAAATTTACTTTTTTCTTGTATTATGATTATACTATAACTCGTGATCGGCCATTTTAGGAAACTTTTGCGGATATTACTATCCACTATAAAATACAAATTTATTTTTATTAAGCTTGTTCGAAAATTATTTAAATATACTTGAATAGGAAATCTAAAGCGCCGGAACTAAGAATGATAAAATGGATGGAAGAGTATAAACTAGGGTTTTATACAAAAAAATACTGCTGACTAATCTATGTGGGCAAAGTCAGGGCTAAGCGCTAGTTATAAAATATATATAATTTGAAAACATTCCACATAAAATTGTTATTCCGTATGTATTATTAGCCCTCATTTGATTACTGTGTCTTATTTTCACTTCATTAACAACTAACATATAGTTATTACGTAGGTCACAATTTCTTAGTCGTTAGCATTTCTAGTGTATGGCAGTAAGAAATGTTAGTATGCAGTTAATGATGGTCGATGCAGTACGTATTGTGTACGATACAAATGTGAAATAAATTGCCTACTCATTGCGTGATATTCAAATTTCGAACGAAATTTAAAAAGGAGAAATGCGTTTAAAATTTTCTTTATTTCGTGCCAGTAACCAAAGTGGTAAGCATGGAGAGATCCAGATAAAGTCACACTGAAAGACTTTGCTTTCCCTTAGGGTACATTTATGATCAGAAAACTACATTAAGAGATGCTCTTCCTGGTTAACGTTCTTCCACAAACTTTAAAAATAATAAATAGTGTATGTAGTGTACACTAATATCCAGATTGTCTGGTTTACTTCCGTCTATTTAATTCTAATTTCAAACGATTGCGAATTATTTCATCGATTCATCCAGCGAGTTGAGATTTATTGATTTTCAATAAAACCGATTATGTAACACTCAAGCATGTATGACGTATGACAAATATGATTTAACACTTTTTTAATTTTTAAATCCTTTGTCACTGTTTTAACGGAAAAAGATATATTTATATCAGTGTGTGATTCAATCTTTAATCGTATTTTTTTAATGCATACAAAGTAAATCTATTAAAATGATGCGACTATAACAGTGAAATTCGTAACCGAGTTGTATGACCGATAAGACAAAGGCCAATGACCTTTTCATCTGACAGCAGTTCACTTTCTACGACATATTCCAGATTCACAAAAATCAAATGTTACCCTGCCTGTTAACTTTTTTTTACACAAATTTTCAAAGATAATAAAAATGTAATAGAGTATTTCTGCAATGACATAACAGGAATAAAATTCAATAAGAATCTGTGGTTTTTGTTAGCATTATCGTTGCATTCGGGAATTTATCTATTGTTATTTACAGCTGGCCTTTTAATAAAAGTTGTTTCTTTTTTAAATAAAACAAATAACAAAAGTCTATTGTTAATAGGTTCATTCTTTCTCTTTTTCATATTTCACAATAGTTATTTATTGTTTGTTCCTACGAAATATAGAGATAGCGATCCATCAAAAATATCTGGCAAGTGGAGTTCATAGAGTTTATTTTTTTTATAATCTGAGAGCAGGCTGAGGTTCTCTTGCGTTTGCGGCCACCTAAATTTTTAGCAAACGTTTTTTTATTAAAATATGATTTATCTGCAAAGTATCAGTATAATTTAATCAGTATTTATTTCAAATTGCTAATTGACTATTTTGTTATTTTCAGATTTGACTTTCGAGAATTTTTTTGATAGACGGGATGTGATCGAGATATTTTGCGCTAAGTGAGGCTACAATGGGTCCGTGGGATGACAAGGATGGGCAGGACAACATGGCGTCAGCGCCGCCCGCCTCTTGTATTGCAGAGCACGGCTGTGTCATGTTCGACTGCCTCTCACATCTATGGGAATGGTAAGTTTTTTTTTATAGTAGACAATGGCAAATGAGCAAACAGCCACAGGAAATGTAGTGAAGTGACCACTGCCATAGATAATAATAAGTTAGAAGATTGCAGATGGGTATGACAGAGTAGTAAGTTTATGGTTGCAGACTACGCGAGCTATAGACTTTTGTTATATAACCTTACATCAATTAAAGAATGTAAATGATATTATTCATGTAAAAATCGCTAGTTCATTTGGCGCATTAAGTTTTCCTTTTCTTCTTTTGTGCTACTGACCTAGTTATTGTATTTAAGCAGAAAACTTATAATTCATGCACATTTTCACAGCGGTATAAAGGAAAATTCAAAATTAAATTCCTTTTATGAAGCAGATTTGAACATTTTTGTTTAATTATAGCTTGTAATAACGTAACATTATACACTTGGAAACTAAGGACAGGAAACAATTAGTTAAATTTTTTTAAAGTTTTGCATAGATTTACTAAGGTTTTTTCAAGTATTTCCAACAAATATCGATGTTTTTTTCAAAGTACTTAAATAAATTAGAAGAAAAACTCTAGGTAGGTGGCGCTAGCAGCAGCAGCCTTCTGTCATCTGTCAACGTTCTTAATAGTTCTGTCATGGACACCAATCGAACACCATAGGCAGATTTTTCGCAATGGACTCATTATTTCAATCGGAAATAGTTTAGCGATAAAAGGTGGTAACCTACTTTTTCGAAACGATCGCGAAATCTTTCGGATATTACGCGACGATCCGCTGCGTTTGCTGTATTATGAGACTGAGATCATAAAACGAACATTGGCTTGGTCAATGTACTGGTTACTAAATTTTGATGGCCACTTTTTTATGACTAAGCACACACAAGCATTCTGTATAAATGATACACATATACACATACAAAACTATTGAAAAGCACGATGTCCACGTGAATTGCAGATGATTTGCTAGACTTCATGTAAGTACAGTCAACTCTCCATATTCGCTTCAGCTTCGTTCTGGAGTTTTAACTGTATAGGCGGAATTTGGTCAAGGAACGTAGGCTCATTAAAAGAATCCTTATTTTTTGCTTGTTTATGATAATTACGGCCAACTGGATTCAAAGCCGACTTAAACAGCAACAGTGAGTTTTGCTTACGGAAGTCCAGTAGATGTTTTACTTACGGAAGTCTATTAGGGCCGACAAATTTTCGCATCTGGGTGCCCGATATGTTTAAGATAACCCTGCTTTTAATTGTCGATTATCCATATCTATCGCTCCTGTGACGTCATAATATTAAAAGTATTAAAACACAACGATGCTTTACGTCATGTACATACAAAAGGTACCGTACAGTACAAAGGTTCCGTCTGGCTTACACTCGGCTTGCGTTCCCGGCTTTGTCCGCGTGGCGTTTGTCACCGCCGGCACAGCCCGCAAGCCGGTAAACTCGGCAAAGGCTTTGTTCATGAATATTAAATGCGTCACTGTAGAGATTTAATAATACAGACTAAAGTTAACTAGTTATTTTACTACGTGTGAGTTTACGATATATGTACAGTTAACCAGATTGAAATTTAATTGGTACTAAAAGTAGGTAAATTTGTTATGGATTAACTCATCGAAGAAAATTTTTGCAACTACAATATTTTATCTGTCCACTTCTAATAAAACAAAACTTTCAAGGAAATGTGTGTAAGTAAGAAATATTTTGTAATCGTGCAAAATAAAAGTAAATTGTATACACTCCGGACGTTTCTGGTCTCCTAGTGCTGCTTTGTGTGAAGCATACAATGTCTGGTTTTGTAGTCATGTTTTTAGATCCTGAGCCATACGCAATGTATTCTTCACGACAAGCTTTCTTCAAATGAAGTACTAAGTAAAACCCAGCGTAATTAAAAGTCTAGACACATTGTCGCAAATCTTATCACATATATTTCTTTAGACTATTTATTTTTCTTGGCAAACTCATTTTACGAGATTGTGAGTTTGTACAATTTTACCAAATGTTAGTGATCTGATATTTATTTTACTTTTAGACATTAATAGTTAGGATTTTTGGCGCGAGTGATGCGCTTTTGTTACCAAGTCAAACGTCAGATTGATTAGTGAGGGGACATAAACGTTGATATTTTTATAATTATCGTGTTGCGCCGATACACCGACACGGTGTCGAATTTTCTTCCTAACATTACTTAATTAAAACCTTCTTTGATTCTTTTCCAATTAATATAGTATTTTACCGAGTTAAAGTGACCTATTATTATTTATTTTAGTCAAATTGACTGCAGCATTCAGAATGCATCGTTGAGCATTTTAATATTCTGACAATGTTTGTGATTTTACAATCCAGTATATTTTCACTTTCGAACTACTTGCAACCAGATGCTTTTATATTTATCGTTGAAAGACGTGTAATACAAGTTTATGAGATTATTAATGTTTTTTTATATGTCTGCAGACACTTTCCATGGTCACCTGTTTGACTTTCTCGTAGTAGCGACAGGTTACATGCCCTTAGGGATATTTCGTTATTTTTATAAAGAGATGAAAGTGTTTTAAAATTATTTTTAATTTATAAATGTCAGCCAGTATTTAGTGTTTGTTACTGGTTTAGTTAATAATGCAATTGATAAGCTGACTTGACCATCTTTCTCTGTTGTTTTTCATTTATTTACTTACTAGTCTGTCTATACCTTCTTCCAGACTATAGTCTACAAATATCAGAGTGATCCATACAGCCGTTCTTGAGATACTTTCAAACAAACATCCATCAAAACATTCGCATTTATAATATTAGTAAGATGATTTTTTTTTGATAATTTGACTCCAATGACGTTTGAATTATTATATAATAATACTAGCAAATAATTATTTGTTGAAATTTTAATTCCATTAAGATATCAAAACTTTCTTTACGATTTACATCATAATTTTATATTGAATAGAAAGTCATATGATGCTGAAAATGTAACAAATAAATAGCGTCATATTTTTCAAAACGTCAATCGAATTGACTATCGTTAATCTAATCTTGAATCAGAAGTTTTTCACGTGGAAAGCAATTTCGGTTTCGCGTCAATCTTGAGCGAAAGTGTCACATAGCGGTGTTTGATGTGGCGATACTTTTGAAATAGATGATCTACTATTTATAACCAGCTATCGCACGCGATTCCGTCCGCGCGGAATTAAAAAAAATCTTATTTATTATAGTAGCCTATATGTTCTTCTAGACTATGTTCTTTATCTATGCCAAATTTCATCGAGATGGATACAGCAGTTCACGAGATACCTTCAAACAAATATCCATCCAAACATTCACATTTATAACATTAGTAAGATTAAATCCATTGCACAGAACCCTTATCTTCCCGGTTTTCTAACTTTGGGACAATATTTTCTAGACTAAAATCTTAATAACCTGAAATTGAACTTGACTAGCTGACGCCCGAAATTAACAAAGACTGTCCGCGCGAAATTAAGAGTAAGAACTAAATAAGAAGCCTATGAGATCTTCCAAGTTATATTCTATTATTATGCAGATTATAAAATTTCATCAAAATCAGATTGAGCTATTCCGAAGATATCTCGTAACAAACATCCATCCATGTTAAACCTTCGTATTTATAATATTAATAGTAAGATTGTTTAAATCTACAGCTGTATACGTTCAGTAATAATGAAAATAGTCTATTCTTGTATCATGTTAGTATATCGAAGTAAGTAGTGCACGGTGACAGTTGGAGTGGGTACAAGACTGCGTGGAATTTAGGTGACTATGCTGACGGTACGCAAATTACACGTTGAGCTTCTATTGGGCTTTGTTTGCTTGCTTCTTTTAAGGTCAACGCACACTAAAGATTACATGGGTAGCGATCATAAAGATATGTATATTTTTTTTACTTCATATATTTACGCGATGTACGTAGATATAGAAGGTTCCATTGTCACCTCCTGCAGATTAAAAGACATCTAACTTTTTAAAATCTTTCACTCTTTATTTTTCTCAGAATTTTCGTAGGTAAACGTAGATCTAACGTTTAGTACTAACGTGGTTGTACTGTAATGAGTATTTCGATGAATTTGTTAGTTGTAATGGAAGGCTAGTCACTAAATAATATCTAGGAATGTGTGTAGAAACACGAGATAGTATTAGTTAGCTGTGGGCACGTTTGCAGACGTCAATAGAGTAGCTAATAATAAACGTAAGCCTGGAAATTGTCAGCTGAAATAGTATTGATCACGTTTACACTAGAGTTGCGGAGCGCAGACAGAAGATTTACGTTGTCTTGTATACGTAGTTCCTTAGCAAACTATAGGCAAACGTCACAAAGGACTATTGTACCATGAACAAAAATTAATTAGCCGTCTACAAAAAGAAGGAGGTTATCAATTTGTCTGTATGTTTTTTTATAATCATTATTGAATTGAAACAATTAAATAGATTGTCGTGCTTTTTTGGCAAAAGGTGGAAGCTAAATAAAGGCGATGATCAAGATGTTATAGTGATGTTGAACAATAGACTGAACGTTCATGATAGCTACAGTTTGTGTCTGCAATGATACTCGATTAGTTTCTTTCGACTATTATAAATGCGAATATATGAATATTATTATAAAATAAGAGCGTCGGTGGTTCAGATGTCACTTGACTTGCAATCTGCAGGTCCTGGGTTCGAATCCCGCCATGTACCAATGTGTTTTTCGATTTCCGATTTACTCGGAGCCACTCAGTGGGGACATATAGTGAACTGATAATGATTGTAAAATAAGAATGATGTTATCTTACGAATATTAAAAATGCGAATTAGATCAGTCTTTCCCTAAGTGGGCGATAACGCCCCCTTGTGGGCGCTGCAGGTCTCAAGTTGCGGGTTATCGTAAAAGTTTCGTTTAGAATTCTCCGTTAATATAAATATATAGGTCACAATAATTAATTAATTTAACTGAAGTTATAGTGGTTTTTAAATATGTGAAAATATGGATAGATGGATGGATGTATGTTTGTTTAAAGTAACTCCAGAACGGCTGCAAGGATATCGCTGAAATTTGGTGTAGATGTAGAACATAGTCTGGAAGAACACATAGGCTATGAATTAAGTTTTTTTTTAATTCCGCACTGACACAGTCGCTTGCGACAGTATTTAATAAAGTTAAAATTAAGGTATGAACAATTTTCTAAAGTGTTAATGGACCAATGAGTCAACCTTTATATAAATGGATTTAAACGTGCATAGACATCCGTGAAAAAACAAATTTTAACATGTGAGTCATCTTTACCGAAGCGAAGTCATTATGAGATGAATGGAAGACATTATGAGGCACAGCATACGAATCTCAACTTGTGTCATATTATTATTTTGGTTAGGTAATATAACAATAAATTAGAGTAGCAATGTAGTTAAAAATGAATTTTGAAATGACGGCAAATTTAGACCATTGAGTATTCATTGAAAATCTTTAGGGTTGATATCAATTTTGGATCATTTAAGATTTGTTTATTAATTGATGCGTTATTAGCAATTTCTTAAAAGCACACTATATAGTCATCGATAAATGATGTTCATGATTGTTGACCCCTGTACCTTGGTTGTCAAAGCTGTTCACATGTAATACCCTCCCCCCCCCCAACCTAACCTAATACTGTGATGTCAGAAAATTTGGGACGCCCTCGTCACACAATGTGACACTTCGTCGACTCCTCCCTCCACTTTAACATGTCACGTAACTTATAGATGACACCTAAGAGCTTATTTACAATGCTATAAACAGAATTGACCACAAATCAAGTTCCGTAAGTTATGAGTAATACTTGCTGATGACACATTCTCACATGTCTGTTACCCAAGCTGCCGGCTGACAGCTCGATTCTAGTGATGCGACATGCGACAGCTATTCGAGCCGCGTACGGTCATTACTATTCGATGCCGAAAGAGGTCACTCGACGAATCAATTTCGAGAATTCGAATGGCATCTAGCGAAAATGCTCGCGTCTTCTGTGTCAATCCCTTCACTTGAGACCTACTGAGTAGCTAGTACTAACCTATGGTGAATTTGAATCATAGTAAGTTGTTCTATTCATCTCGTCTGTCTAGCGAATTGAAGATGTTTTCTATATAGAAAGTCTTTTTGAATATACCTACATAAAATAGTCTCGTGCATTTAACAAAAGGTCATGACGGTCAACGAATTTACCGGCTAATATATGAATTAATTACCTAATAGAATTAAATCTTTAATTAGTTTTTTTCAAGTTTGAATGTTAGATGCAGAACAGGTTGTTATAATATTTTCACGCTATTAATAGATACTAGTTTTGAATTAATAAATGGAATTAAGTATTGGTAACCTACGATTTCTCGTTGTGAAATCAAAAAAATTTGAATTATTGTCAACTTTCCATTTTCAACTTTTTCTTTAGATTTTAAAAATTACATTCTAAAATATTTGTTAGACAATTGAAATAAAATTGTTACATATAATTTTCCTAAATGTCTCGCCTTAAACAGAAAGAGTATTCACTTACAACTCGCAACGCGTTAAGTTCGGTTACAACTACAATAAAGCTTTGAGCACATTCACAGAACAATCAAAGCGTACGAATACTAAACAAAGACATCTTTGACAAAGAATAAGTATCCATTTTACATTTATAAAAACAAAATCAAATAAAATTAATTCATAAAGAACCACAATTAAACGGCATAAAATCTCTCACTAGTATAATACAATAAATATGAATCCTGCAGTAGTACCACTATTATAATAGCAGTAATTCATACTATAATTAGTATTGAATTGACTAATGTCAATATTCAATAATCTATGAGAGAGTTGTCACTATACTTTAGGACCCATTTCACTTGTACTTTTGCTAAAACAAGTCAATAAGGCAACCGTATTCGTTACTAGCTGTCGCCCGCGTGTCCGACCGCTTAAAAATTTAATTACTATGTATTCTTCCAGACTGTTCTACATCTATGCCAAATTTAAGACAGATTCATGCAGCCGTTCTGGAGATATATAGAAACAAACATCCATCTATCAAATTAGTAAGTTTTGCTAAACCGGAAATGAGGACGGCAACATAATACAGAAAAATCCTGACGTTGCTTATTGATATATTGGTATCTATATTATGATATAAAAGAAATGACGCAGAGTCGGTATACTAAGGTATTCCATTTGATATTCTGTGTGTTTCTTCTTTTATGACCGTCAAATCATTAGAAATTGTATCAACATTTTCCGTTCACGAGTACTCGTCAACAATGGAAACTCGCAACAGGTGGTACGGAAGTGTGTCGATATCTAGTAGATTTTCACTTGTTTTGGGAAACAAAGCGACGTCTGTCCGCATTGAGGCGTGCGTTAACCAACTAATTGGTAAAAGTGAAGCTTTTCTTTGTACACGGCCAATAAGAAAGGCAAATAAATTTACAACCGACCAGTGTACTTTCTGAATCATTTTACAAATCGATTTCTTCAATGAATAATCGTTACGCCGATACGCATAAATACTTTTTTTTATTTAAAATATACTTACGTAAGTAGAAAGCTTACATTCGATTGCAAGAAAAAAGTTTCTCAGGTGCGCATTTTGATTCAAAATAGAGGCACGTTTACAACCGTTACAAAATCCAGTATTCAAATTAAAATTAAACGACTTCTATCAATTTTATTATTATGTAGATGTGTAGACAGTCCGCCGAAACCTCCGTCTTTTTCACTCTGTAGGAATCCAAATTACCTTATCGGCATGCAACTGAGTACAGGTATAACCAGTATTATGTTATAAAATATAAATGTCCTAGTCTTCGAATATTTATCTCACGGTAGATGTTAATTTAAATTTAGTAGCCTTATAGTGGTAAACTTGTAAACTCGCAATGACGTTTTGGACATCTCCGTCGCGCAAACGCGTTTTGGCTATATCTGTCACTTTCCAACCTCCCACTCGACGAATGCGCTGAGTGCTAGGTTCGTGTAGGTACTATGCTACGCTACTTCCAGTCGCCGTCGAACTGTCGGTTGCGTTATTTCACACATAAACGTATTAACGATTATTTACGGTAATGAAAGAAAACGATAAATTATTTAAATTTTTTGAATAAGACTGACATAATAAGACGCCAAAAGTAAAAAAACTAAATCGTGCATTTCTGTGAATTTGGTTTGAAAAAAGTTGTAAATGCTTTTATTTATTTAGCAATTTAAGTTTTGTGTTGTGTGAAGTGTTTTGTGATTCAATGAAGTAGGTACATGGAGTCGAAGTTTAAATGAATCGAAATATATTCATTTTACGAGTGGATTTGATGCGACGGAGGAATAAGGTACGAGAAACCGGATATTGTACTAGACAGTTGTTTGACTAGTTCAGACGCTAATAATTATTGTGGTCATTGCATAAAGAGAAGCCTTTTGTGGAAGGTTTTACCTTACCCTGATTAAACCGTTAAAGCTTTTACAAATGTTTTACTCCTATGACTCTGCATTTGGTCACATAACACGTAAATATTTGTGCTTGTACGGCAAACAAGGGTTTACGGATGCACCCTCGTACCTGGCCTAGGTGGCATATCAACAGGTGAAGGCGGGTTTTTTTTTAGGTTATTTCCTAATAGTTTAGTTTTTAATTATAGCTGTTTAGTTATCATGGTAACACTGTGGAAAAACGTACGTTAATATTGCTAAGCTTTATTTTGAAATTGTAAATGTATACATTTCAAACAATTTAAAACTTTAAATTTTTGACCAATAGCAATAGGCAACAAACAATACATGTTATTATAGCCGTGATAGTATAGGATCCTTCCTATTGTGTTAAACACAATGATTGCTTGGAGAAAACTAATTTCAAGACATGTTATTTTAGGATAAAAATGATTTATCTTTACGTCATTTATCGTGAAATTTTTTGGAATTAATTGTAAACAATCGGCGTTATTTCATTATGAATCATATTTGCAACAGAAAGCCGTTAAGAATACATTATTTATGAGGTAAAATCAGAAATGCTCATGGCTTGTGTCATCGGTATCGGGTTTAGTTAAAGCTCCGATGTAAGGCAATCTCTGTGGCAGGTAGTCGGTCGATCCTTTGTATTTTTTTTTGATCTTACTTCGAATTAGATGCAGTATTGTTTCAAGCGTAAAGCTTAATATTTTTTGTTTACTGTACAGAATTTTTCAACTGTAAATTCATTATCGAAAAATTTAAAGTCTTGTTTTATGTTTTAAAAATAAAGTAAATTGGATAGTTCAAGAATTTAAATTATTGTATTTATTACAATTTTCGTTATTATGTTATAATTGTTATAGTAAACGATTTTTGTAAACACTAACTATGAAAAGGGTAGTAAGGAGAGTAGTGCAAATATTTTTTGTTACAAACAAATAAAACCTTATTCAAGGTTTTCCTTTGATTATTTGCCCTGTACAAGAATTGTAAAAATTAATATTACGGTGTATTTCTTGGTATATTTGCCCGGGGACAGGGTTAGTGCCCGCACGGGCGGTCACTCAAGAACGATCAGCTTTATAAAAAACAAGGAAGATTATAAATTTTTAAAACAATCTCGTTCGACCGCATTCTTTCGTTTATATGTTCACGTCATAATGCATTTCGGAGTTTTGAATTAAGATGTGAAGTCATAATTAAATGTGGGTTATTATAAAAAGATACTGCATTGCAAGAGTCGATATTATTTACATTTATCCATGATGAATAAGATCAGTTTACACTTTGTAATAAGCAAAGCGAGCGTCGGTGGCTCAGGGGTTAAGCACTTGACTTACAATCTGCAGGTCCTGGGTTCGAATCCCGCCATCTAACAATATTGTTATTCGATTTACATTACTGTGAAGGAAAACATCGTGATGCAACCTGCACATATCTGCGAAGAAATTTAAAGATATGTGTGAAGTCAACCAACCCGCACTGGGCCAGCGTGGTTGACTATGTCCTAGTCATCCCTAACTTAGAGTAGGCTCCGAGCTCTTCGGTGGGGACGTAAAGTATGCTGAAGATGAATAAGCAAAGAATAGACTGACTGTATGTTACGCTTCTTATTATTTACACTCGTATATTTAACGATATTCTAATAAGGGAGTAGTATTATCATGTAAATAAAACATCAGATAGAAAGAAGTAAGTTTAATATTTTCAATTATAAACTTTTGATACATGAACCCGCATATTGGAAAAGTGTGCATTAAGAAAGCGTCGCAAAACTTAACAACTATGCTATAACCTTTAAACCACGTTACCTTTATACCAGTATACAATATACATAACCAGTTAGATACAAAACTTAACAAGTCAAGGTTCTCTCATAACAAATCTGCAATGCTTTTGCTTTTGTTTCTAAAATTTTAGTTTGTTGTGAAATGTATATAAAAAGATTGGGCAGTAAACAATCTTTAAACATTATTTACTAGTTACGGAACTTTTTCAAAGGGGTCAAGTGCTAGTTTATTCATTTTATAAATAAATAAAAATAAATTTTCTTTACCTTCTCTAACATAGTACAATAGATTAAAAATGCCTGAGAGTAATTCCGTAGACGTTAAGCCGCAACATAAAACAGATTGTGTAGCGTGAAAGGAGCTTTGGAATGCGGCGGATGTCCCTGTGTCAGCCTTCGAACAAACTGCTTACCATAATGTATACGTATACCAACATACCATAGTAATTATAACAGAATAAAGGTGCCTAGGTTACAGAATATCTAATGAACTTCGTAAGATTTACAAGCAATTCTATTAAAACTTTATATTACTGAACATTAAATTATTTATTACATTGCTGATGTATGTAACTAGGAATTATTTAAATATTTTATTGCTCAATCACGAAACTAAAATTTTACAAAATAAAAAACTAATCATTTGAATCGAATAATAATGATATTTAAGTTAAATTTTCGTTTTACGAGTCTGTTCTGTCTTGTGTAAGTTTTAGGACATCCTGTAGATGCAGTGATCTCTTGCAAACGATTCCGGACACCTGTATAAGTAAAGATGCGTTAACTTCTTTGAGAGCAGTGGTTTATGCAGTTAGTTGAGCGGTCGATAGCTGCGGCTCGCGTTGATTGTGTAACACCTGCCTGCACCTAGTAAGCCTTTTGAAGTCTGCTAGGGTGACCAGAAGATTACTTAATTATAGGACAATCTCATGCTAGTAGTAGTAAGATATATAATAATTAGTTACACTCTTTTCAATAGTAAACTTGTGATATATAATGAGACAATTTTAGTTGTATAAAATAAATATAAAATACGGTTATCGAAAGAGGACCAAAAGTGTCACAAAATATGTAGCCTTTAAGACGACCACACAGAAGACACGCGTCAAGTGGAAGCAATTCTGCGTTTCGTCTGATGAGTGTGCGTCTCGGAGGCCATATTTAGTCCTCTTTCCCTTCCCACTCTTTTTCTTATACGGAAAGGATGGGAAGTGGAAGTGGACTTTCCGGATGAGAGGATGCATAGAAAGGGAAAATATTTTCTTTCTGTGCATCCTCTCCTCCGTCGATTAAAGGTAGGCAAAGCATATGCAATTGCGAATGTCTATGGGCAACGGTCACTTCGCCTTATTTTAGAATCGGCAATATACATTTTTACTTAGGGACTTCTAAGTTTTGTGGACATCGTAGCGTTATCTAGAAACTACAGTTAGTTCGTTTACCTTCACACCCACAGATACAAGGTTGTTTACTGACAAATATCCGAAGCGGGCCCCACGGCCGCATTACTGCACGTGGTCGCCCGCTTGTAGGGTAGTCACATAGGAATTTTGGAACATTTCACAACTATGTGTTAATTACTTTGAAGTCGGTGAAAATATTTGAGTGTGTAAACAAAGTTATACCGGAAACATTTTTTATAGAAATCTTACTTCTAACTAATATTAGAGATGCGAATGTTTAGATGGATGGATGTTTGTTTGAAGTTATCTCCAAAATGACTGAACGACTCTCGGTGAAATTCGACATACATATAGAGCATAGCCTGGAAGAACACATATGCACAATTATGTTATTTTAATATTAAAATATCAGATCAAACAACTTAAAAAGAACTACGTAATAGTAAAACAATCGTAAATTTTATTTAAAACACATAACAGGAACTATATTAGTTAACTGGTTTTTAGCTCGTATTTGTTCTTAAAATTACGTTTAAAATTTACAGAAACATTACCATTTTACAGTAAACGCCAGACTTTAAAAGATAACTTTAAAAAAACTATGGTCAGTTAAATGCAGTAACTTCAACAAAAGATTTCGCAGAAGAAGCTTTAAGCTGTTATATAATATTACTAAAGCTTTATTAACAAGAGCAAGACTTTGAAAGCTAATTAGCAATATACTAGGACAATGTACTACAATTCTTTATAAGCCTTAAGGTACTAAGAATTAAAGTTAGTTCCAATAATCTCATGGCTTTTTAGTGTTTATTATTTAATGTAATTGGCTAAAAAGGTAGATGAAGGTTGACGAAAGTATAGATGGATTGTGTGAAAGTAAATATGAGTAAGAAGAAAATTAAATCATATTAGACGAATGATAAGAGATGTATGGACGAATAGGACATACTGTATCTACCCTTCGCAGGGAAAAGGGCTAGAGAATGATCATGTTTTTTTGTCATTAATTCGATAAATATTTCACAGGACACATTGTCTTCTTAATGTTTTCAAGGAAAATTAACTGAATGATATTATGATTATGTAAGAGTGTTTCGGCAGTGGAAACACATGATTGAATTCCTTTTATTTTATTTAAGGAAGTTTTCTTATACCTTATATTTACTAAAAACTCAAGTACCGCATCAAATATTATACTATTTATTATTATGTGAGAACAAACTTTAATGTTATTATTATCTTAATCACTTGAGATTATTATCGTGGAAATGCGGTCAGTTTATCAAAGTGGTAAATGTGAAGTGCGTAGGAAGTTAAAAACGTAATTTTATAAAGGATTGTTTACATAGGAAGTCTTCGAAGTAAAAGTTGCTATAAAATTTAAACCACGTGTCAAATCTACTATCTTTTGTTTCTATGCCACGTCCATATATTAGACAAAATATGACATTAAAAAAAGATAATTGTTGCATAAATATAAAAATTACATAATAATAAAAATAATAAAGCACGATAGACAATACCTAGATAAGTTATTGAGGTAGAAAAGATTAAAATTAATATTAAATTACTTGCAAAAGTCTAGAAGTGACCATGGTAGACATGCACACTTTATTTCATTAAATTATTAGGGACATAAATGTGTCTTCAACTGCCTATTTTGTTCTTAATTCAAATAAATATAATTAAACGTAACATCCGATATCGATAAAGATTACCCAATGTGATGGTATTTCGGTCAAACAATCCATTCGGTTGTAATTATATTGTTTGGTAAATTACGAGAATTACGTCGTAGTAATTAGATTAATCTATCGATAGCCTAGAAAAGGAGAGATACGTAATCGTTATATTGAATATGGGGCAACTAAAGACCCAGATTCTAAAACTTACTACTTTAGACTTAAAAATAACCTAATCTTCTAAGTATTTCCGCGGATAATTCATTTGAGGATTTATGATTTACTAGTTGTCGACCGCGACACCATCTGCGAGTATAGTGACTGACAAGAAATCTCTAAGATTCTCGAAAATTGTATTCTTTTCACTAACAATAGGTAAGATTAATGTCCCAATACGTGCTTTACTGGTAGCACTGACAATTATCACGGTAAATTGAATATGTTTAGTGTTCTAAGCGAAGCGAAGTTACAGTGTGATATTAATAAAACAATTCTGTTACCATGGGTTTTCATAGCCGAAACACTAACACGAAAACAATTTGTTTTTCCTTTTCATTTTTTGTAAAATAGTGAGGTAACAATATGTTTTTGTACAAGTATTTCAACAGTGGAGATCCTCTGTTAGACAACCAAACAAGTATTCACACACGCACAATAATCGTGGGACAAGAAAGTAGTTTTTGTGAATGGAAGGCGGTACGTTCTCTGATGAAGGCGATAAAATGGCGCGTGAGTTCGAAGAAAGCTTACACGTAAATAGTAGGTTAAAAAACTGGTTGACAGATAACATCAAATGCACGGTTTATAAGTCGCGGAGCATATAGTACTCGTGATTAAAAAGCTTGTCTAAATGAAACTTGAAACTGATTAATCTTTTCAACTGTTTTTTAATACGATACGATGTTAAAAACTCCTTTCATATTTTTTTAGTAAGTTAAGATCAGTATTAACTCATCACCAGCTCACTTTACGTCCCCACTGAGGGCCACGGGCTCTATGTTAGGGGTGAGTAGGCCATAGTCAACCACGCTGGCCCAGTGCGGGTTGACTTCACACATATCTTTGAATTTCTTCGCAGATATATGCAGGTTGCATTACGATGTTTTCCTACGCCGTATCACAAGATCAGTGTTAACTATTGTAAACTGATATATAAACACGGCTGTTTAGCCGTGTTTATATATACTATATATTCGTCCGGTGGCGGCACCGACTAGTTTCGAGCCCATCAGGGGCCCTTCATCAGATCAGGCCACGGGACGAATATACGTGAGTGTTAAGCCGTGTTTATATATCAGTTTATTATAATGTCTCACAAAAGGTTGAATAATTTATTAACTATTGTAGGTTAAAAATTTTTAACACGATTTAACAGTGCAATATGGCGAACAGTAAAATTAGTCTAAGCGTAATAATTCGGCTTTATTCTTATTGTAATGCATTGCAACATTTACAAATTCCAACAAAAAAAATGTCTGTATTTACCTAGGATTAACAGCTAAAATTCTAATCTAAAAATAGTACATTGATATGTGTTGCCGACAGATACGGAACTTTTTACACTTTTTTATTCTTAATTGTTATATTTTTGAATCTAGAACTTTATATGTTTTTTCTTCCTTTTTCTTTATTTTTAAAACCATTAGTTGTTGTAAATATATTCTTGTAACAGTGCGTGCTTTTCTCCTTATTTCTAATAATTCTATTTAATATTTTCATTTTATCTTTTTATTATATAACATAATATTCCAAAATTCATCTTAATCCTAACGCTCTTCCATCCTTACATATTCGGTCGTCTTTAATATGTAAAGACACGTGCCAATGCTATTATCCACGTGTTAAACGTGCGTACCAACTTATTGTATACATTTGACAACGTGATGCCTTTATACGTACAGGTTTCTTAAAGCACCGGTATCAAATGTAAACTAATTATAGAATTTAACCTAATCGTGTATTTTTACAGCCAAAATACTCATACAAAGCAATTAATCTTCAAAACTCAGATATTAATTTGTTTTAATATCGTTATTGACAAAAAGTTTTTGCTAAGTTACATGTTAAATATCTAGATGGATGGATGTTTGTTTGAATATATCTACAGGACAGCTGCACGGATCTCTGTAATCTGTCATAGATGTAGAATTTAGTCTGGAAGAACACATAAGCTATTAATTAATTTTTCATTAATTTCGCGCAGACGGAGTCGCAAGCGACAGCTAGTATAAAAATAAAATAGACAAGTAACTTATCATAATATATTGTCTATAATACAGAAATATCGATTTCATCAAAGAAATACTATCCATATAGATGTAATTCGTTACAAAATCCGATATTGAAACTTCTTGCGCTGCGCTTGCAACATCATAGACAATGTTTTACTATTACACTATTCATATATTACAATAAACATTGAATTGTATTCACAAACTAGCTGTCGTCCGCGACTCCGTCCGCGCAGTATTAAAAAAAAAGTAACCTATGTGTTCTATGTTCTACATCTATGCCAAATTTAAGCGAGATTCGTTCAGCCGTTCTGGATATACCTTCATCTCAAAGGCTGGCGACGCATCTGCGGTTCCTCTGGTATTACAGATGTCCATGGTCATCGATGTACACCTCCGTGTGACCGCTGCTCGTTTGCCCCCTTCTCTTATAAAAAAAACATCCATCCATCCATTCAACCATTCGCATGTATAATATTACAAAGAAGCAAGAATTAATACGCTGTTAATGTTATTGTAAGAAAATTCGTAAACAAACATTCAACGTAAAAAGTATTCCAGGAAAATAAATGCGCTTTCATAGAATGCTTGAGTTAAATCGCCGTTTTGTTATGAATAAAAACCTTGTAGTGGTTTTTCCGCAAGTACTTTTATAACTATTTTTTAAAGAGTTGTATTATCAACTTTGTAGAATATCTTGAATTCATAAAATATGTAGAGTTAGCTGTCTTCCTCGACTCAACCTGTGCAAAATTTTAAAAAAAATTAAGTAGTCTATAAGTTCTTCCAGACTATGTTCTATATTTGTACCTAATTTAATCGAGATCCTTTGAGCCGTTCTGGAGATACCTTCAAACAAACATCCATCCATCCTATTATATTAGTAAGACTTAAAATTTAGCAATACTAAATTAAAATTACGATACATATTTGAATCAGTACTTAAAAAGCAATAATGGAACGTTAACAGAATTATCAATGTAATTTACGAGTAATTTGCAAACTGGAGAAATGTAAATTAAAATGTTAAAGTGCGTGAAGTGCGTGAACCCACTGCCAGTCGGCACCGTAACGGTCTACGCTCTGATAACCTTCAACAATGTGGTGTAGGATGACACTTATATATTTTTGTTTTAATGTTTAACTTCTTGTCTTATGTAATTGCGCCCCGGAGGCCTAATTTAGTCCTCTTTCCCTTTCCTTTTTCTTACAAGGAAAGGATGAGAAGTGGAAGTGGACTTACCGGATGGGAGGATGCATGGGAAAGGAAAATATATTTCTGTGCATCCTCACCTCCGTCGATTATAGGTAGGCAACGCATATGCAATTGCGTATATCTATGGGCAACGGTCACTTCGCTATTTCAGCGATTTCAGGTGGCCGCAAGCTCGTTTGCTACCTTATGATATAAAAAAAAATCATAGTTAATACTCCGGTTGTTATCGTACAAACGTTTATGTTATGTTATCTGTAAGTATACTCAAATATGTGTTACAAACAATCCGGACTCGGCCAGTTGACTTACCGTGGATTTCTAAGACCAGAATCTCTGTATAAAACATTTCAACGTCCTTTTACAATCTTTGACAACATAGAGATAACAGTTTTAAACAGAGATTTTTGTGTCAGAAGCCCACGGTAAGGCCTAGTGAATCCTAAAGTAGGCCGTCTTTGGAGAATTATGAGCTGACGTGTTACTATTGTAGTTTATTAATCTATTCTTCCTTTTTACCGAATTTCTTATCGTAATACGAATATAAGAATATTCCGAGAATTGACGTAACTACACTTTTAAGGTGTCAGGTTGGTCTTGATCAAACAGATTACATTCTAAGAAATGTATTGTGCAACTAAACCAGCCGTAAATATAACATCAAAGATCATAATCGTTATGTAATAGATCAATTGATTTTTTACCATAAAAAGTTTGTAAATACATAAAGAAACGAGTAATTCTTGTTCTTCATTTGAGTATATAGGAAGTCATATTTTATATTAGTTATTAATTTCCCCGGCAAAGGGCCACCTCTGATGTCGAAAGTGTCGCAAGAAATCGCCATATAATCAACGCGGCCGACTATTGCTAGAAGTTTTTGCTTGGTTGATTACATTGCAAGTTCATAGATTAACATCAAAGATTATGTAGAGTATAGAGGGTCTACACAGATTATAAATTGACGCGTGAGTAAATCTACATATGCAAAATTATTTTAGAAAAAATATTTTTTCGTCTTCTTGCTTAAGAAAGACTTCACTTTTGACTTAATTGTGATATCAAAGTTTAAAACACGCTTTATCATGGATACTTCAATGAGAGTATAAAAGTGTGTTTTGTTTTTATTGTGTCATTAAACACCGTTGTTCCATTTGGAGTAAAAATTAGTGAAAAAAACTTATTTCTCAATGAAGTGGAACGTGACTTTTTATAGCGTTTCCCTTAGAAGTTAATACCGTTAAACGTTTCGCTCTCCGAGTTTCTGGTTTCGTGAACTATGAAAAAGGTTTTCCTGTTTAACTCCGACCCGTGTCGAAACTTGTGCAGGCAAGGAATTAAATTTGCTTCCCACTTATTAATATCGTACAGCAAACTGTTACCATAAGAGAGATAAATTGTGTCAATTTTGACCTTATTGCTTTGTGACCGTCAAATGACTGTTGAAATGGGTAGGAAATAAATGTCCACAACTGTAATTCATAAGTCTGTGAATTGTGTTTGTAAATATTTCGAGTTTCAACTGTTTTAGTTGGGCGAAGAGGTAGTTTCTCCTTTGAATTATGTTTTGGCTGAAGTTTGTTTGTAATATGTACAAACTAGAAACTTGATACGCATTAACAATGTACGGTATGTAGTCGAACCTGAATAAGCGAAAATCCAAGGGACTGCGATATTTGTCTCCGACCCGAGTTTCTGTTATGGCGATCGACTGTTGAGACATAGAGGATTAACGCTTGCCCAATTCTTACTTATCCAGGTTCGACTATATTCAGAACATTGTTAGGTAATATCAAGTTTCTAGTTTGTAGTAAATTGTAGAGTTATAACAGTAATAAGAAGAAAACACTTTAAGAATAACCCCTAACTTAGGGTAGGCACCAATCCCCTCAGTGGGGATGTATAGTGAGCTGATGATGATGACTTTAAGAATTGATCTTTGTTCTTAGTAGACTTATTTTCTTTTTGTGTAATGTATTTTTGTATATTAGCATTTAAGACATTTCCTGGCAAAATGACAGTGTTATGAAATTATTATTACGGCTCAGACGTCCTCGTATTTTATTGGTTTGAGTTATTTCCAGCATGAATTTCACCAGGTGCAAACTGTCCCTGTTTTTAATGTGTGTTTTCATTACATTTTTCGGAGTTTCGATTAGTGTTTTGTTTTCCATATTCAAATTTATAAAAATACTACAATTTTTAGTAGGTAGCAATGTAGAGTTAGTTACGTCTTTTAACAAGTTAATTTGGGTTCAAACGAATAATCATTTTATGAAGTGATTTAGAGATGTAACGATGAGAAGGGAAAAGGTAACCACAGGCCACAACAGGTTCATCATAGGAACTGGTAATTGATACTATCATATCTTCACTTTTTATTAAACCACCACATAATCTACCGGCTAGCGTAATGTAGGAACATGGCTTGCACGACTTAATGACAAGGAAACTGGTATATGATGGCTTGTATAACAAGATTCAAGCGGCATGGCGACTCAAGCGCATGTCCCCAAGCTCACTGCGGGTGAAGGAAATACACTACAACTCTTCTGCGAAATTGTGAGCCGCTATAACATTTGGATGAAACTATACAGGGCGTCAATATAACTGTCCGCGTTAACGAGAATTGAATAGTCCTATAAGGTTCAATTCACAAATGTGCGATGTACAAACCGGTATTTGTTCACACGGTATTTATGCCAATTACAAATGAAGCTTTGCTTTTTATATCAATTGAACATTAATACCACTTTGAACCTATGTAAAATAACGTCATTATATATATGTTAAGTGCACAAAATATAGTGAAGAAGTTGACACAAAGATTGAAAACTTATTAGTTTAATCTGTCTTTATATAAAATGCACTTTAGTATTGACACATGTCTGTTGACACTGTTTATCAATCTACTTAAGAATGTGTCATAGCATTTCAAGGTAACAAAGCCTTGAAAAGTCATGACACATACTTCTATAGGTAAACTGAGAGAATTTATACGAGTCTTTTCTAATTCAATTTCGTCCGAGTTATTTTGTTACGTACTTGAAAGTTACAAGTTAGAAAAACTGTTTATGTTTACTCAGTATTACTTTTGAACTTATGGTAACTAGACTTGTACACATTAGATCCCTTTCTACGTACATAAATAGTAAAATAAGTAGAATCAGTTAAACGAAGGTTTCTGTATGATTTTGCTAAAAGCAATCAATACGAATGAAAGTAATAAAAACTCTACGTTTAAATGTGTCTCTTTATTTTAATTTGAACTTAAATTTCAAGGAAAATCCTGTAATATTTAAATATTTATATTTAACTGGGTAAAATATCGTTTTATTTAGTACGAGAAATCTACACTAAGGGAATCCCTGATCAAAACATACCTAGTCTGCCGTAAAGACAAGACTGTATTAATAAGGAAATATACGTTACTGTGAACTAATTCTTGAGTACTTTCAATAATGGGCTGTGCCTTAACCTTGATGAAGGTATTATCAGTAGGTAATACTTAGTAGCATTAGTAGGGCGGCCATGTTTGATGACGTCGTTCAAGAAACGGATGGATATTTCATTCGAAAGTATAGAGGAGGTGAATTAGTAAATATTATAATTTTGATCAACAAAACCATTACAGTTGAAATAAATTTTTAATTTCGTTGTATGTCATAGTTGTACTGACTACGTTTTTTCTTGGTACTAAAAATATTTCACTATGTGAGTCTCCTGTTTGGTAAACTACGTTTACCTAGCAGCTTTGCACTTAATTATAATTAATTTCAAATCTTTTTTTTTCTGCCTGCACATAAGGCATCTTGTCAGCCAGTATTAAGAGCAAGGAGTTATAGAAAGGAGCACGCGGCTCCAAGGACGAGCTCGGTTCGTGCCGGTTGTTCACCTCGGTAGGAATGCGCCGAGACTCAACCCGGTCTTTTGCGGTCCCGACCACCGCCTATCAATATCCGATCTCAGTGAATCATAAAATAGCAAACGAGAATTCGACTTTACGAAACGATTGAGGCTCGATCGTACCGGTTTATGAATTTTCGAAATAAATACCGGTTCTATATATTTATACAGTTATACAGGTGGTACTACGTAATATAGTTAATTACATTATGACTAAAAGCCGTTTACTTATTAAAATCGTTTTTTGATTGTGTTCTGATCGATCATTTTGTTAGCACCCGTACAAAAACGTTGTCCAGTGAACCATTCTAACCAATGTAACTATAACATTAATAATTATAATTATAGTACTATTATAGTCCTTATATAGCTATTATACGGATATATCGAAAGATGTTGTTTAAAAATAAAATGACGTAAACAATAAAAACTAAAGTAGCATAAACAATCTAACGCGTGGGATGCGGGTAAGGCAAACAATGTTAATAAAAAACTGTTGACATCACCTTCTGATCATGTTCAGACACGAAATACTGGCACGCATAAATAATTAAAAAAAATATTCGGTAATTGCATGTAAGTAACTGTGCTTTTCAAAGACCTATGAAATGTCCCTTAAAAGTGTCTTCAAAGTCCCTCGATAACCTGTCATGGCGTCTTCAGTGACGTCACACCGTGTTGTAGAGTTTGTTTTTCTATATGTTGTTGTGACACTAAAAACTCAACTATTAAATATCAACAATGATAATGGAGCTGTCACGACAATGACGTCACGATTCCTGATTAGTTTTTTAGCTTCTAAAGACATATTATATTAATTTCTAAGAAACCTTAAATTCATCTGTATTGTTCAACAAGCAATTACTTAACAAGTTGATGAGCCGATAGTAATGTACAGATGAGATCTAAATACCAAGGCTATGAACCAACATTATAGATGAATGCAATCGAAGCTCGAAATATTTCTTATTTAAAGCACTACTGTGTTTTGTAATATATCATATTACGTTCCATAAACCTAACGTTCTTTTTGAGTTATGTTTATACTAGCTAATAAATAAATAAAAGATAATTAGTAGGCTATGTGTTCTTCCAGACTATGTTCAACATCCAAATTTCAACAAGATCCGTGAAGCCGTTCTGGAGATATGAAACAAACATCCAACCATCCATCTAAACATTCGCATTTATAATATTATTAAGATAGAAGTGGGAGTGTTTGAAAAGTGATATTTTAAGTGGCACTTGAGTGTAAGTTTTCGTTTGGACAAATACGTAAAATAAAAATTTTGCTCACAAACGGTTACAATACGAAATAGCTACAAACAAGGTCATCAAAATATTTTGGCAACGCTTTTGTACTGCAATGCTGTTTTTGATGAAAGTAAATTACAGATGCGGTCCTAGAATCGATAGCACGAAATATAGGTTAGTCATGGTGTGGGAATTGTCAGTATATATTTATGTAATCTAGACTGTCCCTGTCTTCGACTAGTCTACTATTTGACACAACTTGAGTAAACTTGAGTAGCTAAATATATTTTTAAAATTGTTCTTATTGGCAAAGGATTTTTTTGTATGACACGATTTGTTGAGCATAAAGTGTTGTGATTTTTTGTAGTGGTGAAAATGTTTTTCTTTATAGTATTTTGCGCGATTTTTTATATTTTAGAAGGATAAATTATAAAGTTGTAATAACAATTTTAGATTATAGAAATTCCTTGAAAATGAATCTGTGAAAACTTTTATACGTACATTTGTGGTAGATTTTTCAGTGTTTACAGGAAAATCCTTTGTCAGAATGCGGTGTTAATTCTATTTTTAGTAACGTTCTTAGCTTTCCGTGTTAAGTACGTCCTTAAGGAAGAGTGAAGGAGGGAGAGGACTCTAGTGGAGGTCCCTGAGAGGGGCCTGAATTAAAGCGCCCTCAACTCCCTAGACGTGGAAGTGTTTAAGATGTTATTTAACATAAGTGCACTTAAGTCCGGATTATCTTGAGATATGAAGAGTAGATTTAAGTGATGATTAAATTGTATGGGGATAAATTAATCAATTAAGCAAAATAAATTGGCAGCTAATGATGTAAGCAATAATCTTCGTTTGGGAAGACATTTTAAAATATGATTTTTATTCTGAATATTAAATTTAAACTTTTTTTATATCATAAGGTGGCAAACGAGCGAGCGGCCACCTGAAATCGCTGATATAGCGAAGTGACCGTTGCCCATAGACATACGCAATTGCATATGCGTTGCCTACCTTCAATCGACGGAGGAGTGGATGTACAGAAAGAAAATATATTCCCTTTCCATACATCCTCTCATCCGGAAAGTCCACAGCCACTTCCCATTCTTTCCTTATAAAAAAAGGTGGGAAGGGAAAGAGGACTAAATTAGGTCTCCGGGACTGCAAACATACACGTTCACATATTAACATGTTTAAAACAAAAACAGTTAAACGACGAAACGATAGCATTAGAGAATAGGATCCATTGAATCCATAGCGATCTGATAACAGCTGTTCTTTAGAATGGTCGTGTTACGTGTACGTAGGTCATTACAAGATTGACATTGAATAGAGCGTCAATCGGGCGTCGAATCTATATGCGTTCACCTCAATGCTCGCACATCGTCTGGCGCACCGCCAACAAACACTCTGATATTATATTTTTAACGGCCCCCAGACTAAACAGTAAAGTTGACTTAATTGCCATCATTTCCCGCTTAATATAGGGTTTACGATAATAGCTAAAATAATGTGGGTTTTATGTTATTACTAGCTTATGGCCGCGACTCCTTCCGCGTGGAATAAAAAAATACTTAATTAGTTCTCGGCAATTAATCGAATTTGTCTCACCTTTTAAACCTTCTAGACCTCCACGAAAATTTCAAGACCAAGATAAGATAAATCCGTTCAGCCGTTCTCGAGTTTTAGCGAAACTAACGAGCAGCAATTGATTTTTTAAAATATATAGATTAATGGCGCTATTATTTATTAAGTATGTGGCTGTTTACCATAAAACATTTGATAAAGGAATGAAAACTTGTTGGTCTGAAGATGAATAATTAAAATAATTATGTTCTTGTTCCAAATTGTTATTAATTGTGACTATTTAAAGCAAAGTAATGTAAAGTTAATTCGTGCAAGCGTACGAGTATAGAGTTACATGTCAAGTTAAGTTTAGTACAGCATTAAAATGTACCACACTATTTAATTTGACCATAGTAAAAGAGGGGTTAAGTTTTGTAGTGCACTTCAAGTAGCCACCTGTTGCCAAGCTTACATAAGTTATTTTAAGTAGCTGTCACGAATGTTCACTTAACAAGGTTAAGTTATTTATGGTTGTTTTATTTAATTTGTATTTATGTTTATGAAGTTTTATTTATTGACTTTCTAAAAACTAATATGTTAGAATTAGCTTCATAGTGTACATATTGAGTTCATTATTTTATAAATGTTCAATTAAATCAAGTTAATTTAAGTGAAGCTACTTAGTTGATTGATACAAGGAGATTTGAATTTTATCTATAGGTCTTCTCGTTCTTTAACCGTTTTTTTTTTCATTTTTTTATAGTGTACACATTGCCTAATATTTAAATTAATTTTTAATCTTAATAACTACTGTCTTATTTCCACTCAATAATATACCGTACGGTCGCGTTTTGGAATTTACGACTATATGTTTTACCCCTCTATAAGGGGATATAAGAGGGATATCAACGAGGGGTAAACACCCTCTTGAAGTTTCTGCGGTTGACAGCAACACGTCTGTTGAACGACAATTGGCAGAAAATGGTTCTATAGATTGTATAGCTGTAGTTTTAAATGCGGTCTTTAAACTCTAAGTGGAAATAATTAAGAATTGTTAATATAATAAGAGGTCAAAGATCGCAAAGGGCCGTAATAAGTAGTAATAGAATGCGAATATTTTTTTTTATTTAATTCTTTAAATTTTAATAGTTTCACGTTTCATGGATAACACGATATCGTATTGTATTTTTGATCAATAAAGTGAAATATTAATTTTTATTGCCAGCCATCAAATCTTATTATACTCATATTCTTTTTTTTTAATTCGCAGTTATAATATTAGTATGAACAGGATATTGATTAATTAATTAATATGTTACAAATACCATTGCAGAATGTTACAATCAGCGTAATAGTGTTGACTTTATATATGTAGGTCGCAATGAAGCCTTACGATATTCTAATACCAGAAGTATACAATGACACATTGAACTTGTTACTTTTATTGTATTAACTGTTGCTTTTTGCTTTCTTTTCAACAATATTTTTGTACCATGTTAATGTTATAAATGCGAATGTTTAGATGGATGGATAGCTGGATGTTTGTTTGAAGGTATCTCCAGAACGTCTGGCCGAATTTCGATGAAATTTAGCATACATGTAGAACATAGTCTGGAAGAACACCTAGGCTACTACTTATTTTTTTTTAATTACGCGCGGACGGAGTCGTGGGCGACAGCTCTTAATTAATTATTTCTTTGTTTTGGTAAAACCCGTCCTAAACCCTGTACATATCCAAATAAAAATAAATAGCACGGAACAATCTAGATTCATTCTAAGCCTAGTTTCAGTCTACATAAGTCCTAGAAAGAGCTATGATACTTACAAACACAGCATTAGCGTGATGTTAAAACTGCAACTAATAGTTTTAACACGTATTCTTCGGACGCGTTCATTTTACTAAAATTTACTAGTCTAAAGGTCTCAGAAATAGAGATAATTAGAATGCATCCGTAGTTGTCGCAGAGTCGTTGATTGATGCCACTCATTAGGCACAGCAGGGAGCTTTAGCTACGTATTGACTGACAATTGAACAGGGGTAGACAACATTTTTAAAAATTTAACTTTCTTATATTTTCAGTGCAGGTGTCGACAACATTTATAAATGATTTTGTCGATTTTTACTTCCTTGTAATATTTAAAATGTTTCTTTTTTAATTGTCTATGGAATAAATACATATTAACCATCTAAGGCATAATCTATAATAGATTATAGCTTGTTGTTAATCTAATATTTATAGAAATCTAAACCTTAACTGAAATATATTTAATCGTCTTAACAAACAGTTAGTCACATTTCAGGTTAATGAGATTATTAACTTCAACCTACGGTTTAAAAAATTGACCTTGAAGTCAAGTTTCGAACATTTTTTACGGTTTCAACCAGCCTACAGAATAGCTTATGGTTCGAGGTCAATGACATGCAAAACGTTCGTACCTCTTTTCGGATCACAAGTATTTTAAAAACACTGGTAAACTATGATAATATAAACTGTAACATTATACTAATTGTCGTGGACAGAGATGGTAAATAATCGGTTATTTGACGACGATTATATCTTACTAATATTATAAAAGCGAATGTTTAGATGGATGTATGTTTGTTTAAAGGTATCTCCGGAACGACTGAATGAATCTCGCTAAAATTTGGCACGTATGTAGAGCATAGTCCGGAAGAATACATAGGCTACTTATAAAGATTTTTTTAATACTGCCCGAACGGAGTCGCGGGCGACAGCTAGTATGTTTATAAGTGACTTAAAATGTTGTTCAGTTTTCTCCAAATAGATCAGATCAGGCAAATAAAAATATTTACCAGAATATTCCAAAGAAAAAGAAAGAAATCCCAATCATAAAAAAGACATAAGTAAGGATAGAAGTTTAAAGTTGATATCATTCATCAACAATTTGTGGTCACCCTGTCACCTTTCCCTATGTTTGTACGTTAAGTAGTTCTCACGGGGTCCTAAGCCTTACAATTGATATGCGTGGGAACAATTAACCACGGTTAGACCGTTTTTTATGTCGTTGTTATTGTTAAGGCAACTGAAGGGTTTAATCAGACCCCAATTGAGCTAGTAAGGTGTTAAAGTAATTTAACGCAAATAATGCTCAATTATTGGAATAAGATATCTAAAAGTATTATATTTTTTATCTTAACTGGGGTAGACAGCGATTGCTTGTCGCCATACTTTCAAGATTTTTTTGCTGTATATTTTTATAAATAACAATTGACTCGGTAAGTTAACCGATAATAAAAATTATAAAGGTATAAGAAAAATATGGTCAATAAACTGGAAGCATTAATACACGATCCTAATAAAAAATTAATTATTATAAACACTCCATTTAACATAATTTAGTTATAGTTAGCATCAGATTATCAACATGAAATGAGTTTTGTGATGGGAATCTAATACGCACATTACGTGTTAACTCATAGTAACTGCGTTAAAGTTCTCAGATCACGCACCTTATCACGGGGGTGACGATAACGCGACTCAGATTGAGCAATTCGAACCGCTTCGCTTGCGTGTGCACTTCGACACGCAATACCTCGCTATAAGTAAATTATGTCACAATCTACTGGTGAATAAACTATCGTTTCAATACTTTATAGCAATGCATCTGCAATTTCTATGATGTTGTTTTAGACATGATTAGTTAGAATCCTTTGGCGCGAATGGTGCGCTTTTGTTACAAAGTCAAGTGTCAGAATGATTAGTGAAGGGACATGAACGTCGACGTTTTAGTAAGACTAGTGTTGCGCCACACCGGCACAGTGCGGATTTTCTTTCTAACAGTCCTTAGTAACAATGTAACATTTTTTGTTTCAGGCTTGATCCACCTATATCCCAGTCCCAGTTCCCGATGGAGAACAAGAAGACAGTGCCGGCGACGCAACAACCACTCACACAACAACATCTCATGGCACACCATGTCCATCCTGATCAGATATATTCGTCGCAACACACTCAGATTCCAACACATGTTGCCACTCAAACCAATCAAATACAACCAAATGGTGTCATGCACCAACTCTTACAGAGTCAATATCAATCGAACATGAACGCAAGATCACCTCTTTTAGAAAATCGACACGAATTATACGGCACTGGACATAATCGTGAATACGCGAGGCATTACGGCGCAAATGATAACTATAATTATCCTCAGTCTCCACCAGGACAAGAGAGGATTGAAATTCACACAGACCAAAATGTCAATCATGATATACTTCACAACATACCTAAAGGATACAACGCTGAAGTCTATCAAGATTATTTGAAACGTAACCCACCGAAAGATACCAATCAAATATACCAAAACCATCAACCAACTTACAGACCTAACGCAAACCAGTACGGTTCAAAACCGTATCTACCTTATTCGAGTAGAATAGGACCACAGAGTAACACAGAACTGTTGAGAAAACAGTACAATGAAATACAACAAATGAAAATGCAACAACAGCTACATTATCAAAATCAAGCTCAGATGCATCAGCAACAAAAATTCGCCGAACGGCAACTGCTTCTGCAACAGATACATGGAATACAACCGCCACCTAATTTACAGAATAGTATATATTCAGATAGTTCTTACAGAGATTTAGATCGATACAGCAGTAAAAATGACTTTAAAGATTATGAACTACAAAAAGATATGGAGGGATATTCCAAGAACAATGAAATGCGCGAATCTGACAAACAAATGAGACAATACCACGATGCACAATGGCAGACTAATCAGCCGTCTGATTTTCGTGAAGCGGAAAGATATAGAAAACCAGAAGATGACAAAGCCAAGAGTCAATCTCCGCCTTCCGATTATAATAACCAAACGCAAAGAAATAATGTTGGCGTAGTTTCACCAATGAAATCCAGTGAATCGAGTACTCCTAGTGTAAAATCACCGTCTTCTGATAGTCGAAGAAGCAGCAGTGGTAACCAAGCGCTACGATCTCCGATCGCGCAAAGGATTCCTTCCGCCCCTGTTGCGATGGCAGGAATTTTGTACAAGCAAGGTTCGGATGGCCTTAAAGTTTGGAGAAAACGATGGTTCGTCTTGTCTGAGTACTGCTTATTCTATTATAAAAGTGAGTATTTTTTTCATTTATTACACACAAAATACTTTATCACGTATCTGACTAGAAATAGAATGTACACGGAAGAACCATATTAATTTAAAAATACGTTAAAACAAAATTAATGACTAAAATACTGGTGAAATATGATTTATTGCAATTGTATAAATTGTTTCAGGTCACGACGAAGAAAAATTATTAGGTTCTGTTCTGCTTCCTTCGTATAAAGTGTCTGCTTGCACTGCCGAGGACAAAGTTATGAGAAAATTTGCATTTAAATTGGAACACGCAAATATGAGGACGTATATATTGGCTGCTTTGGATCAGGAGGCTATGACGAAATGGGTAAAGGCATTGACAATGGCTGCTCTTATGCAAAATTACATGTAAGTTTAATCTTTTAGTCTAGAAGAAATTTTACTGGTTATTTACCAAATTTGCACACTTAAAATCTCTTATTACTGATTTGAGTTTTTTGTTTTGCAATAATAAATAAAACTTTGTTCCAGTGATCAACCACAGAAGCAAAGCGATCGTATGGCTGCTAAAAATGAAGTAAGTATTGGTATTCGATGTGAATTTACAACGGTACGGGTGGTAGACAATTAGTTCGTCAGAGCGTGTCCAAGGACAGTTTTGTTATTACTGGACGTAACGGCAGCCATAGTAACTATGGCCAGACAACTAATTTTTATGCCATTACGTACACGTTATAAAGGTAAATTTTTTAGTTGTTTTTTTCTCGTATATTAAACCTTTATCTACTTTCTCAGGACGATGAAGATGCAGGTCCTACGTATGCAAATGCCCCGCCTAAACCAAGAAGATCTAACGACGGCTACAATTCACCCAGTCCGGATATGTAAGCCCTCTTTATAATATCAAATTAACTGTGATTCATTTAATTTATAATGCATAAATAAAATGTATTAACGATTAATAAATTACAGGTACGACCCTAACTATGATTTACTTAAAAAGCCAGCATCACATTACAGCCAAGGCACTAACAACACTCGCTATCAGGATCATACTAATTACCCAAGCAGCCCAAATCAAGATGCTGCATACACACGCTCCCCACAATCACCACCGGTTCAGCAGCAAACTCAGTACCAAACAAAACGATCATACGATACTCATAACCTTTCTTTGCCATTGACAAATACAATAACGGAAAGACTCGAAAGTAACCAATACGGTTCATCGTCCATGTATCGATCTAATCCACAATCTCCTTATTTTGATAATAGGAATAGAAATCAACAACCCCAACAGCAACCTATCCAAGATCCAAGAGTTAATGACCCTAACATATATGAACAACGAATGCAAAGGAATCCGTTCTTGCAAGATGCTGAACAAATTGAAACACCTAGGGATAGAGAATCCCAAATGAAGAATAGTCAATCAATGACAGAAGAAAATCGACAAATCGCTGGATATAATGAAAACTATCCAGAATCGCGCACTGAATCTACACCTAACACATGTAATACTTATAATAAAGATGTATATGGGGAACTTAACAGACCTAGTAGATCTGGTAGCAGTGTAAATGAAAGATTAATAGAAAGAAGAACGCCTGACGCTTATGGACGAGCAGCCTCGGCAGCATACAACAAGGAAAGAGTTGAAGATTACGAAGATATTTATGCAAATGAAAATGAATACGGAAAAACTTACGCAAAATCACCTAAGCAACATCAAGGGCGAGATAATGTCAGCATATCTAGTCACAAGCAATCACAAGATCAAGTTTCCAATTATGTAAGTATTATACTTCTACTTTAAAGTTTTATTTTTAAACAAGTTTATTTAGAATAAACATGTTTTAGACACAAGAGAAGACTTTTAGCGGACCGGCAGTTCTAAGAAGAAAGAAGATGCAGGCAAGCGGAATCCAGCCTCCAATGCCGAGACCTCACAGCGCAGATTTTCTTGAATACGAATCTAAAAATGAGGTCTTAAATAAAACGGTCCCGGCTAGGACAGTTACTGATCCTCCTCGTCAGCCACAGCGACCTAAGTCTAGCCTTGATATCAATTCATACTACGACCCAAGTTCCGACAGGTATTATTCAGAGGAAAGCTACGCGGAAAAAATGCGACAGTCCGCTCAATATTTGCAGCAACAGGCTATGGGGTCGCGCAACATTCAAATTCCATTAGCCAAATATGCTAGTGGATTAGCTGAGAAACAGCTGAGTTCGGCCTATTCACAGATTACCAATAATAATTATGAACCTGACACTGGAATCAATAGAAGCAGTCGTGATAATGTAAGTTATAATTCAAAGTATAGTGATATCGAAGGTTTGAATTCTAATTGGACGTTGAAAGAAAAAGAAAGTCAAAAGGATTATCTGAACAGAAGTGGCAGCGTTATGAGTGACAGTTCCAATGTAAGTGGTTATGTAAAGGACGTTAATAGATTTGATCCCACCGCGGATGGGTTCATGAGGTCCGCAAGTGCGCGTTTACCTTCGACAACAGAGAAAGAAGGCGAAAAGAAAATACAACAGGTATTTTGTATACCACGTATTATAAAGTGGCCTTATGTATTTCTAGCTAATTGACCTATAAATTGGTATAAATGAATGCACGGTGTTCCAATCTTTGTATCGGATATTGTCGATACGACAATTCATATCTATATTTTTTCCTTTACAGCGCGAGGAATCTATGAAACGACTTCTCGAATGGAAGCAAAGGATGTTGCAAAGTCCTTTGACAAGAAAAAGTACACCAGCAACAATTTCTCTTGCTCGATCTCTCAATCATAGCAGGCAGTCATTGAGATCCGACCAGTTTAAGCCCAAAACATACACAAATGCTTCATACAACAGTTATTCTTCAGATGACGAAGGTATGAAGTTAATCTTTCAAGAGTTTATAGTAGATTTTTCGTAGCATGAGTAACAGATTACTATAGTTTATTTCAAAAATGTTCTTTTTCAATTTGAAATTATGCCATAAAAGCATGGTTTGTTATATTTCAAACAAATTAATTCATGCATGAACAAAGGTAACTATTTTTTTCAGGGTTATCTTTGATATTTATTTTTGAATTATAAAACTCCTTTTTATGTAGTTAAATATAGTGGTGAAGTAATTTCGTAACGTAACAAGTTATAATAATATTAATTATACATGTTTCTATATCAAAAATTGTAATCAAGCGATCATCAGTTCGAGGAATAATTTAAAAAAGTGTTTATAAAATGTAAAAATGCCATAGAAAGTAACATAAATTTATTTTTAATCCTCATAGTATAAAAATTTAGAAGTAGTTTATAATGACTTTGCTTTGCGGAAAGGTACCTTCCTGCCTGCTGGGACTATGTCACTAACAAGATTTAATATTGGTATATTATCGGTGATGGGTTATAAACATTATATTAGCGGTGGTTTCTAATTAAGTAGTCTATCTATTTCTAACCTCACAATATTTAGGACAGTATACTACTAACGTGGAATATTGAATCAAATACAAAAATGTTAGTTTGAATCGATTAAGTAAAATTAAAAATTTTGTACCTCAGAGGAAACAACGGGCACTGATCTGCAAATACCGAGAGATACGCAGGCAGGAAGGTCCCATAAAATGAACATAAGCCCCATTGTAATGCGACCAGATACACATGCGCCCTTCGTCGCTCAGCCAACTTCAAAAGTTCTTACTGAAGTTAACATAGATAAAAATGAGGAAAACACTTACGAAAACATTAATTGTCCTCTCACAAATAATGTTGACTGCATCATAGCTAAGGACGAAAACGATGTTCAGAATTGTGAGACAGAGTGCACTGAAAACACAACTGAAGTTGATAACAATAGTGGCTATGAAACACATGACAGTGAATCAGAATCAGAAACACATATTGAATACACAGATAACGATTTAGATGAAGTTTTATTAGCGTCCGATAACGATAATCAAAATGAGGATGTGGTGTTAAGAAAAGACGAAGGAACTAATATTGAAGAACAGGCAACTGAAAAATCTGATACACCTCCCATCCGTCCTATAGGTGAGGAACATTATCTTCCTATGAGTCCACGTAAGACTTCGACATTAGAGCCTCCTCATAAAACAATACTTCAGAATCTAAGCGTGTTTGATGACACTATGCCTCAACATTACGAAGATAATCCGTACGTTGAAATGACTTTAGGCAACGAGGAAGATGATATGCAAACATATGAAATTGTTTGTGTGAACAACGGTAAAGTGGAGCCTGTTTATATGGAAGTAAAAAATGGTACAATTGAAGAAAATGAATTAGAAAGTGTTACTCTTAGAGATAAATCGATTTCAGACACGGCATCAAACTTTGCTGATACAAAGCAACAAACACTAAAAAGAGTTTCCAAAGGCGACAAAACGAAAGAAAGATCTGATTGTTCTGATGCAGATGATGAATCGTCAAGAGACTTTTCCCTCGATACGCCGTTTAATAGAATGAGCATTTCAGACACTTTCAGACCGGCATCATACTATCTTAGTGATAGTAAAACTACACTACATAGACAAGATAGCTCTGACAGTGAAGTATATCCACCACCAATCCCAAGTTCATCACCGCCTTGCGAAGAACTTTCCGGTGAAGCGTTATCCAAATACATTTTAGATAAATTGGATAAATCGGATATACCACAGGACAGTTCCATTTTGAAAATGTTGACTAGTGAAAACCAGAAGAAAATTAATGCTAAAAGAAAAACAACTTCATTAATGATTTACGGTAGCCGTACTTCAATACACGATACTCTTACAAGAGGAGAAAAGATACGTAACAGTAGAGCAAGTTTAGTAAATGAAAAACAAAATTTTAAAGAAGGACCTTCCACTTTACATAATAATTTAATCTTCGAACAAAATCCTTGTTGTGGATTAGAAAATGACTCTGCATATATCTTTGCTGATAGGGGGTCGTCAAGATTGTCCTTGGAATCTGATATAAGCAGCAAATTCGATATAGCACCTTCAAATATCTCCTCTGAAGTAACAAGTCTTGGAAGTGATTCGATGATGGATTTAAATAATACAAGTGGGCATAGACACATAGAAAATATGATTAAAAGACGACCACTTTCCGACGATTCACTGTTTGAGTTAACTTCATCACAACTCTACCAAAACCATGATGTAATTTTAAATGCTGACCTTGATAAATATTTAGAAAATTTACAACCCTATTCTAACAATGTTAGTGAGAATAGTTATGAGAATACAAGCTTTGTCAGAGATCCAACACGCGATGATCTAGTTCATAGTGATGATGCCCTACCAACGCAGTCATTCACAATAGCACACCAACGTAGTTCCAGTACGCCTGTGAAGAACGGTAATACTGCAGATGATAAAGAAAATATTGGTATTCAATACAGAATTCTTGAACAACATGTATCTGGTTACGTCGGATCACAAAGTTCTTGTAGTTCTGTTGGCATCACTAAATCTCCAATATCATTTTATTGCAAGGACACTGATGAAGGGACTTTAATAAGAAAAAACTTAAATAAAAATTCTACAGCAAATAAAATAAAGGAATTCGAAAATGAAAAATTGGCACCTAAACCTGAAATTGACACAAATGCTTCTTCAACAACCACAGGCTTTCACAGTAGGGAAAGTTCTACAGAACACAGTGCACCTTACTATTATTCTGATCTTTCTTCGCAAGAGCATATTAATGTATTACCTACTTCTCATTTCTTGAAAAATACTAACCTTCACCGTAAACTTAATAATCAAAGACGAAGAGGTCCTTTACATAAGAAAAATGAAATATCACATATACATAATCCAATTCGTAATAATCATGTTCTGATGTCTGACCATTCTTTTGAATTAGCATCGACGGCGAGAAGCGTTTCGGTAGAATTTTTGAGTGCAGCTGACAAAGACTCTGATATTGATATGAAAAATATATACGAATCTACCGGTGGTAAAAGTTCTAAGATTCCTGAGTCAATGAATTTAATATCAAGTCTAGGTTGTAAGAGCTCTAGTCAGAAAAGGATTGATGATAGTCAATCAACAGATCTCAGTATCCTAAATAATGCCTCTATGAATGCAAGTTCAATACAATTATCGTCAGCTAGTATGTCGTCACACTGCAGTGGAAATTCATCTAATACTGTTTATTATGATGCGGAAGCGGATACTGGTGCATACGAAAATGTTTTATGCCAAGGAGAGAAACATTGGGATGAAGATTCTCTGTGGAGAGATAATTTAAGACGAGTCTCACACAGACACGCTCGATCTATGGACGACTTGGATACGGTGCAAGTGGAAACGGAACCTAATCGTTTAGGATCAGATGCATGTTGTATGCATAGTATTAAACGTATTAAGAAATTTTCACCAAGCAAACTAAATCGAAACGTAACATACGTAAATTGCAATATACAAGAACAGTTGCAACGACGTAAAGATGTAAATTTAGGTACAAAATGTATGTATTCAGAAGAAGAGGAAAAAGTTGATGACAATGATGTTTACGTAAGTTTAGCCGAAGATTCTGAGCAATGCAACGAACAATCTGATGAAGGAGTGTATGAACAATTAGCGATCGGTTCCTCTGATTCAAGTTTACAGCCAGAAAAGGAAAGTCAAAAATGTATTACAGATAATAAAAATACAAGAAAAAAGTTTGAGATTGATAGAGAAAACTTAAGACAATGGGATTTAATGTCTAGTGGTTTAATGAAAGGTCGGGCGGGAGGGGCGCATTGTGTCGGGGCAAATGTGGTTGTGGGCACAGTTCACACGGACACCGGGACAGACATGTCAAGCAAAGACGATATCCTATAACATTATAAGGTCCCATAAGGTACACTATGTAAGTTACATTCCTATTACAATTATTAGCAAAGCAAGTCATTTAAACGAATTGTAAATATTTTGGCATTTTTATGTGATTACATTTTTAAAGTTTAATATTTGTTTATAAGGGTTTAAAACAAGATAAGGTGTAAAGTGAGATTATTTAGCATGCAGTATTAACATGATGTCCAACTGTAAATAGATACAAAAGTGGAAATAATGTACTAATACGCAACCTTTGTACACTTTATCATGTTTATACCAGGTCTCTCAAGACAAATTACACATTTTATTACGCGTAATATCAAATTCCTATAAGATCTGCATTATTTTAGCTTCAACGACAATGCCCGGCACGAATTTGGAATCGACTATAAATAATAATACACCTCAACAAACATTGTCAAAGAAAGCTTTCCTCGGAAGCAACACTTCGATCGGACGAAGCAATAGAGATGCTAACATACCTGTCCGCGCGGTCAGCCCTCGTGTGCGGTGGGTCGAGGAAAAGCAATCAAATGATAATTATACTACACAACAGCTTTCAGCCTCGCAACAAAATGTAAGTTTACAAAAAAAAATATCTGAGTGGGCTTACAGTGGAGTTTCTGAGACCAAAAGATAAATATGTTTTAATTTACGGGAGTTTTGGTCTCAGAAACCCACGTCTTTTGAAACTTCTTCAAGTTTATATTAATGTTACTTTTTTCAGTTGAATACTTTAAATACTGGACAAGACACATGGGCTTTAACACGATCACCTTCACGGACATTACAACAACCGATAAGCGCAGTCAGCCCACGCATTCGAAGAAACGATAATGATGATTTGGTATGTAAATCTATTTAATTCATAGAAAAAAATATCTGTTGCTTGTTTTTGTTTTGATTTTGCAATGTTTATTATGTTCTGTTTGTCATTATGCTTTTTGTGTTCATTCAATTAGCAATATACGTCGAGTGGGCAAGAGTTACCTGAAACGCCCACAGCTGGAGAATTGTTGGGACGGACTCATGAAGAATTGGTATTGCTTCTCATACAATTGAGACGACGGCACACGGCTACTCATCGTTCTATAGAACAATGCTGTGCACAAATAAGTAGCATAGAGGTGCATTTTTTGTTTTATTTTGCTTTTACACGTGAAGTTTTTTTTTCTTTATTTTTGTGGTTGTTATATTTCTTTTCCTTTTTAATATCTTATAACGGTGATTATTTCGCTGTCTTTATCTTGGCTACAACCATTTGTATGCTAGGCCAATAACCTCACTTACTTTGTTTTAATTTGCTTAATATATGACATTTTACAGGATTGTCTTAGCTCTCTCAAAGCATTAGAGCGTGAGGAGAGTCTGCAACGTCTGGAGCAGCTGAAGAAGCAGCTAATGGACTTAGAGCATCAGTATGAGAAGAGCAAGCCTCTGGTGCAGCTGGTCGACAACATGGTGAAGCTTGGCTCTCTCTACAATAGACCTGGCTCCACTATCGAACGACTGGAGAGGAACCAACGGTTACGCCAGAAGGTGCTTGCTGAACACGCGCTGGAGCAACAGAGGTAAGAATTATGATTGATGTAAATTAAAAAGTAATCTATACAATATCTATAATACAAGTATATTTTTAAGATGGTTGGAAAGTGCGGCCGCTGGGAAGTCCCTGGAGACGGACGCAGCTCGTTCAAGGGTCGCTGAGCTGTGGGCTTTGGAGCAGGAGTTGGCAGACGAGGCGGCAATACTGCAGGGCTTGAAGACCGATAAAGACACCATTGATACTTTACTCACCGGTAAATTTTTATTTTAATTGAGTTTTTGATTTGATAAAAAAAATCACAAACGATTGTAAAATGTATCTTATTACTTAAAATGCTAATCTTTGCATGAATTTTGTAATTATTTAAATGATAAAATGTGCTGCAGAATGCCCCTACTAATTAAAAGTTGGGTCATCATCATCAGCTCACTATACGTCTCCACTGAGGGGCTCAGAGCCTACACTAAGTTAGGGGTGACAAGGCTATAGTTAAGTGTACGATAGCAGTAAAAGGAAAAGTTAAACTAATATTGGTAAATTTCAGAAGAAATTGATATAAAAAAATATTCGTACTTGTATCCAGGTGTACGCAGCAAGCTGGCCAGCGCGCCACGCGGGGCGAGCGCGGGTGCGGGTGCGGGTGCGGGGGGCGGGCTGGAGGCGGAGCTGACGCGAGTGCACGCTCTGCTCGCGCACAATTCTAAGGTTTATAAGGTTTTCATCTATACCATGCACTTATTTATATTTATTATTTATATAACTGTGATTCATAGAAAATATTTTTTTTAGTCATTTGTTTATAAAAGAACAATAGTGTTCTATTTATTCTTTGAGCCTATTGTGTCATCAAAGGTAACGCACAATATTTTATTGCAAAACTATGGAAAAATATAAATGTTTTTATCCATTGTCCATGATCGAGATGGGCAAATTTTTTTCACTCATTTGCTGTCTATGTGTGTCTAAAAGACCATTAGTTCTATCAAGTGGACTGCTCATTGGGAACTTCCTTTTGAAATAAGTGAATATCTTGCTTGTTTACTGCAGTTCCTCTAATATTGCGGATGTCTCCGATGTTCCCGTCGCTTACCTTCTTTAAAAAACAAAAAAGCGATGGAGACGTGTCAAATCGCACGAAATAGAAGTAACCAATGGTTTTTTTTATATATTATAGTATAAAATTGTGTTTGTGTTAGAAATTGGAGCAGACGGTAGCGGACAACGCGCGGTTGGAGCGAGAACTGCAGCAGCTGCGACGTGCGCTACAAGCTCGACGTGCGAACGCGCCGCAGCACGCGCCCGCGCATGCCGCACATCCCACCGCGCTACTCGAAGACGGTATGTTTCTAGCTTCCTAGGATGAAACAGAGATGAAAATAAGTTTTAAACGGGTAATTTGGCCTCAGAAACCCAATTAGCACGACCATTAATGAAACTTTGAATATATTATTTTCAGAGGTGTCTCGCGTGCAGCAACTAGTGTCAGCTCTGCAGCGTCAGAGACAGGAGCTGTCCCGAGCAGTGCGTCATCTGACGCAGCAGTCGCGCGTCTTGCAGACCACGCACGACTCCATGCCAGGTCAATATACACTTTATTGCCATCGAATAAGGTAGACAAGAGGAAAACTGTTCACCTTATCTATTGATAATGATTTACTTATGCAAGTTTCTAGAATATTCAATGTTTTATTCTTGTAGAAAGATTTCGCCAATAAATAATGAAAGGTAGAAATTTTTGGTTGTAAGCTCTTTAGATCTCAATTTGACGAGATTTAGTTTGTTAATCTGCCATTATTAACTCGTAACTGTTAAAGTATTCCAGAATATCGTTCTTTAGTTTTTTTTAAAAGAAGATAAATATAATATTTCAGGTAAACGTCGACCAATAACATGCTGGCAGGAAACGAATTTAGATACTGGTCATACGATAGACCACGGACAGTCAGAGTACGACTGGGCGAGGACACTGCGCGCGCCCGGACAGCGCGAACATAATCACGAATTCGAGCGCGAACTAGAACACAGACTCGAACGTCAGTACGAACACAGACCCGAACGTCAGTACGAACACAGACCCGAACGTCAGTACGAACACAGACCCGAACATCAGTACGAACACAGACCTGAACATCAGTACGAGCATAGAGTGGAACAAGAGCGTGCGCCGTTGTACGTGGACACGCGGCCGCTCGGCGCAGACCTGCCACTCACTTTGCCTCTCAACAGTGATGATATGCAGCATAATGCTTTCAGTGAGTACTTTATAACATTACTAGCAGTTGCCCGCAACTTAGTCCGCACAGGATTTAAAAACAAAACTAATTAGTAGCCTATGTATTCTTTAATACTATGTTCTACATCTATGCAAAATGACATCGAGATCCATGCTGCTGTTCTGAAGATACCTTCTAATAAACGTCCATCCATCCAATCATTCGCAATTATAATATTAGTAAGATCTAGTAAAATAAGAGGACGAAAATTAGTCAATGATGTATAGACCAGATCTGGAAATGAAAGGTTTTGTAGTAACCGGCATTTTTACATTTTAAAAAATAAACAATTAAATAATAAATAAAAACTTTTTTATTTCCAGGTAACTTATCGAATGTAGAAAAGCAAGAAATAAAAACGGTTCGTATCGTGAAACGCGAGAGCGAGAGGCGTCAGAGGGACAGAGAGAGATCGCTGCAGCCGATGTCCGAATGGCCGAGTGCCAACATAACGGCCAACATCGACCAGTTCTTAGAAGAGGAACTTATACAGCCAACAAACTACACCCGGGCTTCCTCTGTACCGCGCACAGATTACAAATACGATGAATATTATAACAAACCACAAAACACCGACCCACCAAATTACTTACGATATACTGAGAAAAATATGGAACTCAGTCCCAAATTCCCTTCAAGTCCTTCCCTTTCAAACTACGATTATTCTCGGGACGTTTCTTCTATGAGCAGCAGTTACAACAAGAGTTACGAAAGATCCGCCTACGATAGGACCATTTCATTATCAACACAATACTTAAACAGCCCGACTGATAGTTCCAGGACTTTGACAAACGATCCATTATCAAAGACGAGCAGTATTATGAGTCTAACTCGATCTAATATAGAATTATCACCCATATTTAAAAGCGAAGCTGCCAAGCAGATCATAACTGAGGTTTCCGATGGACATAAGAACGGATCTTTGCATAGAAGACAAGTGCCAAAGGAGAAGAGGCGTCATTACACCGCCCCTCATCATCTCAGTGCGAAGACCTTGAATGAAATGCCTAAAGACGTGTATAATCAAGATGTAAGTATTAAAAAAAAGTTATTTTTGTTATAATTTCTCAGTTCTATTGAATTTAACTTTAGTAATGTTCTCAAGCATGACGATTAAAGTACCAGGGAAGCAGAACCCATTAAGAGCTTATCTGCTAGTTTCCATCGACAAGCAGTGTGAAGTACCAGGCTACTAGGATAACATAAATGTGAAGAGTATTAGGACGTTTTTTACGAGGCGTTAAAACGCGTTTAAATAAATCAAACGCATATCCAAGTGTTTATTCATATGGCATTTTTTAAAAAACTTAATTTTTGAGCACTAGATTTAAAAAAAACAAGAGTAATTTTTATAGCGTTCATCACTCAGATGCGAGTTTTTATTTCTTTCTTTTAACGTGGCTTAAAAAGTGTCCGATTCGTTATCTTCACGGCTATGAAAACTGAAGTACCAGGCGAGCATGAAACTGAAGAGATATTTTAACCTTAGGGCAGCCGCTCACTGGATGACGCGGACATGGAGCGTGCACTGCGCGGTGCTGCACCAGACGTGGTAAGGTCCGCGTTACCTCGCCGCGCCGAGCAATCCATAGACCAGCTGCTCGCAGCGCCACAGAAGATACTTATACCGGAGCGGTATATACCAGAAAAGGTACGTCAAAACATAAGTAATATAAATTTAAAATTAAAATAAATTGTATGAAAATAATACTGATTACTCATGACTATGTAATGTGATTTGTTTGTTTGTATGTAGCCTAAAGTGCTTAATTAATTTTTAGGTTATTCATTTTGCATTCTGAGTATTAAGTACGCATTTATCTATTTTTCTATAAAAAGTAAAAGAAATAATAAATTAGTAAAATTTTATTCCTAAAATATTAAATTTAACATTTCTACTTCTAGCCTCCAGAACTTTCTCCGGAGGAACAACAAAAACGTCTAGAGAAAGTTGAGTCAATCAAGAAGATGCTAACCGATTCTTCAGCGGAAACTGCAAAGGTTAGTATCAAATATGTGTCATCTGTCCTATAAAAATCTTATTTAACAATTAAATAAACTATTCATATGTATTCTAATTTGAACTTTAATAAAATCTAAATTTTATTAACAATAATAGTCTTGTTTTTTCTATTCTTTTGCTAAAATAACCCTTCGAAAATAACTTTACCATTTTACTTCATACTTACACTTAATTTAACAAACATTTTCTTTTGTTATTTTCTTCTTAATTTATTATAATTAAAATATTTTACCACAGCCAAAATTCTCTCTCATTTTACTTGTGGTTGATAGACTGCAAAGTTGATGTTACAAAATATTTATACACGATTCTAATTCGATGTTTTTTTCAATCATATTGTGATTTTCTATTCGTTTTATGTAACTCATTGTTGTAATATGTAATAAACAATTAATCATTAGACATTTTCCAATGTCTTTGCTCACACTTAAATTTCTAGTAGTGTCATCGCATTTTGTATTAGTTAGAAATCGCTTTTCTTGTTTCAACGCATGTTCATCACTTTTACCATCTCCTTGTTATAGAATAAAATATATTTAATAAAGTACATATTTACTTAGTGTACTGCTGTTTGTTGATACAATTTTATAGCTTTTATCTCAAACTGAACTTCGTTAAAGTTCCTTGTACTTCAAGTACATTTTTGTAAATAACAAAAAATAAGAATCCACTTTGAATTAGAAGTATTTTTAAGTCAAAAATAGTGATCGTAATCTGCATTTCTTTTAAAACAAAATTTACTATATAATTAAAAAAAAATTACAAACGTTAAACTGATATATAAAAACGGCTAAAACTCACGTATATTCGTCCGGTGGCGGCACCGACTAGTTTCGAGCCCATCAGGGGCCCTTCAGCAGGATGAGTGAATGACGAATATATGTGAATGTTTAGCCGTTTTTATATATCAGTTTAGTATAATGTCTCACGAAAGTTTGAATAATTTCATTAAAAAAGTTCTTTTGAATTTACTAAAAACAGAATTAGGTTAGTTATGTTTATGTTACTAAGAAAGAAAGTCTTAAATATGAATAAAATTAAAAATCCAAAGATTTTAAGACTATAATATTGTATCTACAAATTGTTCATCGGACAATAGTCGCTTGGAATGTTGGCTGTAAATATCAGCAGTGATACATATGTGTGCTTTACAACGCTGTTAGAGTCCTGACGGCGAGGAGAAGAGGCAACGCGAACATTTGCTACAGATGAATCAGATCCTGGCGAAGCAGGTTACAGAAATGAGCAAAATTATTGCCGGTGAGACATCAAACATAATTAATACATATTTAACTTTACGTCTGATGTATTAAAATTCGTAGTAAACTTAGTAACTCGTAGTTTAAATATCATATCATGTCGCACTTAGTTTATACATGTTCCATTTACTTAAAAGTGTGTCATTTTATACCAAATCAAGATTAATTGGCATTACGCGAATTTCCTCCGAAAAAAAATTTGCGGCAATTATCCACGATAATTTACTATGCACACATTTATGAGAATTATTCGCATGTTTTTTATTTAATTCGAGTAAATAAAATCACTTCTCATGTTTATTTCATTATTATATTTTAAGATTCATAATAGTTCAATAAAAAAAAATGATTTTCCGTGAATTTTTATACCAAAATCACCGTTTCAAATATGTCGTCATCTCTGTTTTTGACAAAGACAATGACAAGGATGACGATATGTTTTATATTAAGATTTTGGTCTCAGAAACTTTCGGTAATCAGTCTTCATATATTTTTTTACTTTTTAAATTCATTCGATGCAATTTCGAGCTGTATTTCAATCTTTTATTCTTTTAAATGTGTTGCATGTTTCTCGTTAATACATCAGGCTAATTGTGTTTATGTTAGAATATGGATTACGTATAATGCTTGCTCCTGTTTTTTTTTTTAATTAATTAATCTTTGCTCTTAATAAGAACGTGATTGTGTATTTTGTCGCTCGATATTTTTAAAGACATATTCTAGCTTTGTTAGTGTTAATTAAAATCACTGCATTTTCAATGGTTTTATTAAATTTTTGCGTGTTTTTTTTACATTTTGCAACACGTGTCTTTGGATAGATTAAAACAAAATCATTCTTATTGGCCAGTTACACAGTTAACCTTTGTGCGTATAAAAATCATTTGACAGTTGTGTTTTTATACGTACACGCAAGTAAGAACGTGTGACTACAGCCGTAAAAAGTTAAAAAAAAAATAAACTAACCATTAGAGGTTAGAAAAAACTATCCAAGGACATGGGCATGTGACTAACAATCACGTGTGTCCACGCATGTAACCTATAATTCGCTTGATGTTGTTTGTCCCGTTCTCTGCAGGAACCAACACTGACCAAGGACCGTCCAACGCCCACAACTGATTGGCCAAACACCCACAAACCTACAGCTTCATTAATTTAAGAAAAAAAAAGCTAATTTACCAAATATCCATTATCCCTTAATTTACGCTATTACTTATAAGCAAATTATCTCCAATGGGCGGTCCTTTGAAGACTGTTCGTGACGACGCATGGTTTCCATTTATGCATTTTGTTGTGAGTAGTTTGTTTTTTTTATCGTTTTTAAATGCATTTTTTTTATAAATTCTCATAAAATCTTTTATATCACTTAATAAAGTTCTTTTTTATTGTTAGTGAGGGCTTTAGAAGAACTACCGTTACGAGAAAATGGCGAGGATTCGGATGAACTATCCCCAGATGTGGAGTTGCCAATTTACCAACAAAGAGATAATTTCTTCACTTGAATGCACTCAAACTATCTTAACATAACTTTAAAAAAAAATCGACAAAATTTTCTGTCAAAACACGATTCGTACAATAAGATTAAAAAAAACTGAGTATGGAATTTAAAATAATGTTGTGAACTTGTAATCTGAACATCGAAATTTACATATCTCTGTGTTTCGTAAACATGTTTATCTCTGTTTTCACTGTTGAATGTATAAAAATATATAGCCTCCTTATTCTGTTATAAAATTAGATGCAACGATGTATTTAAAAAAAGTTTCGACTGGGGAATTATCCCGGTTACAATTGTTCATTGTTACAAATATCATATTTGTAATTGAATCGACGTTAACACTGTGTCATAAATCTAATAGTAAAAGCTTTTAAATTTTCGCGATATCTCGATAAATAAAGTTAAATATTAACCTTTAATTCGACGAAAATTTTTATAGCAAAAAACTGTTTTTATTTTAGTAAAGTCATATTTACGTAATTTTCTCTAAACTAGTTCAGTAGATTTTTTTAATTAGTTGTTCGTCACATTGGACACCATCGAATTAAGGGTTAACATAGATGTTTTAACTTTAACTATTCTAGATTCGATTTTTGAATTGTCTTTTTATAATTGGTAACACTGAGAAAAATTACCTAATAAATGGCCTTCAGAGGCCTTCTTTATCGTCTTTTGTTCTTTGGATTAAATCTATAGGTTTTATATCTATGGTTACTCAATTAGAAATATCTTTAAAACTATATACAACTAAAACTATGTATCCTATAAAAATGTTCTATTTATCTCGTGAGTTTCTGAGACCGAAATCTCTGTATAAAATAAAAAATCCATGTCATGAGTGAAATATTTTATTTTACTGCATCCCTTAAATTTATTCTCAAATAGTGACCTACTGACCGCGTTTGTGTCAACTTACACGGCCGTTGCTGTTTTAACTTGATTTGTAATTCCATGTCATCTTTGACAAAAAATAAATAACAATATATTTTAAACTGAGATTTTGTTTTCAGAAACCCACGGTAAATTACAATGTAAGTCGTTAATAAGTTTTAGAACTGATACATAAACAATAAAACCATAGACATTTGGAATAGTTTTTTTGATGTTTATTAAGACGAACTTTATATAACCTATTAAATACAAAGTCAATTCACATATTTAGGGTTGTAACAATTAATTAATATGCAATTAATAAAATAGATAACCAACAAATTTGTAGATTTTCTCTGTAGTACATTTGACATATCAAAATAATGAGGTTACCTATATTGAAGGGTATTTTTTTGTCTATAACCTTTTATAGACAAACTTGATTTTTTTGAAGAAAAAGATTATATTAGATAGATTCAAGGTGACGTAGATCTTCAGTTATTAACGTTAATTGAATTAACTGTTGCATTAAGTTGCAAAAAAGTGTACCTACGCCATATTGTGACGTCACATCTGTCAAATCTTAATAAATAGGCAGAAATATCAGAATTAAAATGTGTTATTTTCTAGATTTACAGATTGAGGTCTTTGACGAGCATGTTTTTATTTGAAACGCATAGTATAAAAGAAAAGTATCTTACAGTGGGTTTCTGACAACAAATTCTCTTTATAAAATATATAGTCATCCCAGTTTTTCATCTTTGACAAAAGACAATATATTTTAAAAGGGAATTATGGGCTCAGAAAACCATAGTTAATCCGACTGAATTGGAATTGAGTTATTTCCCAGTGTTTGCTCAAAAGTCGAACATTCCTTTGACAGTCATATAAACTTAAAAAAATATTTATTTCTTTTTAATTTTAGTACTATTCAATATTTAGGCCAGTTTGTATGTGAAGTACATATATTTATATAATGTCTATATAAAGGCCTTTAAATATTAATAAGTAATGTAGCATATAGATAATAGATTGTGTTTTTGACGATGCCATGTTGATTTTAGTTTTTTATTTAATGTATAATAAAAAAATGCGTTCTAGTATTTCGTTAAAGGTTTTATATTTGATTGTATTATAATGTTTTATATACTTTTGTAAAGTAAGCTAGTTTTTTTTTTAAATATAGATTCACATAGATTGTCAATTTTAGTAAACAATTAATTCTCATAAATTTAATGTAGAAAGCAATTGGTAATGGAAAGATACATTACTTCCTCTTTGTTTACCTAAGTAAAATTGTCATACTCAGCGTTACATAAGGAAGTCCCTTAGTGTAACTAACGCAGATATTTAACCTATAAATTTAAAGTTTCATACAAGTTTGTCGTCTAATCGAGAGTAGATTTTCGAAATGTCAATTTGTATTGTAAATTACAACAAAACGTCTCTAAAAGCCCTTTTTCTTTAGGTTAAATATACGTTGATTTAGTAATTATAATAAGAAATCTGCACTAAGGGATGGATTTGTCATAGACTTTAGTGTGACAGTTTGAAATGATTCATTTGTCGTGGTAATAGTAGTTATTATCAATATGCCTATAAAAGCTTTAATATAATCAATAAATTGTAACTATGATTACAAATATAAAATTTACTAACATGAAATATTTCGCTTTTTAGTAGGTTGAATTTTATAGATATAAGAGGAGACCAACCTATCGATGCAGACATATGAATACGATGTACGTTGCATGACACCTAAAACATAGGTATTACACGATTGTGGCTAACTGAAGTTATAAATAGTCGTTTAAAACTATTTACAAATAAAATGCAAGCAAAATTCGTGAATAAGTTAAAACAGTTTCTATGGTTTTGTGAATCGGCAAATTACCTTTTTTTTTTCTAAAAACTTAATGGCCATATATCGACGTTTTAAATCCATTGTCAGTAGCTTACATGAATAATTCCTTTGTTATGAATCATTAGCCTAATTCCTGGCAACATTTCCTTGGAAAAAGATTGAATAATTCTACAATATATTTTTAATTTCCATCTAATCGGCCTAGTCTTGCCTAATCTACAGTTTTTTTAATACACATGATTCTTGTCTGCCAGTGTTTGAAAATTGAAAAAAAAAACATCGCATCGATAGGATGGGTCATTGCCCCATACTAATTATATTTATATCTTGTATTTAATCTGATATACCTTTCTTTTAGAAAACATCTATTAGAATGTATAGACTGAATTGATTTTTGCCTTAACTCCCTCGACTTAATCCTGAATTTGTATAAACCTGTATTTAGATAGGTAGTCAATTATATATATCCTATCCTAATAGTGAAACTTTTAAATATATATACTCTTCTAAATCTATCTTGTTTATAAAGTGTTCTATTTTTAAAATGATTTCTTTTTTTAACAGACTTCAAAAAGGAGGTTCTCTATTCTGTATGGTTTTTTGTTACTTCGTAATTAGAATTTGTTAAAATCCCCGCCAATTTGGGATTTGTAATTTGTATATTTTCACATAAATAATTTAAATTGATTTCGTAATTAAAATAATACAAGTTTACCTGAAATTTATTTCTAATAATATTAATTATATTAAATATAATGCTTTCGTTTTTTTTTATTCGTTTAATTGTATTTTCTTCCATTATAATCAAAATTAATTTTTAATTGTTTTGAGTATTTTATAAAGAAAAATAATATTCGAAAACTATGTAATAATTATAATATGACAAAGCTTAGTATTATTCTTACTCTAATATTCTGCACTGTTTAAATAACAATATAATCTATTAGAAACGAATTTAGTTGTATATGAGCTTTATTTACCTTATCTCATTTGTACGTGTATACTATATACTAATACTCCAAGTATATAAGCATATCATTTATATTATGAGCTTTGACAGCTTATGAATAACAACTCAATTCAAATATAACTTATTTTATTATAGGATTCTCTATCCCGTGTTAATTGTAAGTTAGAAATTTGAGACTAATTTCGTGCAACACGCCTCAGGAAATGTGTGTTTTTTCCAGTTACAGGATTTTTTTTAAACCATTTTGCGTGTTTTTCAAAGCGAAGCTACAGCAAATAGTTAATTTTTTTTTCAAATGTCAATGTTCATAATATAAGTAATAACTACTATACTATACTATGTTGACTTATATGTTGTTGAGTAACGTACAGGGAATTTTGCATATTATTTAACCTCTATAACAATTCTTTATATACTACGAACATAACAGCGTGTATTTATCATGGCTGATTAGACATGTTGAATAAAATATGTGTTTTATTTGATCCTAAATACCAATATTACAATTTAAGAAACGCTAAACTCCGATTCTCAACGACCACCGATTCCCCGGTTATGGGTTCAACTCCCGCCAACCGACCATTGTAAACCAACAAACCTAAAGCTTAGTTGAAATGGTTTCAAGAAAACATAAATGGCTGGCCGCTTGTTTACCATTGTGGCTATCAAATTACAAGTCTAGAATTTTAAATGTTAGCAAATTAGTATCTATATTGTTAGTAAATAGCTATCATCATCATCATCAGTATATATAGCAATAGAACGAAAAAAGTATCTGGTCCGCTGGGAATAAGTCTAAACTAAATTACGACAGCTCACTAGCGTCCCCATGTAAATGACAAAAAACTGTCACAAGACCCTTGTACTGTTGATTTAATGTTTTTTTTCTGTTATGCAATTTTCTATTCTTAATTAATATTTTATATTTGCTGATTAAATTTAATACGATAACTTAACGGGCAGATATATTTGTCGGACTATACAACAAAAATATACTTTCTAGAACCGAAGATATAAAGAATGTTAACAACCCGCATAGGACATTCCGTGTCAAACAAGACCCAGAAATCAAACAGAGAATGTGACATATGCATGTAATGTGACAAGCCCCTGTATGCGGGCAAAAGCGCCACCTACAAAAACAATCACATATTTGAAAACCGGATCAAGTTAGAAATATTAAGGTCAGATCACATTAGGAAAAATGACACAGTTCGTTATTTCATGTACATAGGTGAGAATCAAAATGGCGGGTGTACCCTAGCGAATAAAACTGTACCTTTGTTACAATATCGTATTGAAGAAGGTACGAATTTTTAAAGAGAGGTACTAAATAGTATACTTTTGGTACATTTTTTTGGTACTAGGTACAATTTTATTAATTATTGTACACCCGCCATTTTGACTCTCACGTACATAGGTATAGGAGCATTACACACAAGTAATAAGTACGGAATAGCTTGTAATAAAATGTGAATATGTCAGCTTCCTTACGACAAAAGTAGATGCGAGAAAAATATTCCTAAAGGCGGGATAAACTCCGATTTTACGACATACGATGTTTTAAAATTTATGGCGCATATAACATACCTTTACAAGATTTTACTGACAAACAAATAACCACAAAAGAAATAAGCCATACCTAGGGTAAGGTACTTGCATGTTTATGCATTATTTTACTAATCTTTGAAACTACATGTTAATTATAAATATGGTTAATATTACCTTAACGTAATCACAGTTTTCTCACGGAGAACTAAAGGAGTGACAGTTTTTCTTGAGTACAACGGTTTCGTCATTGTACTTCGCAGTTTAAGCACCAACGTTGTAGGTACTTTTAGACATTATTAATTACAATCCTTTGGCGCGAATGACGTGCTTTCGTTAAAAAGTCTAGTTGTCAGAATGAATTGAATGAGTTTTGGTCTGTCCTCGGCGGTATTTCCAAAACGCTACGACTTAGGGTCCTTCAAGAAGCGAGCTTATCACCACCTCAAAGGCCGGCAACGCATCTGCGGTTCCTCTGGTATTGCTGATGTCCATAGGCGTCGTTGAACACCTCGGTGTTCCCGCTGCACGTTTGCCCCCTTCTGTTATTAAAAAAAATAGTGAGGGGACACAAACGTCGACATTTTAGTAAGGCTAGTGTTGAGTGACACTGACTCATTTCCGGATTTGCTTACTAACAGTACACTCTCCACAAAAGTTACTACAAAGCAACTACGACTACGTCGCAATTCCACTTGACTACACCCACTTTAAAAAAAAAAAAAAACTCAATGCTATTTATATAGAAAATGAGCAGCACGAGAAACATCCGATGTTTTCTGTTTGGTCCTAAATATCATTGCGTGATATTACATAATCTGTGTACCTTTCTTAATAATTGACATGTCAAATACTAAAAGATTTTTTTAAATCCAAATGCTTATATCTGAAATTACAGCGTAAACAATCTAAGTTAATAATAAGTAGATTTCTTAAGAAATATAGTCACGATCAGAAAGGTTTTTCATTGTATGTTATTATTCTTTTTCAAATTAATTGGAAGGCAAGTAAGGCACGTTTGTTAACGAAGCCATTGAATGTGATCCTCAATTTGAGATTGGGTAATAATAGGGTATTGATAAGGAAAATTGCTTCTATCAGGATTAATATTGAAGAGCATATGCGACATAGTATGAGATATAGTCAATCTTAGTATTTTCACATAAATAAAACCGCTATTAAATACGATATTAAAGAATCTAACAATTTGCTTGAACAGTTGCATACTTTTAGGTTATACCTAACCTAAAAATGTCGAGTTAGCTTAACAGAGAAAGTTATATATTTGATATCTCGTACATTTAATTTGGCTGATATATGAACCCGGCTAAACACTCACGTATATACGTCCGGTGGCGGCACCGACCGTATATACGTGAGTGTTTAGCCGTGTTTATATATCAGTTTAGTATAATGTCTCACGAAAGTTTGAATAATTTAATTTGGCATCGAAAATTCACAAATAATTACAAAACATTTTTTATTTTGTGTAAAATATTTAAATTTAAATGAAAAGATTATCTACAGCCGAATATTTGATAACAATCCAGACGAAAAAACATCATTAATCTCGGCAAAGGAAACTTATAAAAGAGATAAGTTCAATTTATTGATAAAACAACAGGGATTATTGCTTTTTGAACAATTTCTGAAGAAAATACTTGAGATGTTTGTTTAAAAACGACTTGAAGTATACAAAAACTGTACCACTATTATATAAATCAGGTACTATAGCTTGTTTATATCTTCTTGAGACTATTATAAAATAATCTGTAACAACTTAGTTCATAGATTAGACGATAATCATTTGCTCTTAACGATCAACCACTTTTTGCCGTACTATAAATTAAGATTAAAGAAAATACAATAGAGGATTAAGAAAAGATTTCTGAATTACAAAGTTTTTTATTGATTGACCAACATAGAGGGTTTGAGTCTTAAACACTTTAAGGGTAATTAAGGTTGAGGTCTCCCTAGAGAACCTCAGCGGACGGTAGCTTTGTTAATTATCGCATTGGGAACGGGTATTACGGGTTCAAGACATGTTTACTTAAAGTGTGTCAATTTTACTTCTTACTAATATTACAAACGCGATTGTTTAGATGTATGGATGTGTGTTGGAAGGTATCTGCAGAACGGCTCAACGGATCTAGAAGTTTGGCATACATATAGAACATTTTGTAAAAGAACACTGAGGCTACTAATTAAGTTTTTTTTTTTTAATTCCTCTAGTTATTAAAAAAAAGAGTTAAGATTGTATTGTTTGTTTGCATGCACTACGAACAAGTGAACCGATTTGAAAAATTCTTTCACTGTTGGGAAGCTGCACTATCCTCGGGTAACTTAAGCTATTTTTTTATTCCGTGCGGACGAAGTGACGAGCAGCTACTAGTATATATTTATGTATTGTTGCGGTACATAGATAAATAACGATAGTTTCCTTACATTACAAATAAAAACGTTTCTCTGGTGACAAGGTCCAACACATCCGCCCTTCACTGTCAAGGTATTTGTAACATAAAAGGTTTTTGAACAAAAAAATATACCCATAATTCCGGTAAAATGTATTTTCGTCTAAATAACAGTTTTGTTTTGTTTCAAGACACATTGGTCTTGTTTACTTTGGTCTTCCAAATTTAATTTTTATTGAATACTATTTAGTATTGTATTCTTTTGTTTGTCCAATAAACTATTCTTAAGGCAAGATTTCACTTGTTTTTTTTTATGTGTTAAATGCATTTGACATTGAGTTAAATTAAAATATAAAACAAAAGACATCTCACATGCATTCGTCTTCTCATGCAGTTATAAAGTTATACTAAAAATGTTAATTTCTATAACTTAATCTATAATAAATAAAATAAATTATATGCTCAATTCTTTAAAAAATATCTTAAGGAGAAGTTATTGCTTAGGCAATCGAACTTATAACCTGTTTAATATACAGCTAATGTGCTCTTTTCTTATTTAAAATTAACTATATTTTCTTTTTATTTCTCCACTATCTCTAGTTAGTTGCTACGAGTTGTGATTACTTTTTTTTGTTTGTTTAGTTGTTTGCTGTTGTTTTATTTCTTTTACTCAATTTCTAGTGGTTGTAAACGAGCTGATGGCCACCTCTGAACGAGCATAACGTGGCCCACCGGAACAGGCTGAAAACCAGCTGCTCATGGCCATGTCATGCGGTACACTGTGAGCCTGAAGCCCATTGTCGTCATATATATATTTTTGTAATTACTGTGTAATGGCAATAAAGAAGTTTTATTTACTTAATTATTTATTTAATCTATATACTTACATAGAAGACAGAAGATATAGGTTAGAATTTATTCTCTGAGTTTCTCGCCTACGTTCAAGTAAAGTGGAGAGCGTTCTCGCTGCATGTAATTAAGACAAAGCTAATGTTTACCCTGCCGGCCGTATGGATATGCATTTACGAGCAGGGGAAAGTTCAGGGGTCGTTTTAAGCATACTAGTTAGATATCTAGACGGTTACTTAGAACTTAAAGTAGTCTATTTATAGACAGAGTCTGCTACTTGTAAATACTTTTATTTTAATTTTCTTTTTTAGGTTTTTAAATCTTACTTATATTATAAATGCGAATGTTTAGATGTTTGATGGATGTTTGTTATTACGTACATACCTTAAAAACGGCTCAACGGATTCCACTGAAATTGGGTATAGGAATCATTGGAAATTTTTTTATTAAATTAAGCACGGACAAAATCGCGGTGGCAAGCTTGTGTTCGAATAGTTTTTCTGTTATTATATTTCGCCTTTTAAGGATCAAATAATTAAAATTAAACGACCTATTTTAGTTTTATAATATAGGAAAACTGGCAACGTATAAAATCTCTATTCGAAATACAAATTTTTGTTATTCTTATAACTTTGTACTCATAGTACGTTAGCTTGTTTTGTTTCGTATAACTTTTCGCATCGGTATATTGAAAAAGTTCTGAGACCGCTCGACACATGTTCGTGTCGATTAAACGAATTGTTGTTAGTAAGAAAATATATATATAGGAAAATATCTTAAGTCGTCGAGACAGCAACGATGTTTAATAAATCTTACAACGCGACCGTCTCCACACAAGTTTAAAAAATGTATAGAAAACAAACGACACAAAGACCGCTCAGAAATGATCCACACCGTATTAAAAAAAGATTAAAAAAATTGCTACTAGATACTATAATATAAAATGTAAAAAAAAGATTGTACGATTTTTGTTTAGCTTTACTGTTTATAAACGCATCTGTAATTGTTGGGTTGCCATCGCTTCGCCATTTTGGCGAATTTAGGTAGCCACTTACAAGTTTCTTACACCTTATAATAAAATAAATTCCAGCTTGATACCTTCACGTGTTTTCGACGGCCGGACAACAAAGAGATCCTATAAGCGTTCTGTTTTTTTCTTATGAGGAACGGAACCCTAAAAAAGAAGAAAGCGAGACAGTATTAGTTGATTTTTTTTTCTGTGAGACAATGAATATATTTATTCACTATATCGAATGCGGAATTGCAGATTATCAGTGTGTTGTGGTCAGATGCGTCTTGTAGTATTAAATTATTCACGTATTTTCCTCAAACAAACGTCTCGTATAAATCGTTGATCGGTTACAAAGCACCACAACCTCGGATGCTCCCTGAATTTTTATACGTCGCAAGCTGTCGCTCCCGACTCCGTCCGTATGGGATGAAAAAAAAAACTTAATTAGTTCCCGGCAATCATTTTTATCACTTTTTAAACCTTCCCTAGACCTCTACGAACATTTCAAGACCAAGATAAAATAAATCCGTTCAGACGTTCTCGAGTTTTAGCGAGACTAACGGACAGCAATTGATTTTTTATATATATTATATTATTACAAGACGATAGTGCTTTAATTACTTTTACATTAGATTTTTCTAGAACGAATAAACATATAAGATTATTCAAAGATAATATAAGTCAAAAATCTAATAGTATAAGGTCTTATACACATATAAAAAGTTAATATCTACTAGTCGTACTATTTTATAAGAAAGTTACATTGTGTATTATAATAAAGAGAAAGAGCCTTTTCCACTAACTATTTCTATAACTATGTTCCATTTTCACTGGCGTTGTTGGTGTCATAGGAAAACGGGTCCAAGCTAAGTATTTTATATTTTTGAAAGATATATTTATTATCTTTATTTTAAAAACGAAAAAGTTTCTCCTAAACATTAACCTCATTAAGTGGTCAATTTAAATTTCGAACGCTAGAAATAATCTGTTGGTCGAGGCAAAGAGGTAATGGCCGCAAAATTGGCGCGAAGTTCACAACTTGTATCGAATTTCGGGCTTTGATTGATTGTGCGCATCTGCGAAATTCAGAATTGTTTTTCCCTTTGTTTAATATACATAATAAACACAGGAAAAATAGGTTAGACTTACAGATTACTGATAAAGAAGTCGACTTTTAAAACAAAAATAAATATCAATATTACAATACTAAAACAAAAATATCATCGCCTGTGCAAGGTACCAGGATAACATAAACACGGAACATACGAGTGTATGCGAATCGTGTGTTGTTTTAGTTTCACACGAGGGCAGACAAAACAGACACAACAGTGATGCTATTATTAGTACACATAACTGAGACAGTAGAGTGTGACAATAAGAGTGCGTTCAAGCAACAGTGCACTGTTCTGTCCTCGTGGAAAATAACATTGCCGAATCGCTTTGTGTGCCTTAATTCATTGTGACGAGATGATGATTGGGATTCAGGTCGCGAAACGCCACGTACGTATGCAGATTAGTGGGACGATATTCCTTCCGTTAGTCCGTGACAATCGCATATACGCCCCCGGGCCAAATCCCTGATTGTGATTCATTTGCGAGAGATTAGACGATAAATTGTCCATAGCTATTGTCCCAAACTAGATCATGCTATGACCTGGATTGTTTATTGTTTATTCAAAGAAACGAATGCATTTTTAATCTATCGAGACGTTTTAACAATGATAGATTGAAAACAAATAGATATAGTTTTCTGTCTTAAGAACACAAGATTCTTTGTTGAAAAGAAAGATGATTTCATTTGATTTTTCTGTATTATTTCATTTAACGTTTTGGCATGAATGGTAATTAGTTTAGGTTAACTTAAGTTTAAAGTCCACAAAGACAAAATCGAGTACTTGATTACATTTTTTTAAAGATTTAGAAGAGATTTAGTTATATATAATAGTATGGTACATGTTTATGTATATTTTTTGGAATTACACCAAAATAAATATAGTAACTAAGTATGGTAGCAAATTCCAGCACAGCACAGCAAAAATGGTAGCACTTCCATACAAAAGTTGTTTTTTTCTCTGTCTATAGGTCAATTGTCAGATCTAGATTGTTGGAGCAAATGCCATGTATAAACATCCTATATACTCGTATTTTGTTTTTATTTGTAAACAATATTTTTTTTTGCTAAAGTAAATAAAACATCAAATAATATTTACGGGCTTTAACAGCGGTAAAATTTGATGGTTTTCATTTTGAGGTTATTGTGCGCGTCTCTTGTAGTGAATTTCTGAGCCTTATTTAATGTTATTGCACTTAAGACTACCGAACAAATTTACGTTCTTGAACTTTTATTGGGGATAACAATATTAAAAAGTATACATTTGTCCGAATGGAATAATGTAAACTCTTTTAATTATTTGATTACTGGCTGTTGCCTGCGGCTCAGTCCGAGCGGAATTAAAAGAAAAACTTAATTAGTAACCTACATATGTGTTCTTCCAGACTATGTTCTATCCTTTCAACGAGATCCATGCAGCCGTTCTGGGGATACCTTCAACATCCATCCGTCCATCCAAACGTTCGCATTTATATTAGTAAGAAGTAAGATGTACTGTGAAGATGAGGAATTTAGTAATATTGCTAAATATTACTTATTTTTAAATTACTACACTCAGCATTGACTTAAGCTATCAAAGTTATATAATCTATATTAAACTTTAAAATCATAACTTGAAGACATCAGAATCTTTACTTCTTTAATCTACGTCTTAAAATCAGGTAAGTTACTTTTTTTCCCCAAGCAAAAAAAAAATCGACAAAAGAGACATTTTGACAATACTGTGATCAAAAAAAAAAGTTTATAATTAATTTCTAAGTTAATTTGATTAATTTTTAAATATCTCAAATTCTCCAAAAGTTCATTGATCGCTTTTAAAATATCCCAATATTGTAAGCCTTCGAAAGCTTCGCTTATTTTGCAATTAAGATCCCCGTATTGATTTTTATTGCTTTTTAAATTTTAATACGGATAAAGATCAAAGATCTGTCCATAATCAAGACTTAGATTGGGTTATTTTATTTATATTGCGGGCATGAATATCGTCATCCCTCGTTTGTGTACGTATAACGTCTAAGGTTTAAAAGATAGGAATTTAAAATTAAAAAGATTAAAAAGAATCATAGTCCGTTCTTTGGAAATACAGTGTCTAAAATCGAGCCCTAGCTGCAATTTTGGGCACGCCTATAATAATAATAATATAATATTTATTTATTCTCACTACAAGATTTACAAACAAATACAAACATTAAGTTCAAACACAACTTTGTTGTGACATATTCGTGATTTATATGACCCTAAGTTATGTAAGTATTAAACAGAGCTAATATAAAATACAAAGCAATAAATTTCTACATGCTAATATTTATTTATAACTAAGTAGTCTGATATGCAAAATTACGCTTCTTTACATTATAAAGCTATAACATGTATATAGAAAAAAAAAAATTACAAGTTATTTTACCACTATTACGTATACATCTAAATTGTTCTCTTTTGTAATTACTATATTTTTTATTTATTTTTTTATTTATTTTTTTACAAAGTTGTAGACAAGTTTGTTTTTAGTATTGTACAGCTGCCCTCCGTACTAGTATAAAACTGTATTACGGCAGGGCAGTGAATAGCCTAGTGGGCCTATAAATTGACAAAAAAAAAAACTTTCTAGTGCTAATTTAAGGTTTAACAATTTGGATTAATCTTCTTTTCATTTGTTCGCTTTCTTTTTAGCCGATTTCAAAAAGAAGGAGGTTAATTCGTCCATTTTTTTGTGTGTTACCGCGTAGCTCTGCTCTTGGTGCTCCAATTTTGAAAAAAATTGATGTAAAGGTTGCAGGTTGGGTACCATTTTTTTAATAAACTTTTAAACTGACTTTAAACACGAAAATTTCTGACTTTTTACTTCGTTTATTTCTAATAATGACTACCCTGAAAATTAAGGAAACAGGAGTATTATCAAACTGTTAAACTAACAGTTTGATAATTCTTTCAGAAACAGGGACTTAACAAAAGAGAATCTAAAATACTAATTTCCAGTATCAAATGTGATCGCTTTGTACCACAAATGTTTGCTCTATAACTCTCAATATTAATATTCATTATAAACTTATGTTTACAAGTCAAACAGCGTTATAGGCTGTATTTACATACGTGATTAAGGCAACGGGACATTTGTTCCATCGGTATAAATTTAACACGATGATAAGCTGGCGCTAAGGAGTTTGGAGAACCTTTCCCCGTATACTGGTTTCCGCTGTTCCGTTGTTCGACCTGACCGCTCTCCTTACACAATGCACTTTTTCGGTTTGTCAATGCTCATTATTATCGATAAATAACACTACAGGATGTTCAGATTTTGATTTTTTTATTATTTTTTTAGATCAGTAGCTTTATTATTTATTTTACATTAAATAATTTATGCATATTTCTAGAATATTGCATCTTTAATTTGCAGTTATGCCAGTTCCCGACGTACCAAGATTGAGTAATTTTAAAATTACTTATAATATAATACAAATAAAATTAATAAGAAAGAATGAGTAACGATGAAAAAGATGATAAAATAACTACTAAAAAAAAAGTTAGATTTAATGATCAGTAGTAAATTATAAAATATGTAGAGATTAATAAACTGGTTTTCAATTGATTGAAATCTTCTACTAATTTCGGCATTAATTAACCTTTACAAAAAATATTTACATTTTATTTCTATTTCCTTAACTTGTGATTACACGTCCGATGGGACGTGTAATCACATGTCAGGAAAATTACACTAAATATAGTAATTCTGTGATAAACAGACTGTAGCCTCATACTGTTCCTTAGATGAGATACGAGGAAGTTTCTGATTTGGGACACCCTGTGTAGTCGCGGTGTGCGCACGCGCATATAACCGAGGTGCAACGGACGGATAGACGCACTCGCACGCACGCCTCCGTCACAAACGTGAGTATTATTTTTGCGAATTTGTTACAGTATATTTTTTACGTTTATAAAAATTAAAAAAATATTTTTTTTAAAAGTGCTCAAAAGTGATAGTGTATAAATGTGTGTTTTCTATAAAAAAAATATGGCATTTATAAGCATTTTTTTTTATTAGGATTTATTGCTTATATTTACTTATATTACGAGTACCAAAATTTATATGAAATCCAGAAATATGGTTTGTCCTTTATTTTTGCTTAAAAATAATATCAAATAGCATAACGATAAAACTAATTTTGTTACTTGACACAAAAAATAGAAAAATATTAAAAAAAAATGTCTCATAATTAAATAAACTAATCATCGTCAGCTAAAAATGGCGTCGTGTTTTTTTTTGCAAATCGCTCTTTGACCTGTAATTTAAAAATTACCAATAAATATTTTGTTATATGTAATAAGCATTTAAGATATTCAAAGAATTAAATCTACTCATAAATGTTAAATTTATTTTCAATTATTTAAATCAGTTTTCTCCTTTCTTGCTCTCTTAATCCTCAACAATTAACAAGAACATAATCAAAATCATAATTAATTAATTCTATGAATATTAAGACTTTAAATATAATGTTCTTTGAAGTGGAAAATATTGTACTAACAAGATTTAACAGTTTTACGATATTTATTATAATATTTCGAAAGGTATCGACCAAGTAAATAAGTCTTGGCATTTAATACAAAAAACTTGTTATAAAAACAAATACATTTTTTATTTTTTTTTTGTATTGTTATGTACATTTCGAACATAAACATTCTGCTTAAAAGTAGACAAAGAGATTCTTTGTCATCTTAAAATAAAAAAAAATTGTATCACGTTGTAATCTTAGCGTCGGTGGCTCAAGGGTTTCAACCCTTGACTTGAAATCTGCAGGTCCGGGGTTCGAATCCCGTCATGTACAAATGTGTTTTTCGATTTCCGATTTACATATGTATATATCCGACGTTCTTACGGTGAAGGAAAACATCGTAATGCAACCTGCATATATCTGTGAAGAAATTCAAATATATGTGTGAAGTCAACCAACCCGCACTGGGCCAGCGTGGTTGACTAAGGCCTAGTCACCCTTAACTGTGGGTAGGCTCCGAGCCCCTCAGTGGACATGTAGTGAGCTGATGATGATGTAATCTTACTTATATTATAAATGCGAAAGTTAGATGGATGAATGTCACAGGCGTAGACTATAGTCTGGAAGAACACATAGGTTACTTATTATTTTTTAATTCCGCGCGGACCCAGTTGTAGGCGACAGCTAGTTCTTAATAACTACAGTTCTTAATAACAATATTGATAATGAATTATTTGCAATTGAAATAGTAACATTTAATTCGTAGTGTAATTGTAAACAGATTAAATATTGTTAGCGAAATGTGATTTATTACAGGTTTGTTTGGGCCTCGGGGAGACTATTAGGTTAGATTTGTTGAATGTTAGAAAGGTTTAGCGTGATTAAGAGTAATGCTGCGTCACGCACAACCAGCACGCAGGGAGAAATGTTTTCTTTCAAGGGATCAATCAAATAATGTTTATGTATTATTTACATCGCAAGTGTTTCTTAACTTATATTTAAGATATATAAACGTTGTTGAATTAACCGTTGGTTTCTGAGACGTAATTCTTTGTATAAACATATCGTCATCTTTGTCATTATCTTTGACAAAACAAAGATAATATTATGTTTTAAACGGCGATTTTAATCTCGGAAATCCACGGTAATTGTTTACATCAATATAATGTTTATTAACACATTAAAAAATATTTATTTTTCGTTATAAGACATTACACTTTTTAAAGTTAACGCGTTTACGAGGTGTCGCACCTTTTAATAAGTATTTATATGTTCAATGTTGCCTCAAAATTTATTTGTTAAAAGTTTTTTTTAATAAACTACCTATTCTTTTGGGCCAAGTTTTTAAAGTATAGTTTATATATTTGTGCTGTATCAAACATTATGTTCATGGTTCACAAAAATTTTAATTAAAAAAACTTAATTGACAATTTTATAGTTATACGTTAAGTGTTAATTTGATTATGTAAAAATTTATTCGCATTAATACATGACAACGTATCAGATAATACAATATATAAACCTTTATGTAAATTGGAATATGAGATAGAGTTTTAGTTGACCCGAGCTAAAATTACTTTAGTTAAGGGCCGCTTGAAGTCCACAGATAATATTAGTCTTCCAGTTCGTTGCTTAACACAATATAATAATTGGAGACGTTTGTTGAATAGCACCTGAGTTATTAATTTCATTAACATATGTAACTACGAGGGAAATGAACACTACTCTACTTGTTAGAAATATTAAATCAATTATATAGAATTTTCTACAATGTTTAAATTACTATTAGGGTAAAGTGATAGTGATTAATCGTACAATTCATTTTTTTTTAAGTTTATTATATGGTGTAAAAAAAACTTACTTTTTTGTGTCGTAAATAATTTTACAATAAATAAACTAAATATAGCAAATAGTTCTCTTTGGTAGTTAGAAAAAAATATTAATTATCTAACAGAAGTAATAAGTTGTATAGCGAATAATTTTTTTTTTAATTCGCTGTAAAACTTTTTACTTTTCTTAGATAAAAAAAAAATTAATAACTCGCTAGTGTAGTTTATTCAATTAAAAAAGATTTGGAGTAATAGATACTCGATAGTATTATAATTTATAGATATAATAACCCCACTAGATACGGCATTGTGAGGTTTCACTTTCATGCTGGAAAGGATAATGACACTTGAATATGACTCATCGAAGACAATTTGTATGCTTCATACATTCTCATATGCAGTGGCACGGTGCGTTGGCGTATGCGTGATGTGCAAACTAATTTAATGCAGATTTTCTTGAAATTGATACCATTTTTTTTATCAAGTACCGTTTTATGAATTCCTTTGTTTTTTCCTATTTGTTTTGAAATGGGAGATTTTCTTGAAAATTGAATTTCGAACAATTAGGTTCGAATTTTAAAAAATGTTCTTGAATTTTCTTGTCATTATTGTTTTTGAAAACATGTAAAGTTTTTTAAAATTTTAGTAGTTAAATCAATTTCTTACTAATATTATAAATGCGAATGTTTGGATGGATGGATGTTTGAAGGTGTCTCGAGAACGGCTGTATGGATCTTGCTGAAATTTGGCAAATATGTAGAACATAATCTGGAAGGACACATAGGCTACTAAGTTTTTTTAATATCCAATTTAAAGCTTTTCTTAGTAGGTAAATTTCAATTATTTACTTTATCTTCAACACATATATAAACAGATAATGTTATAGAATATAATTTCATTTAAGAAAATACTGGGACTCTACACAATTATCTCAAAGGTTAAAGTTGCGTCTAGTTAAACTTTTACGTTCGTTGTCTGAACTTTCTGGAAATTCTTGTAATTCATAAAGTACAAGGATAAATAATGAGGCTCTCTCTAATTGTACTCGCATGGCTGTGTACCGTTTTTAATTCAGTCCTTTTCAACCCCTAACTGTTGAATACGATTTAGCATTTTTAAAATGAATTTAACCGTGTTTTAAACTGAATTTAAATATTCAAGAACATATTCATGCATAAAGTTTTAAACGTGTATTTGTTAATATTAAAACTGAAATTAAAATTACATTTAAATATAGCGAATTTATTTTTAAGACACTTTTAATGGCCATTAATATAACTTTCTATTTTATAACATCACAAATAAAACACTGGTCGAAAATAAATTGCTCGAAAAAGTAGAAGTAGAGAAATGTCAAACCGAAAAAAACAATAAATCGGTTGAGGTTAAGGTTTCGTACACACTGAGTCAGACACCGGTTTTTATTAGCATTGCTAATAACGTTGAACTTGATATTTGCTGGTGTACAACCGGTTTTTTTCTTGTCACATTAAGTGCTAATTCTTAACAACTAGAAAACTTTCGCTGGCTTTCTTATTAATGATAATATTAACGTTAGAAATCTTAATTTGTATCCTGTTTTTGTAAATATTATTATAGTTTCAAATGACGTTAAAATAGTAGTAAACAGTGTAGAAACTTGAAGTAGATGATAATTTATAATCATTTAGGTATAGTCAATAAAAAAAATAAGCTGTACATAGCATCAATTAATATTTAATGTCATACTATTATAATATTTTAAATACGAATGTTTGGATGGATAGATGGATGTTTGTTAGAATGTATCTACCGAACGGCTGCATGGATCTCGCTGAAATTTGGCACAGATGTAGAACATAGTCTGTTAAACACATACGCTACTAATGAAGTTTTTTGTTTAATTCCGCACAGACAGAGTCGCGGGCGACTACTAATACGTATTAAATTAAAACAAATGTCACAATATTTGTGAGAAACATTTTATGAAAAGAATAAACATGAAATAACACTATTACAAACTAAATAACTTTTTAACTATCTTTGTAATAAAACCTTTTCATTGATTAGCGACATAATTATTCGAATTCAGTACAAATATAATTAAACATATGTAACCCTGTCTGAATAGTCATTGTGGGTAGACAAAGGTTGTGACGAGTTGCTGTGATGAATTTCAATTGATGACTCAAGTCAACTATTTATCCTGCTTTTGAGGTCTATACACTTTTGTTCTTTGTCCATTAATCGCTTCCTATAATTTATGAAGGAAACAATAGTATATGTTATTAGAATACACGTTTAAACCAATGATAAAACCTTAACTAGAGGTTAAATATTAACTTTTTAAAGATTATTTTAAATACTTTGTTATCGAAAAATAAAGAAAAATATTGTTTTCATTGTTATTACTTATCGTAAGAAAAGTTAAACTTAAAGAAAATGGATAGAAAATTCTACCTAAGATAAGTACGATTGACTGTGGGTTTTTGAGGCCAAATTAAAGTTTAAAACATATTATAGCTGTGTTGGCAACGATGACAGACGATATGTTTTTTATAGAGACAATGGTATCAGAAGCCTACGGTTAATCATTTTTGTTATTAGTCTTTTGTTTTGTTTGGATTGATCTTAAGGTGTTCGGTCGTAGTCTAATTGGGGGTAAAATTTAATTGGGGGTAATTATAGCAATCAATCTATAGAATAGATCTGTCGTCATATGTTCAGATATATCGGATTGCGGTCATGTTTGAAGCGACCAGGTTAATGGGTGAGTGTAGAACTCGAGCAATAGTCCCGTTATGTATAGTGCCGTTATAACGTCGCATGTCACCGTACAATTTTGAATATTGCCAATTTGCAATCACTAGCAATGGCAAAAATCAATTAACCAATTAAAATATTGTTAATATTTAATTAGTTGTACTCATATGTTATAACAAGTTGCATTATTTACAATTTGACGACGATAGATTATAAACTGGTTAGCAGACATACTATTGGTATTTGAAATGATTTAAGGCAGAGCTTTCGTTTTTGTAACTTTAAGATTTTGTATTATTGGGAAGATTATATAATGTCAATATTTATAATATTACGGTAACACAGGACATGTCCCCTCTCTAATTACTCGCTAGAGACTCACTTAAATAACATCGTTAGAACGAGTGCTCGAATTTAAAAAGTTTTGTCGTTTTAATGTTCTTACTCGGATTTGTTTGAGGTTCGTTGCAAATTTTTATTTTTATTCTGCAATTTTGTTGAAACTCATATTAATTTTGAATTTTTTATGCTAATGCGATTTTATATTGCTTCATTGAGCTTTTCTATTTGATATAAAAGTATCACATAGAACTAATGGTATTTTGTTAAAGTTTAAGTTTGGGGCAAGCGACAAAGAATTATACGCTTGAAAAATTCTTAAGTTGAATTTTACGTTTGTTTATGACCTTTAAATACATTTTAATAATGTTCAATAATTCATGCTCAATAAGTCAACCAACCCGCACTTGGCCAGCGTGGCTGACTATGGCCTAGTCACCCTTAACTTAGGGTAGGTTTCGAGCCCCTCTGTGGGGGTGTATAGTGAGCTGATGATGATGAAATCATGCACTGCATAAAAGAGGTTTTAAGAATAAACAATAGGGTCTTCAAAAAAGTACTTTTAGTTTACTTATTTTCTTCCTACAAGACTTAAATCTTTGTTTAGATCTGTATTTCATAATTCATATAAACATAAATATTATCTTTCTTGTTTCAGATATAAAATGCGAGTAATACTAGCGGCGTTGGCTGTCCTGGCAGTCGCGACTACCGCGAAAGAATGTAAGCATAAAAACCAAAATAACTTAGAATTAAATGAACTAAGTATAAAAAAAAAGATTTTCATAGTTGCTATACTAAACTATAACGAACTTCTAGATATTTCACACTAATATTATTAATTTTTAATGAAATATTTATCATAAAACCTTTGTGGTGAAGATCTCTTTGATTAAAAACGTATTAAGCAAGATTTATTAGTAGCCAGTAATCTAGAATTATTAAAAAGAAATTATCTTTTCAATTTAAAAGACCTTGACCGGTGTAATAAAGAAACGAAGCATAAACAAAGATATTGCTGAAAATGAGTTTGTCTAGAATACACGTAGAGAACGCGATGTTACGTTCCTAATTATAAAACTAAACTAGATAATTTTGTACTATGTTAATATGTGAAATCTCTAAGGGGTAAGCAATTCAACTCTACAATTTTACAGCTAATTTCTAAACTTTCTAAGTATAACACATGACAGTTAAGATAATTAAAGTTGTAACTTTACCCACACAAACTCTCATACACCTATCATGCACACATATACAAACATAAAGCAAGCGATGGTTTTAACTTACCCATCACAATATCACCAAAATTTAGTTACAGTGAAGGCTGAAAAAGCGCTGTTCAGTATTGAGCTAGTAGTAATAGCATAGCCCCTTCTTTATGCCTAATGCTTTTTTCATTATTAGCATTTTTTTAGCTTCGTAATTTTCCTTGTAACCATTTCAAATAAACTCGAAACTTGTGCTAAGCCCTAGCCTAGCCTGGGCTATTACATGACAATCGATTGGTGGGATTCGAATTTCGAATCCACGATCGTTAAATCGGTCCGATAATCATTAGGCTATTGGCGCTAAATTGCGGCTAATGTTTTACTATTTTTGTTTCTTGCAGCGGACAGCAGAGCGCGCATAGTATGTTACTTCAGCAACTGGGCGGTGTACCGTCCCGGGGTAGGCAGGTATGGAATTGAGGATATACCTGTAGACAAATGCACTCACATTATATACTCCTTCATCGGTGTCACCGAGCACTCTAAGGAGGTTCTCATCATCGACCCAGAGGTAAGAATATTCAATATGACTGTATTATAAATCGGAATGTTTAGACGTATGGATGGATGGATGGATGTTTGTTAGAAGGTACCTCCAGAACAGCTGCATGGATCTCGCTGAAATTTGTAAAATGTAAATCATAGTCTGGAAGAACACATAGGCCACTGAGTTTTTTTTTTTATTTCGCGCAGACAGAGTCGTGGGCGACAGCTATTAATATACATATATAAATTATAACAGACACATTGCCAAATGTTTATCGAGATCCATTAAGCCGTTCTGATGATACCTTCTAACAAACATCCATCCATTCATATAAACTTTCGCATTTATAATATTTAAGTAAGATAATTTGATTTTAATGATATTTATTTGAAGCATCTTTCCCTTTACAATCTCTAAATCATTTAACAATAAAAGGCGCCAGACAAAACGCCCAGAAATCTTTATTAAATTCTGAACTTGACTCATTTCCATACAAAATACTTATAACTTACCAACAATTCAGTATTCGTTTTTATTATTTGAATTTTTATAAAAAACTTTGCTTTGAAAAGACTTCATTATAAAGATGATTTACTTTTAAAAATATTTGTATACGATTTGTGTAATGAATAAAGACTTTAAAAAAATATAAATACATCTATTTGACAATTTTAATATTTTAAAATTGGAATAAACGTTCACTAAATAATGTGCCCTTTACCATAGGTTTCTGACACCAAAATTTCTGTATAAAACATATCGTCCTCCCTGTCATTATCTTTGAAAACACAGAGACAACAATATGTTTTAAACGGGATTTTTCACTCAGAAACCCACGGTTACCACATTCCTTCAAAATGGCTTGATCGATTTTTATGAAATTTTATTTGAATATTTAATAGATCTGAGAATCGGCCACTATTTTTAATCCCGCGAGGATGGATTCGCGGGCGACAGCTAGTTTATATAGATATAGTTACTTACTATTCAAATTTTTTATATATTGTGTGATTTGGTTAAAATAATTTTGCTGTGCGTTTAGATTAGATAAAACTTGTTAGTAAGTTGCTAATCAATTACTGTACCTAAAGTAACTTGTGTTTTGTTAAAACTATTTATTTTACGAGTAATTCTCATATTTAATGTTCTAGCAATAGATAAACTTGCTTCTTTGTTGATAACATCTCGCTAGACGGACCTTCTCTTAATTAAGGATCCTTATCTGAGAATTTTATTACATTTCTTCGTATATTTTCTCAACTGTTTCTCTAGAACTATATATAGATGCGGGGAAATCGGAAATCTTATTTTCTTGAATGTCAGATTACCTGGTTTTAAATAAAGATCTTTAGTCTAAAAACTCTAAAACTTATTCTAAACACCATAGCAAAGTTTCATAAACAAAAATAAATTTATAAACATACACATTTATATGTCTTGTAAAAACAACTAAGCTCTAGGTAGGCATATTGTCCACGATAACAGTAGAATGCCGTGATTTGAACCTATGACTTAGAAGTCACAAATCGTGTGTATATCTTTAACCATTAGTCTATTGGCATATCTCTAATTTATATTTTTTTAATTTATAATCCGCAGTTAGATGTAGAGCAGAATGGCTTCAAGAACTTCACTGCATTGCGTGGCTCCCACCCTGACGTCAAGTTCATGGTGGCGGTGGGAGGCTGGGCCGAGGGAGGCTCAAAATACTCGCAAATGGTAGCACAGAAGAGCACGCGCTTGAGTTTCGTTAGAAGCGTTGTTGGTGAGTAAAATCAATTTTATAATACTACACAGTTTCCTCTGACATAAAAAATTATAATCTCAGTTTTAGACAGAGAACGACTGACAATATTTTATTGGCTAAACTCAGTTATTGCATTCTTTACCGGCTTTTCACTGTCAGCACTTACGTTATATAAATAATAGTAAATTAAAAACAAACTTGACTAATAAACTCCGGGGGAGCGAGTCGAATAACACCTCATTCAGTAAATGCGTTCCAGTCATTTAGGCTTCAAGAAGTTTCTATGGAATATACGACATACACAGTCTTGTCAGTAGTCTAATTAACTCTTAAGTCTAATTTATAATTTAGTCTCCGAGGCTTCGTAATATCGTATATTAAGTTTGCATTTTCATTTTATATTCTAATTCCAACGTATTTCATACGAGTTCACTTTCTTGCTACACTAATACGTATATTAAAATATCTAGTGTTTTTAATATATCTTAATATATATTTTACCTTATTTTTAGTTAAATTTTAATATGAACATACTTTACATTTTGCTTTACGTTTGATATTAAAATGTACGTTATTTTTAAAATCTAATCTTTGTTTAATTTTAGGATTAAGTTTTTTGTTGCTATGTTTTTATTATATTTAGATAAAAGGATTTTTTCATTAAAATCCATAATTCAAATTGTTGTTACACAATTATGTTTTCTCGTAATATTGTGAATAGTTCACAATTTGACGATTTGTAAGAGACAATTTATAAAATGTCGGGATATTATCTGTTAAATTGTACGTAAACTAGCCAGTATAGAATTTGCTTTACGTGATACCAACAATTATTATAAAAAAACAATTAAAATTAATACTATTCTTTGAAATACATCAACCTACCCTTATCCCTATCGAGGGTCGGCACAGCATGTACTACTCCTCCAAACATCTCTATCAGCCGTCATATCCGAGTCTACCCCCTTCTTACGCATATCCTCTTTCACACACTCATTCCATACTTTTTTGGTCTTCCTCTACCCTTGTAGCCATCCACATTCAATCTCATTACTTTTTTGCTTATATCATCATCATCCCACCTCATAACATGTCCAAACCACGCTAATCTTTTACTCCTCAATTTCTCGATCACTGGCGCTACTTTCAAACTTCCTCTAATATACACATTTTTAACTTTATCCTTCCTTGTCACACCACACATCCATATTAGCATTCGCATTTCAGCTACATGCAATCTTCTTTCATCCGAAACCTTGGTTCCCAACATTCAGATCCCTACTATTCTTTGAAATACAATAATCAATTTAAATTTAATTTTTTTTTAATTTTATTTTATATCATAGATTTAAGAGTTTATGTATTATAAGTATATATATGTATAAGGATGTAAATAATTAATAATCAAATATTCTGCATTATTTCTGTTAATTACATTTTCAAAAATCCTAGTTGTTGTATATAAAATTCAACGAGAACGTTTATGTGCGAATAAAGAGAAAAAGCAGTTTGAGATATTACCCGTTCTTTACACGAGAGGTCGCTACGAGCGAGTGAAATTCAGAAAGGATTTCGTGCAGGAAACGCAAAGCCGATGTGAGAATGCTTACGTGCAACCTGCATATGGAAATGTCTTTAAATTTTGCTTCCAAGTTAAGTCGTATTAAACGATCTAGACGTGTTGTGAATTTTTAAGTTTTGTGAATTCCCGACTGTCAAGTTTTTCATACTAATCCTAGGTGAATTTGTATTTATTTTTTTATATTTTTAGTGGAATTTGATGTTATTTTTTCCTAAGAAACGTTAATAAAAAAAACTGAACAGAGTATGAAATTTGTTGTCGTTACTCAAGTTCGATAGAGCGGTACAAACGTTATACAAATTTTAACATTAATCCTACGAACACTTTCTAGCAAGTTTTCGTGCTAAGTAACCTAAGTGAGCAGACAGTCTGTTCTGCAACTGCGTACCTAGGACGAATGACATGCACCATCGTATCGTCATCTACAAAATTTATATTAAAACTAGCTGTCGTCCGCGACTCCGTCCGCGCGGGATTAAAAATAGATGTTGGCCGATTCTCAGACTTACTCAATATGCATACAAAATTTCATGAGAATCGGTCAAGCCGTTTCGGAGGAGTATGGGAACGAAAATTGTGACACGAGAATTTTATATATATGATTTGCACAGCGCACGCTGTCGGGTGCAAAGTACATTAAAAATATACATCTATCATACTAATCGAATGTTTGGATGGATGGATGGATATTTGTTTGACGGTATATCTGGCATATCTTAATCTTGCTTAAATTTGGTACAGATGTAACTCATAGCCTGGAAGACGTACTACTAATCGAGTTTTATTTATTCTGATTCAGCAAGTTTGGACATAATTCGCGATGATGATACGAAAGCGCTTGTCGCAAATTTCGCTAGGCCCAATGAAGTTGTGTAGGCTGCTTTAAGCGAATGATATAATGGAGCAATAACAAAGATAAATTGCCTGCAACATACACATTATGCAATTTCTTCTGATTACTGTACTAGTCATAAACGTCTCCATGAATTCTTATACAGTAATAAATTGAGTATACACAAGGAAGAATATCTATTAAGAATGATTTTAACACTTTTTCCTACAATTCACCACAGTATGTTATGAGCTATGTCACATAAATTTGACATTGATTTTGTTTTCTAATTAAGGATAATAATCGTTTTAAGTTCTCTTTTTTCAAAGAACAGTTACCTATAATACCGAAAAAATCCTGGAAATTTAATAATATAAGGAGGAGATATAACAAAAAGAATTATAAATATCGTTTTATTTGTCATTTTTAGGGTTCCGTACCTCGAAAGGAAAAAAACGGAACGCTTATATCACTTTGTCCGTCCGTCTGTCAAGACCCTTTTTCTCAGGAACGCGTAAAGTTATCAAGCTGGAATTGATTTAAATATATGATCATTAACACTAGTTCCTTGTAAAATAAGATAGGGAAAGCATGTAATCCCGCGGGCAACTAGTAGTTATGTCACACATACGGCATTCTATCAACATAGCTTTTAGAATGTTTCTCCCACAATTTAGTTTATCGAGACACTTTAAGCAATTTCGCGGCAGGAAATAGTGAGTTACGCCTCCCGTAGGAATTACCTAGAGAGCTTGGAAATTGTCATTTCCTGATGGATGTTTAGGGTTTGCCGAGCAATTTACTGACAGTTTGAAGTTAACACATTTTATATAACATATAATATATAATGATATATTTATATCAGTGATAAATTTTATATGCTTGTTTCTGTTTTGTTCAGTTTATTTCTGCTCTGTGTATTCGTCTAAGATTCAGTCAAAAATTACATTACTTATCGTGTGTTTCTGAAACTATGATATCTTTATAAAACATATCGTGATCCCTATGATGATAGCAATGTTATAAATGGACATTTTGGACTCAGAAAACCGCGGTTAAACATTATTTATCGCAATTTATTTCTACTACTATTTTGCAAAACTTTATACAATGTCAGGAACCTTTAAAACCGAGCATTTGTGACCTTAAGTTAATCAAGAAATGTGTCAAAGATTATTTAATCGTTTATTAAATTCGTTAATAAACTTACAATTTTTTTTTGTATTATAATATAAGTAATAAAAATAATCAAATATCTCTACAAGTAGAACTTTCTTTGTGTAGGACAAAAATAAGGGGCAATATTTTAATGCGACCTCCATTAGTGTCATTGCAGTGTAGCGAGCCTCCGGCGACGCACCGCGCTCGGACTGTTACTGCAAATTGCTTTTTTGCCCTCCTTAATATGTAGTTACGGCTAATTGCGTAATTATTTTATAAAAGCCTTTTCGGTAATTGTCTTATGAATTATATAAAATTCTTTTCACGCGCTTATTAATCATAGTTTAATAAAAAAATAGTAAGCTTTCTAAAATATTATCATCAATTAATTCTTGATTGTTTTTTCTCTGCTACGCTCAGAAAAATGTAGCAACTGTTTTTAAAAATCATGGTTCGTCTTCTTATTAAAGTCAAACCTTGATAAACGAGAATTTAAAAAGCTAGTAAAATATCACGTTCCCTTAGACTCTTGCTTATCTGGTTTAGACTGTACTTCAAACGTTTATTAGCACATCATTTCGAATAGAACAATTTACAAAAGTTTTATATAATATAGTTGTTGCCTGCGACTCCAGCCACGATAAAAAAAAATAATATATAGCCTATGTGTTCTTCCACACTTTGCTCTCCATCTATGCCAAATTTCAGCTAGATCCGTTGCATCCATGCATCTAAACATTCGCATTTATAACAAGTAAGATATGAAGATTACAAAATTTCGTAAAACTTTCTCTAAAATTTTAACTCTAACCTCCAATTCTAACAACAAGCGGTATTCAGGCAAGTGTGGAAGGCAGTTAAAATAATACGTAACGTTTACAGCGTGACATGACTCCGAGTTGTACGAGAGAGGAACATTTTTATATCCCCACATTACCCGAGCACGGCTTCGGGTATGCAAATAAATGTCATATTTCCAGGGGACTTATTACGAACTGAATCCCGGCGAATGCGAGGCACGGCATACTCGCTTTTAATTATTTTCCATTATCGTTTTAGAAGAATGCTCAGACGAGTTAATTTAAAACTTTGCCTTTTGATATTTTTGTAAGCCCATTATGCTTTTATTAAACAAATTTCAAATTGTTACATTTTTTGTATCAAAATAACGTTGTAAATTAATATTTGAAAACAATAAAAGGTAATTTTATCGTTATAAGATGAAAAAAAAATGTAAAATGTTAAGTGTCAAAGCTTGTTTCCATTGCTTAAGAGGGGAGAACTTTTGCCTCCTGATAACTCATTTTCTTAAAAAAACAGTATTTTTTACATGTTTTTGTAAAGATTAAACACTAGACAATCACAGTTATATTCACGAAGTTAAAACACCATGTATTCACATAAAGGATAACTATAGACTGTCGTTACAGATTTCCTAAACAAATACGAGTTCGATGGCTTGGACCTTGATTGGGAATACCCCGGTGCTGCTGACCGAGGTGGCTCCTTCTCCGATAAGGATCGCTTCCTGTACCTCGTGCAAGAATTACGACGCGCCTTCATCAGAGAGGGGAAGGGATGGGAACTGACAGCGGCAGTACCAGTTGCAGCGTTCAGACTTATGGAGGGTTACCATGTACCTGATCTGTGTCGGTGAGTAGTGTCATACAAATTTTATGTCGGTGCGGAATTTTGTAAAGACATGCAGTGATTAAAATTCAATCTAATAAAAATCGAGATAGTTACAAAATAATCTTAAATTCAATTTAAGTTGGTTTGGAAATAGACAACACGAATTGTTTCTCTATCTATGCAGATTCAGTTCAAAAAATGCGGGTTCTTTTGTTTTCAGTTGTAACGATTATAAAATAAATCGATTTATATTCCAATTTTTCATCAGATCGGAAAACCTCTAGGAATCAAAAGCTCAGCTAAGCAATAAAATTGAATATTACGAAAGACATTTCATCACCACATTAGCGTGGTTACGACTGTTATAAAATTGGAGAGAGCAATTGAAATTTTAATAGCAGTAATATCGGTACCTTTGAAAACATTCTCCCTCATTCCATGATGTTTTTAACATTTTTCCTCTCTCGAATGAAATTATATCTCATCTTGTTTGTAAAGAAATTTTCACGGCAATATAGTAAAAGCGAGTGGCTCTTCATGAATAAATGATTAACAGAATCATAAAGCAATTCAGGGAAGATGTTTCTTAATTCTCAGAGCTTGTTATAATAAATGCCTTATTCAAATGTAAAAATCCAGTGGAAATCTTTATCCGACTTCAAAAAGAATTTTTATGTATTTAAGTATTAAACCCATTCAGTCATTTTCACAGTATTCGATCGTGTTAAATATTTGCAGAGAATTGGATGCTATTCACGCGATGACTTACGATCTGCGTGGTAACTGGGCTGGCTTCGCAGACGTCCACTCGCCGCTATACAAGCGTCCCCACGATCAGTGGGCTTATGAGAAACTAAATGTGGTAAGTGACATAAACCGTTCACGACAAGGTCCGTTTAAGATCCGACAAGTTAACACATCCAGTGCCACCGACCCACCGACGAGTTTACTTTAATAAAACAATAGCATTGATAGTGTTTAATCACCGTGTCAGATCATTCTATTGTACTATATGTTATAGAATCTTTGACTAAACGTTAAATATGGTCTTATACTGTTAGTGTTACTACTAAAAAGCAACTTAGTACTTAGGAAGATTATTACATAAAATATGTCAATTAGTATTTTTGAATTCTCTGACATCTGTTATTATGTTTTTAAATTACAATGTTCAATTAATTCACATAAATTATTTATTGTTTTTGTTTAATTCTTATTAATTTCTTTTTGTATTGGCAACATTCAAATTATTATAAACTTTTTTCCTATGCTGGCAACAATGGTGCATTAGACATTCATTGGATATAAGTGTGCTACAGGAAGGCGCGCTATTTTTATAACCTAACTAACTATTCAATAAATAGTTAAAAAAACCACACGACCTCTTGTTTAATTATACAACAAACTGTTTAGCATTAAAATAAATATTCTTGATGGATTATTAAAAAAGAATGAAAAAAATATCCCAAATATTATTTTTTATTGTCTGAGTTAGAAATAATATTATAACAAATAGAAATATAAAATCTGTGATTGATTAATCGTCATACAACTGTTTATATTAAATATTTCAGAACGACGGTCTTAATCTTTGGGAAGAAAAGGGCTGCCCGTCTAATAAGCTGGTAGTGGGTATTCCGTTTTACGGGCGTTCGTTTACATTGTCAGCGGGCAACAATAACTATGGTCTGGGGACTTATATCAATAAAGAGGCCGGCGGAGGAGATCCCGCGCCTTACACCAATGCTACTGGCTTCTGGGCTTATTACGAGGTAACATTGTCTATTATAACATTCAAATAGGCTCTTATACGTTTTCTTATAACCCTGTGAAGAGATTATACTTTTGTTATATTTAATATCAAGCTAAACTAGACTAGATATTTACAAATTCAAAGGCACTAAAGCAATTTAAAAGGACAGTTGTTCCATTAATGTTCAAGACAATAGACATATATTTAGACATTTTTTTAGACATTATGTTTTCTTTCTAAAAGGCTGTTTATTAAAGTTGTGTTAAAAATATCAAGTCATTTTTAGATTTAACTTTATTTCTATGTTGGTTTGTTAGTTATTTAGTAAAGTCGTCGTATTCGGGTTATAGAGTTAATTTTCATAATATCGATGGTCGCGAATGCTATTTAAAAATTCAATTTGTTCGTACTTGAAGTAAACGAAGAAAGCAAACGTTTGTATCAACTTAAGAGGGTTAAATAAAGTACAAATATAAGAATGAAGTATTAAAGAGTTTCGAGAAAATTCCATTGTTTCAATTGGAAAGTTTTTCCAAAGTTTATTTTGTGGAATTTTCTCATTGCGGTTCCCTCGACTTTAAAATTATTGAACGCAATAAAGTCTCGTCGAATGAAATGAAACTATTTTCAGTATTTTCTTATAATACACAAGCTTTCGAATTATTAAAAATTGTTTTGTAAAATTTCGTTTAAATTTTCATGACGTTAAAATGTATTTTAATCGTAATTTTAATTATAATCATTAGCAAACTTTAGCTTACGATATTCTTTAATTATTTTAAACTTGCAGGGTGCATTATTTAGATTTGGGTAATAAATTAAGTTCCCTTCATCAATTTTAACAGCTAGGTATCTTGCTTGTAAAATTGTAGTCCTTTAATTATGTTTTTAAATTCCAGATCTGTACTGAAGTAGATCAGAAAGATTCTGGCTGGACTAAAAAGTGGGATGAACATGGAAAATGCCCCTACGCGTTCAAGGGAACACAGTGGGTTGGATACGAGGATCCGCGGAGCGTGGAAATTAAAATGGATTGGATAAAACAGAAGGGTTACCTCGGAGCGATGACGTGGGCGATCGATATGGATGACTTCAGGGGTCTGTGTGGTCCCAAAAATCCTCTAATTAATATCCTCCACAAAGAAATGTCGGGCTACACCGTTCCCCCACCCCGCACCGGACATACCACCCCCACAGTGAGTATCCAAGGCAAAGAAAACAAACCTCTCCAGATTACTCCGAGCTCGGGCAATATAAGTAAAGTTTGCGTACGAATTTATTAGGCTTAGGACTAGGGATGGATATTTTTTGGCTTTAATCGATATCGAGTCGGCAACGATTTAATGCAATTTAATCAATCGAATACAAATGATTATCGCTGAATAGAAGATATGTTAATTTGGAATTTGATACCTAAGTAAAGTTTTTTTTTATATCGATTAAAATTAACACAGAAAAAATATTTTAGGCTACGATAACTTATAGTTTACCATTATTGAAAATATTTAAATTACATTTATTGAAACTATGTAAAATTGATTCCTCAAAATTTGCAGAAATTTTAGTTTTGAAAAAAATAGAATACAAATGTCAAATATATTACGTGATAATAAATATTGCACTTCATTAATTATCAATTATGAAAGGAAATTTTAACGTACAACACTATTTTACTTGTATATTGCTCCTTAAAGTAACAAGAGATAGGGTATTTACTGTCAAAATATGTTGGCAATCGAGAGGCGATAAATCCTTTGGACAAATGGAAGTCATAAATCATCGCGATAAAATCTTTTAGCCGGAATGGGCGCGGCCACCGTCGACACCTAGCGACCCAGCTGAGGGCGCCCCTGTGATCACCACGACTACAAGGCGACCCACTACTACAATGTCTACTTCCACTAAGACTACGACTATTAAATATACAACTACTCGTGTGACGACAACAACAGAAGCTGCCAGTGAAGCACCTGAACCTGAACCGGTCAATGACCATCCCGAGGAACCTCCAACGGTAAGTTTTATTATTTTTTTCATTGACACTTTTTTGCTGACCATCCATTGATTATACTAAGAACCAATGAAGCAAGGAATGTGTTTGTACATTGATAGATTGTCATTTCTTTCATTCCTTTTGAAAAAACTGAAATAACAATAATTTGTATATTATAAATAATAATTTCATTCCATTTTAAACAGGAAAACGAAGTTGACAACCCTGATATCTGCGATACGGAGGACGATTACGTGCCTGACAAGAAAGCTTGCGATAAGGTACGATAATACAGACAATTTCATATTATCATAAAAATAAACAGCTTTTCTCAGCACCTATTGGTTTAAAATAGTTTGTAACACACTCGTAATGAAAATAATACGTATCGTGACTGTAATATTTGAGAGATAATTTAATATAATTCGGTCTTTAATAAAGCTTGAAGATTCATTCAGATTCAAAATTGCATTCTTAACTTATATGAGATTAGGATGGGTCTCGTATACCGTTAAACGCCTGACGTATGACATTACATTACCATCGCGAACGTTACGACGCCAGATTTGCATTTAAATTATTATCAGGCGCATCTTCGACATTAAATTGCTTATTTATACTATATAAAACTCTTAGTAATCACGTAAATTTTATTTATCATAATTTTGCTTGGTACAAAATCTTTAGAATCTTACTGAACAAAAAGTTTGCTTGACTTGTTAGTGATAACGAACGTAACAATGAAATAACAAGAAAGTTCGTTGCAGAATTAAGTTGCCCGTTTTGAAACAAAATTATTTATTTTTCAGTATTGGCGCTGCGTCAATGGAGAACCAGTGAGATTCACATGTCAACCAGGGACCGTATTCAACACCCATCTCAATGTTTGTGACTGGCCACAAAATGCTAAGCGACTTGATTGTAATTAAACCCAGAAAAAAAACGCAACACGCTCCAGACATTAAAACGTACAAATGTGTTTCTTTTACCAAACACGTGCTTTATAATTCTTGAGCGTGTCAGTAATAATGGAGGGAAAGTTTTTGCATTTGATTTACTGCTGTTTGTTTTTTTTTATAATTTGCGGCGTAATTATCGTGTAATCTATGTAGATAGACATCACTAAAATTGTAAAATACAACAGTCCGTTGACAGCTGTCAAATTAACTTGTTCGAAATTTAAACACTAATAAGAAATTTTAAATTACTCAAAATAATTTTAATTTTGATTGATAATTCATAGAAATATAAAGTCATAGTATTTGTTTCGTATTTTAATTTCTTTTTTTCTTTTAGCTGTCATAACGGACTTTTAATATTTAAAAACTAGAACAGTTTCAGTATCAGACTTGTACAATTCGAAGTAATATTGATACTGAGATTGTTTTACTTTACCAACGAACATTTTAGAATAAAATTGATTGCTGCTCAAATTATATAAAGGAATTTATATTTTAAATCTGAAAAGCCACGAGAGCTTGTACCATAAGTAATCCTATTCAAGTTTCATATAGTTTATAATTTGAAAATTGGTTCAACGGATTTACGAAGTACGAAGATTTGCGTACGTAACTTTTGGATTTATATTCTAAGATATTGTGATTGCTCATTAATAATAATTTGTTTGTATTTAGGTTAAGTTATAAACATTGTTGTGTGACATTTTAAGCAAAAATTATATCTTATCTAGTACTTAATTCGTTGGGAGCTGGGAGCCAATTATAGCTCTTGGCTTCCGTTGAATTTAAATGGCTTTCCAGCCTCCCCCCAATCCCCACCACTCGTCGGAAATGGACGCCGCTTCCCTTAGGTTAATTTATTTATTTTTCCAATAAAATAGTGAATGAAAATATTGACTTTTATTTAAGAAAAATAGTTTGAAGCTTGCCAGTTATAATCTCTTTGGTATTTGAATGAAATAAATACGGTTAAGTTTGTTTAATTGGAAGATTTATCCCGCGATAAATATAAAATGTAACCTATAATCACTAATTTGTAATATCTTGCTATTCAATTAATAAACCTTGGACACTGTAACAAAATTATATATTGTAAAAAATTAACCCGCATGCAGTTTTTGCTTTGAATTATTGAGTTCATCAATTCTTCATAAGTATTTACCAAGCCTTGTAAAGTGTGTCGACGGCTCATTTTGCCGACACTTCAAAGGCGTTGTCAGCATAAATTACATTTCAAACCTTGGATAGTAATGTAAAGAAAAACGTCAATTCATTTTTTATCACGTTTAAAATTTGCAAGACACGTTATTAAGAATGTTTATCGCTTAATGTGCCCAATAACATAATAATCAATTGTATTTTTTTACTAGCGGTCGCCCGCGACTTTGTTAGCGCTCATTATTTCGTTCTAATTCTTCCAAGATTATTATCCAGAACAAACACGGTCTTGAGGACAGACATACAGAAACAACATAACAGACAGAACAGAATAACATATCGATACGATACAGAAATTACATCATGTGTACTGTATATATATATTTTTTGATATTACATACATACACTCCAATTTTATTAATATGTATAGATGGGACATAAAATTATTTTAAGCGCCTGCTGCATTTTAATACCAAAAACTTAGTATAAAAGAATTGCTAAACGTGACACTTAATTATTTATAACGCAATCTCTTTCTAACCAATTTTTTTTAATATGTAGCATTAAAATTACAGTTACCTAGAAAACTTATATCGTTTAGGACACGCTCAATAACTCAACTGTTCATTTATTTAATAGAAAAGTTGATGAAAACGTGTTTCACGTGGCAATGTCTGTTACATGTTTGTGGGTTTATTATAATAACATTTTAAAATGAAAGTCATGTAAAGTTTGTTGCTGGTTTAGCTCAGTAAATGTTATCTCGGATCCTTTTCGCTGTTGGCTATTTTTCGAGAACTTTCTAATGATACCGATTGGAATAATGTTGACTTCTCGTAGCTTATTTTGGGCTTACGAAAATATCGTATCATTTGGAAGATTTTCATGGATAAATTAAATATTGTTGATGAGATGTCATAAATCTTAGTCGTTGATTACAATTTAAAATATCTTTAATATAAGATAATCTTGTCACATTTATCTTTTATCTTGTTCAAACTATATTAGTTAAATGATGAAATAGATAATAGACATTATCTCCGTGTGTATTTTTTATCTACATTTACAACAATAAAAAAACCTAAAATGTAAGTTTTTTTATATGCGAAAGTCTAAGAACTGTACCAAAGAAAAACCTTCTGATAATTATTAAACTGTGTACTTTAGAACAAAGCTAAGATTGTACTACATTAGAAAAAAAATTGGGCTCGTCCGGGATTTGAACCCGGGACCTCTCGCACCCTAAGCGAAAATCATACCCCTAGACCAACGAGCCGGCTGCCATAGTGATTGAAATAAAAAATCTGACCACGCAAAACTCGAGTAAAGTGAAAGTTATTTAGTTGCGTAATTTACTCACGAATATCACTAGATGCTAATATGACGTTGCCGTAAAATTACGCTAACGCAACAATTATATATTACAGTATTGTCAACTCTATCATTCTGATGGAACAGACAGAGACAACAGCATCGATAGGCATTTCGGTAACTTACAATTAGAGTGACACTAATGTAGAGTATGAAGAAAATTTACCTTATAAACTATTTTAAATGCATATCCGTCAATAAAACATCATCATCAGATCAACATGCCCTTTTCCCTATGGAGGGTTGACACAGTATATGCTACTCCTCCATACATCTCGGTCAGCCGTCACATCTGAATCCACCTCCTCTTCCGTATAGCCTCTTTCACACAATCCAAACATACTTTCCATGGTGTTCCTCTACATTTGTAGCCATCCACAACGAATAAAAAAGAAAGTATTTAAATACCTTACGGCTTTATTTTGAATGAAATAGTATTTGTGAGTGTTAAGGCTGTATATTTTTCGACGTTCATCATTTTTATCTATACGTTTTATGTGCTATTTGTCAGCATAATTGGGTTTATAAATCATTCCGACTTAGCCATTGGAATCTCGAACAAAAACTATTTTAACGGGATATTATCATGAAGAATTCTTGTAGACGTATCAACGATTTATTCCAAGCTAGTAGCGGCTCGCGACTCCGTCCGCACGGAATTAAAAAATCTTAATTAGTAGCCTATGTGTTCTTCCAGGTTATGTTCTACATCTATGCCAAATGTAAGCAACATCCACGCCGGTCTGGAGATACCTTCTAAGAAACATCCATCCATCCATTTAAACATTTGCATTTGTAATATTAAGTAAGATGTAAGATTAATTTTTATTGTTATCAATTAGATATCAACAAAACCGATCTTTAGATATATTGCCCAAATACTTGTAACACATTTTCGTCCTACTAACATTTTTTATTTGACACTTATGCGTCCTCCGTAAGGGCGCTTTTTTATCGCGCGTTTAAAAGCCGTTCAAATATTACAAATGAATTTCAATGTAATTTCGAACGCTAAGCGAAGGTAAGAAGAGTTATTTTAAAGCTTTTGTTGCTCGAGAGCCGCCAACTCCCGAATTAACGCGACGTTAAAAAAGCACCCGTGCGAAGGAGGGTTAAATTATTTCCAAAGATGTGCTTCTCTTTAACAACATTTGCTAACGTCTTTATGAGGTCATCAGTATATGAAAGTAGGCCAACCTTATTCCCTTTTTATCACCCCATCTTAATTCGGTCATTCGAAATTTTATATTTTAATGTAAAACATGGAACTGAAAGTAATAAAATTCTTATGTATAAAAATTAGAAAAGTTATTATCACTGCACCTAGGAGACAACATAAGTATTGTTTATTGTAATCTAAAAGAAAAAAAAATTGGGCTCGTCCGGGATTTGAACCCGGGACCTCTCGCACCCTAAGCGAAAATCATACCCCTAGACCAACGAGCCGGTGTTGTAAGTTTAACTATAGCATTTCTGATTCGACAAAGTGAATGTTTTAAAATGTGAAAGTTGTGTCAGAATGTGGTTTTAATACATTGCTATACGATAAAAAACGTGTAACGTTTAATCATAACATTCCACTGCAGTAAAACTTGTATAACAACATGTTATCAAGAAAATAAGAGGTTACAAAATATGTTTTTAAAATAGAAATGCATTGTGTTATTGTTGAAAACTTTGATGCGTTTTAACAATTTACTTTTTCCGTTCACGTGAATAATGACGTAAACGAACAATCTAGTGAATTTATCGTGTTATTCGTTTTTTGAACGACTTTGTTTTTGTTACGCAGTTAGAATTAAAATACCTAATGCATTTATTAATTTATGTTTAAATTAATTAAACGATAAATGGATATTCAATAAGATCATCTTCGAAGATTAGTTTTTAGTATCTGTCCTTAAATCATCATCATCAGCTCACAATGCGTCCCCACTCAGCTTGGAGCCTCCCCTAAGTTAGGAGTGACTAGGCCATAGTCAACCACGCTGATCCAGTGTGGGTTGGTTGACTTCACACATATATTTGAATTTCTTCGTAGATAGTTAAACCACACAAAAGTATATAAACACACAAAAACCATACATTCCTTACATTCAAAATCTGATTTACCAGTCTTTGTATAGGTAATAGCAGTGGAAACTCACCGTTTACATGTTTAGCAACATACATGCTAGTATAAGCACACGTTTCGTGGTTAAAACGATTCATATTATAATTCTGAATGAAGCAATTTTGTTTTATAAAATAATTACCACGTAAACTATAAGGGAACATACCCATACTACGTGAGTTATTTTTTTTAGTTTTTTTGGCCCTCCCTCCCCTCGGTGACCACTCGTAGGATATGCCAAGACACCCGTCTTCCCCTTTAGTTTTTAGGTAGTAATCCATAATTATGATTTTTGATTATTTCACAGGCAAAAATTGAAAAAAAAATTGGCTCATACTCTTCTTTATAGCATAAGACTGCATGCATTCTTAAATTACTAGTGAATTATGTATTATGAAAAAGAACAACTAACGATTACGTGACAAAAACCTAAGCCCCCCCCCCCGCTCCTGTGACTGACCGTAGTATTTTAAGGACTCCGCCTCCCCCACCTAAACGGGTCACATAGTATGGGTACGTTCCCTAACTTAAACACAAAGGAGTTATAAAAAGGTTGAATTGCGTGTATTGAGGTTATTTTTCTGCAGCAAAAGTAGGCTAAGTTCTTAAAATTTGCATTTTATTACCATTAAAAGTATATCCCTAATTGCATCGCTTCATAGTTGTTGTTGTTACTTTTAAATATATATTTTTTATCTTATATAACATGTTAGTTTTAAGATTTATGTTTGGCTTTCCAGCGCTGTAACTGGCGTGCGGACAATCCTATGGGTTTTCACGGAAGATCAGCGCTGCGTGGTCAAGAGAGGAACACCCAGCATACAAAGCTGAGTGAAACCTTATTCGGTCAGCATTGCAACACTCTTTATAAATATTTCCTGTTTCTTATTAATGTTATGTTTTTATGTGTTATCTTTATATATATAATTCTTCTGTGAGTGTGTATGTCACTGAACTTCTCTCAAACGACTGGAGCGATTTTGATGAAATTTTTTGTGTGTGTTCAAGGGGATCTGGGAATGGTTTAGATTCACAATTTTGTCCGCTGGACAATGATATTTTTAATTAATTTTTAATTTATCAGTAGTTGTTGATTTTGGAATGTTTTACATTGGATCCGACAGACGGCGCTACCATCGCAGTGTCAAATTTTAAATAATATTCGAATTTTAATTTTAGTTTATAAAAAAAAGTTTGAAATTTTCAAATTAAAAATGTGTAGACAGGACAACGTCTGTCGGGTCCGCTAGTTTCTCTATAATTATTGTGTGCTGTTTGTGCTTATTGTGTTGTAATATTGAAAGGATTAAATGTTATTTTATTTATTTATATTTATTTATGAACACTACTTACCAAGTAACGAAATAAAACGTATTGTAACAAAACAAATTGTAAAAATAAGCATTCTAAGTGGACTGTTATATTTTAAGTTTAAGTTAAGTTATTGTTAAGTAATAAGTAATTTTAGCCCATTAATATTTTAATTTTTAATGAATATCATTGGATTGAATTTATCTGATTATTAATAAACTATAAACATAGAAATACTTGTAGGTACTAAAAATATTATTGTGTACTGATCCAAAGAGAACACGACGGATAATTTTAGTACTAGTATTTAGGTGTATAAACTTATCTATCTTATATATATATGTAAAATGAAAGTCGTGTTAGTTACACTATTTACAACTTACGAACGGCTTTACTGATGTGGCTGAAAATTTGTGAGGAGGTAGCTTAGAGCCAGGAGACGGACATAGATTTATTCACTTTTTTTCGAATTTATGTCTTGAAGAGCTGCTTTTTATTTAACTTACTAATATTATAAATGCGAATGTTTAGGTGGATCTGATGTGGATGGATGGATGGGTGTTTGAAGATATCTTTAGAACGGCAGAACGGATCTCGATTCAATTTGGCATACGTATAGAACATAGTCTGAAAGAACACATAGGCTACACTAATTAAGTTTTTTATATATAATATATCCACGCAGACGGAGTCGCGGGCGACAGCTAGTATTAAATAAATAGATGTTTTTTTTTTAAAATTTTATAAAAAGATGTTAGGGCTCGTCCGGGATTTGAACCCGGGACCTCTCGCACCCTAAGCGAAAATCATACCCCTAGACCAACGAGCCGGTGACAATGTTGCCGAAATTAAAATTCATAACTGGATGTCATGCTTTGGAAAACTTTATTACATGTCCACTGTTTAACTGTTACTTTTGGTATTGACCTCGAGTTAAAAGTGAGTTCTCTTAATAGATCTTTAAGAGCTCCGCCCAGCTCTCATTACCATTATTAGCCCATACTAATATACTAGCTGTCGCCCGCGATTCCGTCCGCGCGGAATTAAAAAAAACTAATTTGTAATCTATATATTCTTCCAGATTATGTTTTACATATACATATACCAAATTTCAACGAGGTCCATGCAGCTGTTCTGGAGACACATTTAAACAAATATCCATCCATCTAAACATTCGCATTTATAATATTACGAGTAGTAAGATTGTCGACTTATTGAGTTAGCGAACGAAAATAACGGAATTGTTTTGATCGTAAAACGCGGTATAGCCTCGAGCAACCAATGCTGGCTACTTGTAAACAATCTGGCTATAAAAAGTACTGAAGTGTCGGTATTAGAGAGGAATAAACCTTATTTAGGATTTATTTTACAGACTTAACTCAGAATTCAGATATTCAGAACGTAAACAAACAAACCTAAAATGAAATTGTTTTAATTTTTAACTAAAAATACGACACCCAATAAAAAAACTAAACTAAGATTAATCGTATTTAAAAACTTCTGTCTCTGACATTTTAATTATTATACTATATACGGTTTTTAACGAATTGCAAAACAGATGTAAATGGTATAAAATATTCCTTACGAATTTCTTTATTTATTACTAGAACTATATAAAAATCGATTAAATATAATAGTTTTTTTTTAGTTTTTCTCGTTAAAACAGACAAATGGGTAATACATTTTATCTTTTCTTACTTTTTACTATACAATATTTATTGGTCATTTTAAATTACAGGACAAAGAGAGATTTCCAAAAAGAATCTTCGTATGTATACAGAGTCCTCTCGACAAGCACTGATTTCATTTTTTTTTGTGTGACGTGGTCCGACAGTCGGTTGTAGACTGCAGGCCCCATGACGTGGGTCGACTTCTCCGTCCTGGCTAATAAGTGTCGGAGCCAGTTTGTATAAGTATATGGCACAGATATTTAACTAATGCATGCGAATGTTTGGATTCATGGATGTTTGTCAGAAGGTATTTCAAGAACAGCTGCATGGTAGTCGCTAAAATTTGGCATAGATGTAGAACATAGACTAGAAGAACACATTGGCTAATAATTAAGCTTTTTAAAATTCGAATAGATGGAGTCTAGGCCCAAAGTCGTAGCTAATAAATCCGTAATGATTGAACTTCATTCGGCGTTATAGTAAGCCGCCTTATTTCTAATTAAATATAGGGATTAAGCTAACGTGGCTTTTCTGTTAGCATAATATACGAGACGTGTGCGTTGAATTAAGGTATAATTAACGGGAAAATGCGGTCGCCGCTAAATTTAATTACGTCTACGAGACGCAATTGAGATAGAGTTTAGGGGAAGCGCATTTATTTGGAGATAATATTTAAATACTATTTTTTTGTTTAATTTATTAAAAGTCGCTATATCAGATAATAATCTAAAGTTTTGCTTACATTAATAACGTAATTAATAAACTAATTTAATAAAGAACGATTAAATTAACTCTGTTTTTTTTTCAAGGTCTATTGGTGTTATTATTATTATGTGCGGTTTTTCAGCAGTGATAACGCAGCATAAGATCGAAATAAAAGCAACGAAATTCATTTTGTGTATGTTTTTTTGGAATCAAAAAGCAACTAAATTAAACAGCATTTGCTTTCACAGCGTAGCGGACTTAATTCCATTACCATGAGGCATATCCCTATCTGAGTTGTACGCGGCTGTCACCATGAACGTGAATTAAAAAAACAACGTCCGTAAATTTCATCTAAAAGGAATGTTGTGATTTTGTGTTTAAAATATAGACCCTGACAATAAAACTATCGGTTAGTGAATAGATTTTTTTAAACAATACATAATGTTGTTAAAAAAAATATTGGGCTCGTCCGGGATTTGAACCCGGGACCTCTCGCACCCTAAGCGAAAATCATACCCCTAGACCAACGAGCCGGTGAAAGATTACTACTAAATTAAAGAACTAAGATTTTTTAGACGTATGATCAAATTTACAATCATTTTCTATTTTAAGAACAGAGGGCCTAGCACGAATATTTGCGACAAGAGATTAATAACGTTATGGACAAAATATTGCTTTCTAACAGATTTGTTTTCTTTTTTTTTAAACAGAAGGGTGCAAACGAGCATCGGGACACCGAGGTGTTCAACGACGCCCATTGACATCAGCAATACCAGAGGAACCGCAGATGCGTTGCCGGCCTTTGAGATAGTGATAAGCTCGCTTCTTGAAGGACCCTAATTTGTCGATGACGTTACGAAAATGTTCTCACAAATATTTGTAATAGGCCCTCTGTAATAAACCGCTACACAGACTAGAATGCCCGACATAATTTCTTTAAAAAGTCACGTTTCAGTGTTACTCTTTCCTTATTATACTGTTTTTATGTAACTCTACTTTGTGACCTCTTGTAAACCTAAGCGATTTGACTAAATAAGAAGAATAAGGTGTCATTCGAATTGTATTCTTTCCCTCTGTGGTAAAGCATACAGTTATCTGTAGAATAAAAACATGCATCGTAATATAACATCTATATATATAATATATTATATATAATATATAAAAGAAAGTCGTGTTAGTTACACTATTTATAACTCAAGAACGGCTTTACCGATACGCCTGAAAATTGGTGAGGAGGTAGCTTAGAGCCAGGAGACGGACATAGGACTATTTATTCATTTTTTAATTTTTTTTTTTCGAATTCATACCTTGTAGAGCTGCGTTTTATTTAACTTACTAATATTATAAATGCGAATGCTTAGATGGATGTGATGTGGGCTACACTAATTAAGTTTGTTTATAACCACGCGGACGGAGCTGAGGGCGACAGCTATTGGTATATATTTACACCACCTTAAAACATCGTGAAACTAGGTCACAGTTTTTCAATTATGTCGACAAATAAAGTGATTTTGCATTGTAAAAGAATCACTATTAATCTATCAACTCAAACAAAACACAAAGGTTAATTAATTAAAAGTCGGGTTGCGTGCAAACCGGTTATTTATTTCTTGTCAGTATACTAGCTTCTCTAAGTTAACTTCTTTTTGATACAAAAATATCAGTGACTAGCTAACGCCCGAGACTTTGTCCGCGCAGGATTAAAAACAAACTTAATAAGTAGCTTATGTGTTCTTCCGGGCTATGTTATACATCTATGCCAAATTTCAGCGAGATCCATGCAGCCGTTCCAGAGATACCACCAAATAAACATACATCCATCCATCCTTCTGTCCATCCATCCACCTAAACATTTGTAATATTAGTAAGAACGATTATTCCAATTACCAGCAAACGAATACGGAATTCAGATAGTAAAAATAACTAGTTTTATATTACTAGAATATACTAGTCTAAATCTGTACTGAATTGAATGATTTCTCTTATTTTTATCTAGAAAATTGAGATCGAAAAAGCTTATCAAGTTAACGATCGTTGTTCAGAGTTTATTTTTTAAAATTATATCGCAATTTCCACTTTGGCTTGCTTACAAATACACTCTATGATTTTGTGTGAATTATTTTTAAGTAAAAAGGGATATGTGTTACAGATCTATAAAACGACTTATCATTGGTTTCCGAGACCGATATCCTTGCATAAATTTTATTATTATCTTTGTTTTGTCAAAGATAATGATAGGGAATTTGGTCTTAGAAACCGATTATAAGACACGACACAATTCTTATCCATTTTCTAAACCTATTTTCTCAATTTCAATCACAACATTTCAATCTGCAATACTCCGTTAGATTTACGCAATTATCTATTCAATTTATTCTCTTGATTGTCTCTGGCCTTCCTTAATGTAAATAACTTCCGGTGTTTACCTTCATATTGACCTCCACGAGGTTACGCGTCAGCTTTTATTCCCAATGTCGTAATAAATATTATAGCAGCTATATCTATAAACTAGATAAGGAATAAAAACTTCGACGCTTGATTTATGATCGGTACAGTCAGCGACAAAGTGACCTCTAGTGGAAAAAATGTGAAAACTTTCAAATTTAATACATTACAAAATTTGGTTACGTAATTTCAAGATCGAGGTTATGTTTCTTGCATAGTTATTTCAGAGGGTGTAGACAAAATGCATTCGCTCCAAAGCGATTACATAGTGAACTTCAAAAATGTATGGAACTGACGAGCAACAATCACGTGACTAATCGAAAATTATTGTCAGTTCCATACATTTTTGAAGTTTGTTATCGAATCGCTTCGCAGCGAATGCACTATGTCTAACCCCACTGTGGCCTTATTTTTACGTTTTGGATTTGATTTTAAAAATCATATAATACTTAACTAGTAAGGGTGATATTTTTATCCTGCGCTTTAACTTCCCAAATAAAAAAATGGACATTTTATAAAAAGTCTTCAGTACCCATCCCAGATGTTAAAAGAAGATTTAAGATTATTAATTAAAGTAATATTAATAATCCTTTGTTTTTAAATTTAATGTGAGATACAAAGAACTTATCAGTGTGACTCAACAGCGAAGTGAAATAACTGAAATAACTTCCTTATATTGGCTTACTACTGACCTATATCGGTTCTGTATGTTTTTATCAGCGCGTCAATAAGCACTAATGGGGCGTTATCTGCACTCCATAACATGATATTGACCTCATTCTCATGGTTTATTTATATCGCATGGAACTAGAGTCAAGTACAGCTCTACTGAATTGCAAAAAAAATGCTTCATATTAAGTACAGTCAGCTGCATATGTATGCATTTACACAGCTTTAGTAACGTCTATACGCCTTCGGTTTTAAAAATACGTAAGCATGTATCTGTCCTTGTACTTACAACTGTGAATATTTCCTATTGGCGAAGAAGTGCTTACGTATTTTTAAAACCGAAGGACAAATTTCTAAAGTAAATACATACCTTACTAATATTATAAATGCGAATGTTTAAATGGACGGATGTTTGTTTGAAGGTAACTCCAAAACGGCTGCATGGATCTCGCTGAAATTCGGTAAAGATGTAGAACATAGTTTGGAAGCATACTTAGGCTACTAATTAAGTTTTCTTCAATTCCGCGCTGACGAAGTCGCGGTCGACAGCTAGTAGTACATATTTATGCATCTGACTGTACATTAGACAACTTCGTAGTTTTGACTATGCCTAAATGTGATTTTGCGTCAAAACCAAGATGCATAAATATATTCTTTGTTATTATAAAGAGAATAATAAATTACTCTTATAGCACGTATTTAATTTGTGACGTCATGATGTCGAGTGGGACGTACAGAGGCGTTATTAAGCGGTTGTTTAGTAACGGGTAACGCATGAATGAATGACGCGAATGGAGACCCGATGTGGTTTAATATAGACCGAAAATACATGCATCTAAATTTAGACTGACTACGTAAATAACTAACGTAATTGTAATTTATGAACTGAACAATTAAGCACAATACATCGAATATTGTTTCTCAATCAACAGAAAGTTAAGTCAATTCTTTCTGAAAGAGCTTCAATATAAAATACACAATGCCTTCGAGAGAAAGGCAAGTATTGTGTCTAGTCTCGAACAAAAAAGTGCACCAACTTCAAACATATAATTTAGGTTGATGCTCTGTCATAGGAAACCTAAGGTGAGGTCTATAGCCGGAGCCCGCTGCCGCGAAATAAAAAAAAATCAATTTATAGTTTGTGTCCTTCCAGGCTATGTTCTGTTCTACATTTGTGCCAAATTCCAGCGACATCCATGCAGCCATTCTGGAGAAACCTTCTAACAAACATTGACATTTATAATGTTAGTAAGATTTTGAAATTCAAAAGATACATGGAAATAACAAAATGCATTTCGTTTTGCAAACGTCTTTTAAATTCCTTTGCAATACAATTTGTTTTACACGCAAGTTGAGTTACATACGAACGCCTCTTTGACTTCTCACTACATCACAACACGGAGAAGTTAAGAAATTTGAAATCCAATTTTCACGTAGACGAGAAATTTTTCAATCCTTTGTAAATTCGTATAAGATTCATGTTGCATTTAATTTACAAACGTTGATAATTGTTTACAAATAGGCGTTAGATTATTATTATTATTCAATGGTCACTATTATTCAGCCCTCTCTTTTTAGACTAAATACACTTTAAGAAACAATTTGTAGCAAGATGTGACATGAACGGAATTGGGCCAACATCACTATTATCGGAGAAAATGTAAAATGACTACATAATCATTTTGAAACAAAAGATATACGATAACATTAAATACTTTAAACCATAAATAATAAATTAAAATAGATAAATATAGTAATAAAATTCGGTTGTAAAATATTATCGGAAAGACATGTACTGATTATTTGGTATAGACTTATCTATACATAAAACTGAATAACAGACGATTAACTCTTAATAATACAATATTCACATCGCAGATATAACATTGACCCGCTTCGCAGCGCTTTACAATTTACTAATTAAACTAATAAATTTAATTTGTAGTTATTTTTAATTATATACTTTGTTATTTATGGTCGTAATCCAGGGTTAAAGGGGGTGTTGGTTTACATGGAAATAATTAATAGAAATAGGTCAATGAAAGTATTGGAAGGTTGCGACTTTATTCACTGTCAGATTAATCATCATACAGGGTAGCTTACGGAGGCAGTTTTGGGTCCTGATTGTCCATCGAAGTGGTCGCGGGATAAAGGTGACAAGAGTGGTCCTGTTGCCGTAAGACTGTGGAGCAACAGGGAGAGTTTTTCTTCTGGATTACACTCAGAGATAACGAAACCCTCTCTAATGTACTCAAGTTTGGTCACAGAAGGGATTTTAATGGATCAAACCGCACATAACTCAGTCTTCTTCCAGATGGTGGGCTATGTTTCAAAGATGCGGTACTAACATTAAACAAATTTCTTAATCTTGAAATAATTTTCAAGGTCATCGTTAATCTACGTTTAATAATAAGTGCTTATATTTAACTTTTAAACTTAATTAAATTGGAAAAAATGCTATCTCATTAATTTTAGTTTCCGAAACTGTTACATACGAGTAATGATAGGCGACACGAAATCAATCATTATTAATCTCCGCTAAAGCCTAAATGAATTGAAAGCAAAAAGTTTTCATTAGATAATTAGTAGATTATGTTTTTTGTTAGTTCAAATTAATAATAATATTTACAGTAAACTTACACTGCTGAAATACTCCAATGAAAACATATTTCTATCCCTGTCACGCTCTACTTAAAAAATAGAGATACTGATAAGTTTCTATACATGTTTGGAACTATGGAGATTTACAGTTACAGAAAAATATTCACAAAGAGAAGCAAAAATATCAAATTAGACACAGTAAAAATTAATATGAAAACGAAGTTAATGGAAATATTATAAAAAAATGATTATGAATTATGATCGAATTAGGAATGGGTGACTAGTAATTAAAACAATTTTCATATTAAAATGTATTACGATTTTTCATTTACCTTTTCGAAAATTATAGTATAAAATACATACATACATTTAAGTATATAATTAGGCGGATAGATTATAGAAATAATCCGGCTTTAAATTCATTTTGTGTGCAGACTTTAAGGCTATTGAATGGAACATATTTATGTTAGCTGATTTATATTCTAGCAACATTTTGCTGTTTGCCTGATTAAATTGAACACGACTATGGGCGACGTAGGCGGGACATTGTGCAAGTTATTTTTAGTTTATCTCAGAGCTTGTCTTATTCTTATCTTATACAAAAGTAAATCTTGATAAAAGAAAAATTAAACGAATTGTTTTTTATAAAAACTGTTTTGTAAGATTGGTTAAATTATTTAGTTGCATTATTTAAAACTTTTAAAAAGCTTGTACTAAAATTGTTTATTCCCCTATACCTAATGCACAGAAAGAAAATATTTTCTCTTCCCATGCATCCTCTCATCCGGAAAGTCCACTTCCACTTCCCGTCCTTTCCTTATAATAAAAAAGGGTGCGAAGGGAAAGAGGACTAAATTAGGCCTCCGGGACGCACACTCATCAGACGAAACGCGGAATTGCTTCCACTTCACGCCTGTCTTCTGTGTGGTCGTGGTATTTCACCGGGCGAGACGGGACAATTCGTGCGAGGATGTTAAAGCGGGCTATACCACTGTTAAATATATGTTTTTCTATTTCATTTATTATTAACTAACAAAGGGAATTGACGATAAATCAAAGAAGGTTAAATAAAAGAGTTGGTACATTTCTAATTTAGTTTTATAGCTTCACACATTCTGTGTTGTGCGAGCTAGATTGTTCAGCTCAGGCGTAGTATGTTATTACTTAAGGGCGAGACGCTTACAGGTTTTAGTACAAATACTATATCTAGATTATAAGCTTGGGTTGAAATCTGAATAAATCCTCCTTTAAAATACATGTGGATACATTGGAGTATTTACTACACTTCACTGGTTCTTAGTGTCATGGTTTTGACTCTACTTCAATATGAATGAACGATAAATTAACAAATGAAGGAACAATGAAAAAATATTTTATACCCTAGTTTTAAATAGCATTATTGTTATCATTTATTTTATAGAGCTATGCATATTTAATTTGTTTAGTTATTTACTATTCATGGTTATAAAATGAAAAATTTACATATTTGCTTGCCATTAATAATAAAAAAGGTCAATTATTTCAAAATAAGCTTACGTAAGTTCAAGAGTTTTGTCTTAAAGTAACAATTTTAGAGGTCACTGGAAATTTTTATTCCAATGAAAACAATGAATATTTTCCGTACATTAAAACGATATAAAAACGAACGATTTGCTACTTCTTTTCATATAAGTTTTAAATATTACATTTCTAAATCTGGAAGTAAAGCGCTTTAAAATCCGCAAAAGACTGCTAAAAGCGTTATCAGAACAAACAGACGAATAGGATTTTATAGGAACGGAGAAAAAAGGCTTTGTTTTTTAAACATATTTTAGTTGTAAGAACAACCAACCTTATATTTTTTGTAACCCCTGAGGAGCGTTATGTTATGTACGTATGGTTTAATATATGTTGTACATATGTATTTGGTGGTGTCCTTGGATTCATATTTTCCAGAATGTTATAAGCCTACAGTCAGACTGTTTTTTTTTAATTCAATCAAGTTGTAAAACTAGCTGTCTCCCGCGACTCCGTCTGCGCGAAATTAAAAGAAAACTTAACCAGTAGTCTATGTGTTCTTCCAGTCTATGTTCTACCATGCCAAATGTCAGTGCATCTGAATTGGAGATACCTTCTAAGGAACATCCATCCATCCAAACATTCTCATTTATAATATAAATAAGATTAAAAATTAAAATTTCGTACATAAATCTATTAACCATTTTATTATTAAAAGAAGATAAGGTTGATGAACTCTGGTATGTATTATAATTAAAAGTTGAATGCTCTTTAAATGGTAAAATAAATTTAATAATTAAAAGACGCGTAGACGATTAACATTGATTTATGATTCTATGCCAATTGAATTAAAGTTTTTGTAGAATATAAATTAAATATTATAATTCTAGTAAATAAGTTATATAAGGTATAACTTACATATGTTGGTTAATTGTAGAATCCTACGTATACATAAGTTTGTCAAAGTTTAAACAATGAATATAACTTCTATTTGTTTTCAATTAGGTATGTTTTAAGCTCCAAACGACATACACTGTAATCCTCGCAGTAACTTAAGCTCAAAGTAACATTCAAGGTACAAGTCGTCGAACGATTGTTGATCTCGTCGATTTACAATTACTACAGTAATAAATTTTAAAGAGTAATGATTTCATTGCTTTTTTGTGTAAAATGAATAAGCTTCGAAACTACTGAACTGCTTTTGAAATTCTTACACTATTGGGAAGCTACACTAATCACGTTGACAGGCTATATTTAATATTATTATTAAGTTGCGGGCAATTGCTAATGTGAAGGGAACGATTTTTATACAATTTAATGTTCACGTTGAAACATCAATCCCATTTTTTCTATCATAATCCCGTTCTAAACCTTATCTTAATGTATTATTATTTTGTATAGAAAATAAAATTTAAAGATTTTTTACTTAAGGACAATAATTCACAATTAGACGATTTGACATCAGCTAAATTATTGAGAAATAACATCGATTATTTAATTATTTAGTTAATTATTGTGTGATATAAAGTCTGTAGTAAGATTACAAAGTGTCGAATTTCACAATCGGTAGATAACATAGACATTTAAGTTCTCGTATTTCGAGTAACAGAGTTAGTAGGTACGCCGATGTCTATTTTCCGGTTGGGCGATGATGATCCGCGCACCTACGTGCTTTTATAGAACGAGCTTTTAGAGCTTTGCAGCTCACACAATCAAGAATCGAAAAAGCTTTTTGTTTCTTTTTTATGTACGATGAATATTTGGCACTATCGATATTTCAAGTCTTCTATGTTAGATCTCTAAAAAAACTAAAAAAAAATTACATGCAAAATGTGTACGCCAATATAAAAACAAAATTATAGAATTCATGAAAGAAAAAATGGAACGAAGATAAAACAATTTGTTTATTTGGGACATTTAAAAATATATATTTTTTTAAATTTCGTTCAAAAAAGTGTAAAATTAATACAATGATAAAAGTTGTGTAAAATATGACTTGCGCATCGAACGGCGCATTTACTTCTAAACGTTGGACCCGCTACGCGCTAGTATGCCTGTAGCATCTGCGATTGCCACGTCCCTGCTACGCCGCTACGCCGTAGCGATTTGCGCGCGTAAAAGTTATATATCAAATTTATCGATATCAAAACGTTAAATAAAACTTTGTATATAAATTAAATATGTTGTACAAAAATAACTTTGTCTATATGTTTAAATGTATGTTATTCTAAATTCAAGTTATGTGTAAATAAAAATGTCTAGATTTTAATAATAATGTGTTTAGACCAAGTTAAAACTATGTGTGATTTGTTTGTTAAGTGAAATTGTGTAAGTGGTTTTATGGAAATAAAAAACGGAAGTTTTTTATAAGTAATTTAAATCGCAAGTAAGTTTTTTTTTCAATTAACTTGAACTGAAATTTAAGATCAAAAATTATTAAGTGAATCTGAATTATGATGCAATGACTATTAAAAAATTAAAATTAAATTTTATTTAATTATTAATGCAATATTTATTATTATCAAAAACAAATTTACAAAACACTTTTCTTGAATTTAAAATCTGTACGTTACAAATCTATTAATAAAAAGCATATCGGTATTTTTAAGAATTAATTTGCTTTTTTTGGCACAAATTATTAAAACTATATCAAAATTTTAATTGTTCACAATCTTCCTTTCTAATTATCAGAAAATATGTAATTTAATATATAATTAAATTTAATAAAACTTAAAAATTTTTAAAATCAAAAAATATATTTAAAAAAATAAATTCTTATAAATTTTGAGTAAGATCAATTACGAAATAACTTAATCTATTGGCATCATTAAGTGGTAATTGGGGAAACAAATGAAGGTATAATTTGGTGAAACATTCATTGGGCCAGGCTATCAAATTTCCAACCAATAATTAATTATTACCCATCACTAGTCCACGTTTCGAATTCACCTGATGCTAGACGCTTATCTAACGCGAATTGTCTGCTCTTTGTCTTCCACTCCTATTTAATACGGTTTCAAGATGATTTTTTTATTAAATTAATTTTATGTAATTTCGCTATAACTTCAATTATAAATGTCTATGAATGTGTGAACTAGAATAGTGAGCCAGGAATTAATTAGGAATTCTTTCCATAATTTCGTCAAAATCAACTCTTATGATCGGGTTGAATTGCGGTCAAAAGCTAGTTTATTTATTAAAATTCTGTAATCTCTGCCTATCCTTTTAGCCGAGTCTGTCTGTAAGGCCGTGTTAGTTCTGAATAATCTTTGAAACGGCTGGACCGATTTTAACAGAACTTTGACTAGAAAGTAGTTGATTTGTGCGATGATGTTAAAGGCTTATACTTTTTTAACGCGCTGATGAATCTTTTGGTAGTGGATATTCAAAGTAACATAAAATTCGATATAATTATGCAATTTGTGTTTAAACTACTTATAATATAATAAAATTTTCAGTGTAATATAATTTTAGATTTTAAATAATTTGTGTAAATAGACTTCGTTGTCGAGATTGTGATAAAACAACAAAACTCGAACTCGCAATCAACTGGAGGCAATGAAGTTTAAGCGACAATGAAGTTAAAATGAAGACAAGAAAACTTTGAAGAATAATTTCATTCTGATTAAATCGAAGTCCGCGACTTTCTTCGCTGCAGTTGAAGTCTTTTAAAAGAACTACGGCCAACATTAAATGGCTTGTAGTATAGCGTAATAGTAACTACTAATATAAAGGCTGATAGACATGGGCAATTTCAAACTGTCGATATCGATAAGGCTTTAATTATCACTATCTATTAGACATATCTATAACTAAACGTGGAAGAGGCGAGCGAGGTGTGTTGGAACCGCTCTAAAGACTTCTTGGTCTCTGTCCACCCTTCTGGATTATGGATGTGATGTACCTCAATCTAAAGTTTTGATTAATTAATAGTAATATTTTAATATGTCGCTATTTTATTAAAAAATATTGTTTGGTTTACATTTGATTTATCGATTGAAATATATCGGATACAATTCTAAGATAAACAACACTATACTTAAAATGATAGATTGGGTATCTTGGTATGACTAGAATAAAGTACGCCTTATATGATATACGACAAAAATATTCCTAATTCCATTATCTTGTCTCAACACCTTATTTATCAAAGAGAATGTCACCTGAAATAAAACAGTTTTTACGTTATTGCGTAAGAAAAGATTTACGTAAGCTTTTTGAAAATGTTACTGACAAATCAAGAGCAATTGTATTTTACAAAATTCTTTGTTGTTGTGATGAGAACGAGGGTTATTTATCGATATCGATAAGTTATTGGTCACTGATAAGTTAGGCCCAACTATAATTTTAATTATCGTAAATTAAAATATGGAAACCTTTATCATCGGATAAATTATGACGGAAAAATGATATCTTGTTATGAAAATATTAACCATAATTAAGGATAGATCGTTACTCTTATACTTTAGCACAAATTCGACTAGTTGTTAGTAAACTTACCATGGGTTTCTGAACTCAAAATCCCCGTTTAAAACATATTATTATCTCTGTTTTGTCAATACTGACAGGGATGATGATATATTTTATACAGAGATATTGGTCTCGGAAACCCACTGTTAATTCCTTTTAACTAACTCTCATTGGTGTAATGACAGGTCTATTTATAGGCAATTATGCGTTTAACACACGTGTATAAGAGTGTATGCCGTAAATTCTGTCCTTTTCATTAATATACGAGTACATGGTAGGATAATTTACATAAGTGTCAACAAGATGAAGAGAAAATATAAGTTTGTGTTTCTAAAGCAATATACACGTGACGTCATTATATGCCATTTCATGCATTTTAATGACAATGAACTTCGTCACTTTGCAAACTGGACATCGCTATTGGATATGATTCTAAAATTTATAAACATATTTAGTTTGTCATATTATGAACTGAGGGCCTACCATGAATATTTGCGACACGCGCTTTCGTAATGACATTGACAAAAAAAGTCAAAATTTGTATGTTACTTGTTGGTGTACTTTACGAACGGTAGGGGCGCTGCACAAATTTTAATACAAATTTTGTCAACGTTACTACAACGTTCACATGAATATTCGTGCTTAGACCCTGTGATATTTGCGTCATAGCATATTCTAAGAATGAGTGCACTTTACAAATTAATAAACTTTCTTACATTTCATAAACTGTCTAGTAAAATTACAAATTAAACAATTTATAATCATATAATGTTTGTCTTTACTTCCAAAAATGTTTTCTTAACTTCAGATAGCAATACTAAAGATAGTTAAGATTGTTTATTAGTATATTTTTCAAACTAATGCCCCCTTTTCTCTTCATGGACGATAGAGAAAAACAACTAAGTGACTTACACAACTATGAGATTTACGGAGGCGTCGATCGATTGAATTGCGTAGAAGCTTTCTGTTGGCAAACGGCCAAATCATTTTTGCCAAACTCTGTGACATTCAAACAAGGAAATAAATCTAATCAGTGACACAAAATGTTCTCTAACAATAACATATGTATCTTACAAACGAAATTTATCGATATTGAAATATTCAAATGATAGGCTTATTTAAAAATTTCTATTATTATCTTTATATATATAATTCTTCTGTGAGTGTGTATGTCACTGAACTTCTCTCAAACGACTGGACCGATTTTGGTGAAATTTTTTGTGTGTGTTCAAGGGGATCTGGGAATGGTTTAGATTCACAATTTTCATCAAATATTAACTTCATATTAATTTATTCAAATTAAAGACGTGTAGACAGGACGTCTGTCGGGTCCGCTAGTATAATATAATACTAGCTGTCGCTCGAGATTCCGTTCGCACCAAATTAAAAAAAAGCCTATGTATTCTTCTACATCTGTGCTAAATTAAGCCAAGATTTGTTGAGCCGTTCCGGAAATACCTTCTAACATCCATACATTCAACTAAACTTTCGCATTTATAATATTAGTAAGACTTTATAATTATATAAATTAAAAATAGAATACGTTGTTAAATAATAATAATACTGTAAAATATGCATTATTCTTCTCATTAAAACTTTTACCTTTTAAAATATATTTTTTTACACGACAAATTATACTTCTGGCATAGAAAATACTATTTTTATTTATATTAGGATTTGAATCTACGACGAAGGCAGGTTTATTTTACATTTCATTATTTTGTATGACTATTGCGTACATAGAAATGACATTTTTTTATTTGTATTTTAAAACGTGATTAGTTAGAATCCTTTGGCGCAAATAGTGCGTTTCCGTTACCAAGTCTAGTGTCAGATTGATTAGTGAGGGGACATAAACTTTGATATTTTAATAAGACTAGTGTTGCGCCGATACATCGACACAGTGTCCGATTTTCTTCCTGAAATTATGAACTGTAAAACTGCTGAGGCATATTTTTCAATCTTTTGTTACCAAAGAAGAATAATAAAATAAAATAATTTAGTATACATAATCATATATTACGTGTATATAATACGTATAAATGCACTCTTAAGATCAAAAAAAATAACACCAAAGAAGGAAACCACTTGAATGTTTTACGATTCTTGTTTCAATATATTTAGTTATTTTGGATTAACTCCAAGGACACGAGCATTTCTCTCGGAAGCTCTCCCCACATATAAGATGAAGCCAAATTTTCATGCTGTTTGCCAAAAAAAAAATGACAATACTTTGTTTTCATCGGAGTTAGTGTTAAGGTCAGGTTGAAGTTAGTTATACAAAATTGCGAAATATAATTTTCGAGGAAGGCCAATATCATAAAGAAATATACTGTTTTCAAACAAACAACTTTTCCATACACAATTATCTCTAAATTGCCTTTCCTATGGAAAATATAATAATTGCTGGCTTCCGGAAAACTTTAGTTATATTTGTTTGTTTATAAAATTTAGGTTCTCTTTCGGATCAGAGTATAAAATAATTTGTTACCCTCTTTAATAATTTATTTGTCTTACTACAGTTAAAAAATTCATGAGTTTTATATAGTTAGTATAGTGTAGTATATATAAGTGATTTTATACTATTTTTCAGTTTTATTCTTAACATAAAGTTCTAAGAAATATTACTTTGAAATCCTAAATAATCAAATGGACGGAATCGCTTAACTGGTAGCAAAAGTAAAATTTATAAGTCGCTTATTTTTCTTATAAACAGCAATAAATTTCTTAAAGCCACTGTCGACATTTTATTAATAAATTACGTCATGTTATAAAACCACGATAATTTGAACTAATCTACAAAGTGACAAGTCACAATATACACGGTTACATACGTACGTAAAACGTAATTAATCTTTATGTTTAAGATAGTTGGGATTTGAGCCCTTATTCATATGAGATCTGTCACCTTTAAGACAATTAACCCTTCTTCGGGAATTTGAAATAAACCAATAATCAAATTCAAATAAGCGACTTATCTTAATATAGAATGAAATTAATCCTCTAAAAGGTTTTATTTCCTTTAATGAAAAGCTATTTTCTTATCTCCTTGAAAATTCTCGGAAACATTTTGAAAATTATTTTCGTACTTTTAATATTCAATTCTGAAAAAGTTTAGCAAATAAAGTCTTACATTTTATAATTTTTAAAACTTAGTTAACTAACTAATAAAATTAGAAATTTTAGAGCCTAAAATTTATCTTACTTCTTACTAATATTATAAATACGAAACTTTATGTGGTTGTTGAACCACGTAACTCCAGGACTGTTGAAAGATTCTAGATTAAATTTGGAAAAGAAATAAACTACAGGCTGGAATAGTTCAAAGACTTACTAAGTTTTTTTTTTTACTTTTTAAATGATGTTTAAAACAGCGTATAAATATTGCATGCCTATCAAACTGTTCATATACAATTTTAAATTTCGAAGGCATTTAAATTAACCTATATATTTACACTCTGTAGGTATGTATTTATTTCGTAAGCTAAGTATATAAAACAATATAAAAAAGAGTAATGAATTACACGAATATAATTCGTACGTAATCCATTCGGTTTCCCAAAAGCATATTTTGTGTTTGAAATATTTTCACGGAACGTTCCCCGGCTCGCCCATTCACCGCAATAAACACCGCAAACTGAATGCTTGTTTTTATTTTTTTCCGAGTGTTTATATATGTTTAGGTCGTTTAATATTATTAATTTTTATATTTCATAAACATACTATTCTATTTTATTAAGACCTGAAATTCAAAAAATAAAAGCTACTTTTTGTAATAAATGTTCTTGAAATCCCACATTCACATTTTTAGTAACAAACTAGCTGTCACCCGCGACACTGTCCGCGCGGAATTAAAAAAAAAATATTGGTCGCAGCGTAATGTTACATACCCTAAAGCCTTCCTCTATAAATGGACTATCGAACCGACTTCAAAAAGACGTAGGTTACCAATTGTCTGTATTTCTTTATGTTTAATATCTCTATATATATAATTCTTCTGTGAGTGTGTATGTCACTGAACTTCTCTCAAACGACTGGACCGATTTTGATGAAATTTTTTGTGTGTGTTCAAGGGGATCTGGTAATGGTTTAGATTCACAATTTTCATCAAATATTAACTTCATATTAATTTATTCAAATTAAAGACGTATAGACAGGACAACGTCTGTCGGGTCCGCTAGTCTTTCTATAATAATTTTAGATAAGTCTACAAAATTCTAATCGGCCAGTTAAGAAAATTCATATCCGAATTTGAGTATAAATGTAAAAGGCAAACGGTTGCAGAATTCTAAAATTTCTGTTCCAATAGATTTGGTGCACACGCTTCGTGAAACATAAAATATGTCGGCTGAATGCAGTCGACATTTCATAAGCTGGATAAGTATGACGCTTGTATTCAATTGCCGGTATTTTAATATAAATCCATAGATGAAACATATATGATAGCAACTAAATCAGTTGAATTTAGTATTTGAAATCCGTTAATTTATACGAAAATTATGCACATAGTGTTTGAAAACTTTATGGGATACTAGCTGTCGCCCGATTGCGTCTGCGCGGAATTAAAAATAACTTAATTTTGCCTATGTGTTCTTATGTGGTTATGTTCTACATCTATTCAATGAGATTCGTGTAGCCTTTCTGGGGATACCTTTAAACAAACATCCATCTATCCAAACATTTACATTCATAATATTAGTATAAACTAGGACTTCACTATCACATTTCCCTTACATGATATTCTATTTTCTATATAATAAAATTGGTATGTCTGTTTGTAATATCGTCTACGTATTTGCTATACCGTTAACTAAAAACTTATTTTTAAAATTTATATTTGTCTGCCCGCAAGCTTGATTTATTCCGGTTAATCTCCGGAAGGACTGGGCCGATTTTGACAGGACTTTGACTGCAAAATGGCTGAAGGACGCAGGAATAATATAGCCTATTTTTTCCTGGTAGTAAATAATATTAGTTACCCGTAAGTAATAACGAAAAAGGGAGGTTTATAGACCTCTAGCACACTGCCGTGAAAGCGAAATTAGATCGAGGCGAAGGCAAATTTAAATTTAAACGTTTAACAGCTACGCTTACAACGGTACTGAATTTAAAATGGACCAAATTCTGCCTACCATTTTCTCGATCGCTTGGGTTTCGGTCCGTTTTTGCGAAGGTATACTACATACCATAATAGTTTACAGCAAAGCTATTTTTAAAAACTCTTGGGTAAAAATATTTCTTACATATGATTATTTAAAATAAAATCTTAAATTTTTCTCAATGCACTACATTTATGCATACATATATCAAGTTGAACAACTTCCTCCCTTTTGTTTTCTGGTTTAGTCCGGTTCGAACGAGCTCAAAGCTGCTTCTTGGCCTACATTCGCTTCGACGTTCGTTATTCTAACTATCTCGCTTCTTATTTACTTTATATCAGCTTATGTTGCACTAAAGATTACATTAAGAGTCACAAATCTTTGCTTCTAAATTGTCCCTCATCTCATTCTCTTTGTACAAATATAAAAATAGCTTTTATGCCTGGCTTACATTATGCCAGTACAATATCAGCACTGGCATACTGGCACACACTAACTGGCGCCAGTGAACATACAGTCCATGGCAGGTCGACGCTACTGTCTTACTTATCTTAAATAATCTCTGTGTTGTACAATTCATACGGTAAATTTTTTCTTCTTGCAATTTTCTTTTGAGTATATGAGTCTAGGTCATTGTCAGTTGCAGGTCTCTTAGGCCCTTCGTACACATGGTAACCTAAATCTTTGAAACACGACTTAGTCGCTTGACATACGCAATAAAATGTCATATATGTTCATAACAGACACACGATATTTTGTTTTTTAACAGTCAAAACGAGTCGCTCGCAACTTGTTTGTCAAAATAGTCTTTAGAAAAGTCTTTTCAAGATAGACCAAATCTATGTAGTTGACATAAAGTCGCTATGCCTGTATTGACTGAATAGAAGACTCGCGTCGAAGATTCAAAGTTGTGTGATCGGAAGACGCGCAACGCGATAGCCGCTACGCAAGTATGGGACATGAGTTTCGAAGATTTCTAGTTTGTGTACGATAGGCCTTAAAGTGCTTTAATACGACTTTAACGACTCGGCGACCGAATGCAACGATTAGTGTCTGCGCCATACCACATTTATTAAGCCCTCACGATCGCTTAAGCGAACAAACTAAACTTTACAAACTAAACTAAATGTTACAGTCGATTTCCACTGTAGTGAAAATTGTTTTAATGGAAGTTGAGATTACATATTAAATAAATTACAGTGTATATATGATTTAAAAACATTATACTTCTACAGGCCACGTATTTGTGTTGTGGATACATCTTTTTTAAATTTGTGCCTGTTTTTCTGTTTATCCGCAGACTATCACAAGTGTGACTGCAGTAGTTCTGGTGTTGTAGAACTAAATTAATTTGGCGATATTTAATAAAAAAACTAACAAATTATATTTTTCAACTTGGTTGACTTTTTTTGTTGCAGTGAAAACGCACCTTAAACTGTCCAAAAAGAAAACGCTATTCCCTAAAGTGCCCTTATAAATAATAAACCCAGTTCCAATTTAGCTGCTTGGTTGTTGCGATTTTCTGTTGTTTTCAAGCTTTATTCTTTAACGGCTTTTGTTTTTTACAACAGTGATATTGTGATATTAATTTAATTTATAAATAGTAAATTTTAAATTACCCTATGTTTAAGAGATTTGTTTGTCATCAAAATTAATATCAACTTGGGTATCGATACTCGTTAATATTGGTTAAAAAAATATGAATTTAAATGTCTTTTCGACAAAATAACGATAACCCTTATGGAGAAATTCAAATTCTGCCAATGGCTGTAATAAGTATTATATATTTTTTTACCAATCACTAACTGTCGCTCGCGACTCCGTCCTCCAATCCAGACTGTGTTAGATCTATGTCAAATTTTAGCGAACTCCATACAACGGTTCACGATATACCATCAAAGAAACATCCATGCATCCAAACATTTATAATTAAAGAAAATCCAATCATATCATCCTTGAAATTATTTTATTAAAAAAAATAACGACCTAACTGTTCTCTAAAAAGCCTAATCAACTCAGATATAATTTTTTTTATATCATAAAATGACAAACGAGCGAGCGGCCACCTGAAATCGCTGAAATAGCGAAGTGACCGTTGCCCATAGACATACGCAATTGCATATGCGTTGCCTACTTTTTATCGACGGAGGAGAGTATGCACAGAAAGAAAATATCCTTCCATGCATCCTCTCATCCGGAAAGTCCACTTCCATTTCCCATCCTTTCCTTATAAGGAAAAAGGTGGGAAGGGAAAGAGGACTAAATTAGGCCTCCGAGACGCACACTCATCAGACGAAACGCGGAATTACTTCCACATCACGCCTGTCTGCTATGTGGTGTTATGTTTCTGAGAAGATCTCCGTAGTGAGAACACACAGTAAGACTAGACATAGTGTATAATCTAGATAATGTACGAATTAAAGCTAATTTAATAGTAAACTAGCACTAGCGTTGATGCGTGGCTGGCACTAATAACATTATATGTGTACCGTTGTAAAACCTAACCCGTGTAAGCATTAGAGATATACTTTTTTAATTTAATTATAAAGTAGACACGATAGTTGTGTTTGTTTCATGATTTTGTTATTATAAGGTAATCGTGTAAAAATACTTACGCTGTTCATTGTTAACATGTATTTAAACTAGTTGTGCCCGCGACTTCGTCCGCATGAAATACTGTCTTTGAGTAACGCGCGGTACTAGATAGTACTTGGCATTGCATTATTACTGTATTTTCCTAAAATAAAAGATTTTTTTTCTAAAATAAACGTAGTCTAAAAGTTCCGACAAAATCGTTCCAGCCCTTTCAGAGATTAGCCGAAACAAACAGACAGACAGACAGACAAAAATTGTAAAAAAGGGTATCAAGTACCGTATTCATATATGTCGTAAAAACGATTATTTCAATATTACAACAGACAATTCAATTTAACTTGTATATATAAATAAATTTAATAAAAGTAGAATTAAATCGAGAAGTAATCTTTATTTTTGTGCTATTCCAGGCAATTCTTAAGGGAAGTAAATCATAAATTGCCTTTGTACCTATTCCCCGGTATTAAGACAGTTATACCGTATTTCATATTAGATCGGAACTCAATAGAAAGCGTATAAAATTACTAGAAATCAACGCAGATAGAGTTATGGAAATGTAATAAGTTTATTTTTATTAAGCGTTAAGATTTTATTATGCGGTTTAATCATTACCCCGAGAGACAAATACATTGAAAATTATATTTAACACATGATGACACTCGCGACTCCGTCCGCCTGGAATGAAAAAAGCTATTTCGCCGCAATTATTCGAATTTTTTTCTCACCATTTAAACCTTCTCTAGAACTCCACGAACATTTCTAAACCAAGATAAGATAAATACGTTCAGCCGTTCTCGAGTTATAGCGACACTAATGAACAGCAATTGATTTTTAAATATATAGATTATCATCAATCATAAGACTATTAAAAACCTGTTAACATTTAAACAACGGAATAAAATATATACACATCTACGTACTAAGATAACTAGCGAACATAACCCCTCTGCCATTTAAAAATCTTATCTTACTAATATTATAAATGCGAATGTTTAGATGGATGGATGTTTGTTTGAAGGTATCTCCGTAATATTATATCTCAACGTATCTTGATGAAATTTGGCACAGCCATAGAACATAGTCTGGAAAAACACTTAGGTAACTTATTTTTTTATATTATAAGGTGACAAACGAACGAGCGGCCACCTGAAATCACTGAAATAGCGAAGTGACCGTTGCCCATAGACACACGCAATATGCGTTGCGTTTGCCTACCTTTAAAATGTTTATATTAAGTTTATACCTTTATTAAGTTTTTTAATTCCACGCTGACTAAGTGGCGGTTTTACTAATATTTCTGGTATAAATGTTTAGATGGATGGATGTTTGTTAGAAGGTATCTACGGAACATATCAACGGATCTTGATGTAATTTGTTATATATGTAGGACATAGTCTGGAAAAAGCTAGTTTTTAAGTTTTTTTTTAATTCCACGCGGACGAAGTCGCGACAGTTGGTTTAGATATAAAAATTGGTAAATAATCAGTTTATAAACTTTTTCTATCCCATATTGAAAATACATTATTCGAATTTCTTTTAAAGACATCATTATAATATCGAGGAGTGAATTGTGAAGAATCTCGAGCGACTCTAGAAATAAATTGAGGTAAACCCGATATGAAAATGGAAAGTTTATTCTGGTCCCTTTATACTCGCGTGTGGAACTCGTTCGCAACTCAAAATTGATAACTTTGCATAACTTTCAAATAATATATTTATCTTATATTCAGATACTGTTGTGTCTTTTAAATTAACCGTATTATTTCGACATTAATATTGTTGGATTTTATTTATTTATTTAAAATTTTTAATACGCAAAATTTATGAAGTGTCCAGTAAATACTCTTTATAAAATTTTCATATTCCATTTCTATAATGAAATATTCATTAAATGAAAATAAAAGAAATTTGAGTAAAAAACGAAGTATAATTCGTTTATAAGCCTCAAAAACGGCCGCGTCCACTGCGTTTTGTTGAAAATTAAAATGGATCGAATTGCATAAATCGAATTCGCAAAAGCAAAAATACATTTGAACGTGTAGTAAGCTATTAGCTCCCGCATTCTATTTGCCTATTTTGAAATTCAATGCACCAATATCCATTTTGATCGGGATTTGAATTTTAAATATTCTTGAAGACTAGCAAGCCTTGCCTTTAGTATGAATATTTTAATATTTTTAAGGTTATTTGTCGAATAGTTTCCACATAACGGAGGCAGTAAATAGATGAATGCATTCGTATATTGATGCTTAAATAAATATGATAAGAAACTAAATTTTAATTGAATAAAAAAAAATCTTTGTTTATATCAGTTAAATAAATCCCTTTACTTCTTCCATAATAACATATAAGACACATATATACGTCTATTTAGATTTAGGATTAACTTATACAAAGACCTATATATATAAGTGCAAGCAAAAGTATCCAAAAAAAGTCGACTCTACTAAGTACTATAGGGTCAGGTCAACGACATTTAAATTTTTATGAAATTTATTGTTAAATCTACAAAAGTCTATATATTATTTCATGTTTAAAAAATCAAATTAAAATTAAATTCACAAAAGAAAAAAATATCTTATTATGTATGTAAAAATGTTAAATATTCAAATGCCGGAATTGAAGTCTCAACGGCCACTCCTAACATTAGAGCACCGTTGAAAATGTTACTAGCGCCCACCCATCCATTGTACTTACTCGATATACGCTAAATATAATAAAGAATTTATAGTTTTTACAATAGCAGAAATGTACAATAAGGGAATCTGGCAGAATTCGACTTTAAAAACTAGAGCCGTTGAAAGTTATTGTATAAAATATTAAGACGACAACGCCATACAATAACCAATTGGACGCAGCTTTTTAAAGTATACGAAAAAGGTCGTTCAGTTGTAAACGGCTACGTAGCACACGTTTACGCAACTCGCTGCTACCTAATTATTTTTCTTAAAAACGGCGGAGTTTATTTTGTAGCAAGGAATAAAGCAATTTTTCTATAAGTGGAACACCAAGGATTGCCGCGACTGTACATCAGACGTTATTTGAGTTAGTTAAGGGGCGAAAAGTTTCACTAATGTCTAGAATATTTTTTAAAATACTTACACTTTTTTAATATAAAAAAACCTTTTAATGATGCCTTTAGACTTTAATAGGGTAGTGTTATATAGTCATTAATTATTTTGATGTCATACGATATTTTATATAAATTTTAAATTACAATATTTTACTTGTATAAAATAAATACGTTTTATTATAAAAGTTCAGGCCAAATGATGTAATTTTTCAGACGCCACTTTGTGTAGTGCTGTATACAAACTTGCAATATTATTAACTGAGTATAAAATGTAATAAAAATTCAAATGGACTGGCTATGAGACGAATTATTTTGTGCCTACTTGATTTTCATCATTTTGGCGCTGATGATAGCGGTTTATATCAGTGACGTGGATTCGAACTAATATTATAGATAGAATTAACTGCCATGTAACATCAACAGACGCACTTAAATTGCAACAAAGCTAAAACTGTCACTTGAAAGCAATCTCCTATCCATTTACACTTATCTGGGATAATACTTTTCGTCAAAATTAGTATACGGTTACAATAGTAATAGTCAAAAAATCTAATTTATCAGCAATCATTTTTCATTGAAGTAATTTCAGTGAGGAAAGTTTAGAAAAACGTTCTTTTTAACAAACTTATTTATTCCTTTCATGGACTCTGTCTTGATTAAAATACACATGATAAAATGATATTCATCTTTGCCTCTCAAAACTTCGATACAACTTTGCAGATGACTCTCATACGGGTAAATTCTTATTGGCAAAGTTAGACCGGAGTTAAAAGTTATCACGTACGTCACACGGTTGCAAATATAATTTTAATATAAAATTATTTAACGAGTTACTTCCTTGCATATTATATGTAGCCTATTCCCTATTTCAGGGTAGACCATCTTTGTTCCAAATTTCAGGTAGATCAATTCAGCCAATATAAAGTCTACCCTTTTTTTCGGGGGGGGGGGCGCGGTAGTTATGTGGGATTCTCCTCCATAACAGAGGATATCCACTAAACCTCTCTGTTCCTCCAACGCATCGGGACGGGACCACGGGCACGCTTTCGCTCTCGTCCGTGGCCCAATATAAAGTCTACCGTAACTAGCTTTACTATTTATTATTTTCTAAACCGTTCTTTGGTTGATTGATTTCTTGTATTGAGCTGCTAAAATTTATTGTAGTTAAGTTTGTTATAAAAATTTGTGCTTGTAAAGAATTAATGGTATATTACTCTACCAGTTATTGCCCGAAACTCCGTCTGAGCGAAATTTAAAAAGACTTAATTAGTAGCTTATGTATTCTTCCAATCTATAGTCAAGATATATGCCAAATTTCAGCGAGATCTGTTTAACTATTCTAGAGAAACCTAATCACAAACGGCCATATCTAAATAATCGCATTTATAATATTTCGATTTTAAGATTAATTTTTTTTATAACTTTTTCTCTATTTCGTAAACAACTGTTACAATTGAAAAGGTGACTAAAACAAAAAATATTATTATACTCCGTAGTGAATTCATTGAAAACATCGTATAAGTTTGATGAAGTTTTCCGTAGACTGTTGGAACTTTGTCTAGTTGGCCTGTAGCTTCTAAAAAAAGGTAGAAAACTGTTTTTAACAATGCATTTCTTTTCATTTTAAGGCTATTTATTTACGGAACATTTTAGTTTGTTACTATTAGGTAGAAGAATCTTAACAATTAACTTTACCACCTTAGATTTTTTTACGAGACTAATATTTATCAACGACTGACTAACGCCCACGACTCAGACCACAGGAAATTACGAAAAAAAAAACTTAATTGCCTATGTGTTCTTCAACATTCTACATCTATGCCAAATTTCAGCGAGATCAGTCCAGCTATTTTGGATATTAAACAAACATCCATCATTTTATAATATTAGTAAGATTAGTATCGGTACATAATATATTTGGTTTGCAGTTTACTTAACTAATAAATCTTACTATTCGCACCAAAAATAGTCATGTTTTCTCATTAGATGTATTGTACCCAGTTTCATACTAAAGCATTAATTATAGATTATATTATTTCAGCTTAAACGTATCATATTAAATGGAATGTGTTTAAACAGTGTAAATCTAGAAAAATATATCTGAATATAGAGCATACCTCGGTCGGAGCGCCCTCATGCGAGCGGCTTGTGCACGCCCCATAGAACACAATTCGTTTGATCTTTCCGCCTGCTCACTAAACCCTATTTATAGCTAATTCGAACAAGAATAGTGTCATTTAGTTGTGATTAATATTCAATAATTAAGTTAATACTTAAAATTATTTTACTAATACGTGGATATACAAACAAGTAGGGTTGGCGTCATGCATACGGCCGGCCGTAAATAAGCAAAAACCTTAAGGTTTATAAGCCTTTTTAAGGTTTTTGCCAACCCTATATAAGTGGGATAAGTCCAAGAAGAAGATACATGCGTATAAGTCAATAAATACTCTATACGAGTTCAATAAAATATGTTTCATTATAAAGTCAATTAAAAATAAAGCTCGTCAATTACTTTTACGATATTATAACCATGATTCTCTTTTGTTTCAGAGAGCAAAACATTTCTGTAGTGGAAAAATAAAATATGCAAATGGAAGATGCATTTAAAATTGAAATTGCGAAATACCGCCGCCAACAATATAATATACAAATGGTTGCAAACGAAACAAGGGAAATATAAACACAGACCATGGAGCTAGATAACGAATAGAAATATTTTAAAATATGAACGCTTCAGAACCAGAGATATTGGTGGCAAAAGGCCAATATGAAATATCACAAATAGGTCCCGAATATATATGGGAATCGAAAGCTTTCAATATTGGTATAGAATTCAATGCAAGTTTTGATAATAGTACAGGATATAACATTACTGATAATTCCGCTGAGCTCTGGAATGACTACATACATTTACTCCAAGATCGAGCTCTTTTAGTAACATTCCTACTTTTATTTTCACTCACCACTGTCTTTGGAAACATGCTTGTTATAATGGCAGTAGTACGTGAGAGATATTTACATACATCCACCAATTATTTTGTAACATCACTTGCTGTGGCAGATTGCTTAGTTGGTCTTGTAGTAATGCCCTTCTCAGCTCTATACGAAGTATTAGAACATACATGGTTTTTTGGAGTCGACTGGTGTGATGTATGGAGATCACTTGACGTTTTATTTAGTACAGCATCGATTCTCAATTTATGTGTTATATCATTGGACAGATATTGGGCGATTACGGATCCGATAACTTATCCAATGCGCATGAGTGGTCGGAAGGCTGCATTTCTCATAGCAGCTGTATGGGTTTGTTCCGGGGCTATTTCCTTTCCGGCGATAGCTTGGTGGCGAGCTGTACGCTTAGAAGAAGTACCAGATTACAAATGTCCATTCACGGAAAACTTGGAATATATTATCTTTTCATCGACTATATCTTTTTATTTGCCATTATTTGTAATGGTATTTACTTATTATCGGATATATAGAGCTGCGACAATTCAAACTCGATCTTTAAAAATTGGTACGAAACAAGTTATGAGGCCGAGTGGAGAACTTGAATTGACTTTGAGGATACATCGTGGTGGTACAGTACGGCAAAGAGCAGACGTTTGTCACGGTGGGTGCACACCTGAAGAACATGATCAAGAACCTTTAACTGCACTACAGAACAATGGATTATCAAGGTCATCGACACGATTAACTAATGTAACTCATACTAAGCATTTACCAAAGAACTTCTCTTTATCACGTAAGTTAGCTAAGTTTGCAAAAGAGAAGAAAGCGGCAAAGACATTGGGAATAGTGATGGGTGTATTTATAGTGTGCTGGCTGCCTTTTTTCGTCGTCAATTTATTATCTGGGATTTGTTCATCGTGTATCACACACGAGGAAATTGTTAATGTTGTGGTGACGTGGCTTGGTTGGGTTAATTCGTCAATGAATCCGGTCATATACGCTTGCTGGAGTCGAGATTTTAGAAGGTATGTATTAGAATAGAATAAAAAGAGCGTCGGTGGCTCAGAGGTTTGAGCACTTTACTTGTAATATGTAGGTCCTGGGTTCGAATCCCACCATCTACCAATGTGTTTTTACATTTTCGAGTATATATATACGACGTTCCTATTCTGAAGGAAAACATCGTGTTGCAACATGCACATATCTGCGAAGAAATTCAAAGATATGTGTGAAGTCAACGCACTGGGCCGGTGTGGTTGATTGTGGCCTAGTCACTAAAATTCACAACATCCCATTTCAGAAGCAAATCAACTAGATTTTAATATTACGAAGAAGGAAAGCAGTTGCGATCGTTAAATATATATAATAGAAACCAAGTTATGTATAGACTCATGATTTGAAGGTCTGATTCGAAAACCGCAATATTCTTTTGTATATGAGAATCTGATGTTGGTAGCATTGCCCATCTATATGTCAAAACTCAATATACTCGTCCCGACTTTTTGTACTTGACCCTTGGAACACGCTCAATCGACGTCATTATCTTCAAATGTTTCGGGATATTTGTAATTCCATGACCCATCGGTATATTGTTTCGTTCAAGCTCAAGGCCTTTCATAAATTATAAATAGAAAGCGGCTCGTTTGCGACCCAACATTTTACCCGAACGCCAATTGATTTTATCTTAGAGCCAACAAAGAAAAGATCTGACATTTATAGACCACTTTAGATGGCATCTCATGTAAGCAACACATAATCGTGTGTAGAGTTCTGGAATAGAATTTCATATTTGATATAAAAATTGCTTTCCATGTCAAGAAACGACCTAACAAGTCTCTGTCTTAAATAAGTTACAAAGGCCTATGACTAGCAGAAAACGGGCTCTTACTTTACAAACTACTAGGTTAGAAACTCTTATCCTGACTGTTAGATTTTAATTTAAAATTTTAGGATGACTAAATAAGGGTTTCTGTTAATTGCGTATACAGAATAAGATTAGACTCTAGCATTAGAGAAAATTAGCAATTACCAGTAACTCTAATTTATTTAAAGATTTCGTATTAGTTTGAATGAAAACTCTTTATATCTTATTGTATGCAAAACAAGAATGATATAAAGTAATTTGTAGTAAAATTCATATTATACTAGCAGTCGGATTAAAAAAAACTAAATGAGTAGCCTATGTGTTCTTCCAGATTATGTTTTACATATTATATATGCCTAATTTCATCAAGATCAGGTAAGCCGTTCCGGAGATACCTTCAAACAAACATCCATCCATCTAAACATTCGCATTTATCTTATATCTTTAAATTAGCAATTCTTGTATATATATAAATATATAATAGGAATCTCGGAATCGGCTCCAACGATTTTCATAAAATTTAGTATATAGGGGGTTTCGGGGGCGATAAATCGTCCTAACTAGGAGTAATTTTTAGAAAATGTCATTTTATTCGTGTTTTATCGATAATCAACATAAACATAAACTTAACTTTTTTTTATCGGTAAGATCGAAAAATATTATTTATATTTCATCATTTTATTAGTAATTCGTACTTAAATATAATTTCCAAAAACACAAATTAAAAAATCATCCATTTAATATTAGTATGACGTATGATAATCAATATACATATTATGTTACGTAAGTTCTAAAATCTCTTGCATAGAACCTTGCTACAACCTTGATAAAGTTGACTGGATACAAGATCATTGGTCTTATAATGAATTGGCATTTCATTCATAATTCATTATTTTGTTACAGAGCCTTTCTTAGAATTTTATGTACATGTTGCCCGAGAAAGTTGCGTCGAAAATATCAACCGCAGCTGCGCTTCAAACAATCACAGGTATATAAAGTTTATGTACTTTTACATAAGCCAAAGACTAAATATAAAGATATTTCGATGATTTACCTTTTTCGTTATTCGTATTTATTTTCTTTTTAATTTTCAGTTACGTACAACACGTCGTTATTATTCGTCAAGTGAGCTCGTGGGTATTCAGCAAGTTAGGCAAAATTCATGCGAACAGACTTACATATAGCGATATACAGGCTGTTCTTAAATTCTCAATTTCCAAGTGCCTTTTTTCGCATCAATCTTAAATTATCATTAACATTTTCTAGATAACAACATACTTGTAAATTTTACTGTCTTTTGGAGCAAATAGCTACGTTATTACATTATTAAAGAGGTATGTGTGAATAATTGTTCACTTAATACTTCTTTTGCACTAAACATCTCCTTTGCTAAATCCAAACTTTCCTGCTAACTTGGTATTTGTCTGTATTAATTCTATACACCCTGTATGTGCAAACACTTTTCCTTTTTAATACTGATCTTTGTCTTTGATAATTAATTTATTAATTAATCTAAGTGGATATTTTCCTTAATTTGTTCAATATTCAATGTAATTTTTGATCACAAGCGATGCATGAAAACCTCTGAGTAAAGAACGTTACTTTTACAATTTTTTTTCTTTAAATATTTATTTCTTAATTTTATTTCTTACTCAAATATCGATGTGTAAATTTCATATTGCATGAACCTTTTAATATGTCGCAATTCGATATTTACCAACTATCTACAACAAATATTTAAGTAGTTGTTAAGTTTTCTATATTTATGTTTAATATTTTGTTATTTCAAAAAATATTAAAATTCATTATGATGAAAAATTTAATTTAAAAAAAATGAAAATTGCAAAAGAGTATTCAAACTTTTTTGTAACGCTATAAATTTTCCAAAAAAAAAAAGTTAAAAATTCAAAATTTGAACTTCAAAACCTATTCATTTATGTTACAGTATCCCCTATCTACGATGATGTATTCATCGGTATCACAACATGAGATGTGTCGGTTGTGACATCAAGCTCGCGCGGGCACTGGTCGGCCTACCCGCGCACGTTGCTCTTGATGTCAGCGTCGCCCTGGCCGCCGGGGCGACAGGCACATAGACGACAGACTAGAATCTTACCCCATGAGAACTCTAGAACATTCTTACGACGAACATTGTGTCGAAAGAATAGCGTGCAATGACAATATATGCCAGGACTCGGAATCCATAAGTGAAGTGAGTTTAGAAAGTGATAGTCGTCGACAAAGCTTAAAAAGAAATAAAAAGAAAGTGTCGTACCAAATAAAAGCTGAAGTGAACGCGTAGTATAATTTATATGTTAGTTGTTAATGGTCTATTTCTAGTCAAATTTCACATATGTGAATATTATTTTCAATCAGGAGCTGTGATTTATTGATTAGCCGTGTAAATATTTTTGTGATTTCTTTGTAAATACAATCTTTCTAATAAGCTTTCTGAGGGGTTAGACGAAATTCACTTCAAGGCGATACCATAGCGAACTTCGAACTTCGATGTAGAAATGACAATAACTTTCTATAAATCATATGATTGTCAATTCAATTTCATACATTTTTGTAGATCGTTATGGAATCGCTACGTAGCGAATGCACTTTGCCTAACCTGTACTGTATAAACATTGGGAAGTAAAACGCTTCTATTTGTATATATTTCTACTGTAAATTGTAACAAAATACTCTAAATGTATAAGATATTGGAATATTATTAATAATACTTTTTGATACGCTTTAAAAAATTAATAATTATTAGTTCTATGTACATTTATATGATCTCATCTTTCTTCCTATATTGTATAGTAATCGATCCAAGCTATATGTTGTTTAGTCTTATTACGTTATTTAAACGACCTAAACTTTTTTCTTTGTTGTATCGATATGACGTCATCGTACTCAGATCTCATATTGTTGTGATATGATGTATATTTTTGTGATTTAACCAGAAATATTTAAGGAAGATTTGTTAATTTATAAACCTTTCGATTTTTGTAGATTCGTAGTAAATATTTGTTTATTCAAAAATTTTTAAATGCGACATTTTTTAAAACGAAATTAAAATATTTAAATCGATGTTATTGTCTTTTAACTCATTAATTGTAAATGTATAAAAATCCTTAATTAACTATTAAATATAGGAATATGTCTCAAATCCAATCTTTAAATCACCACACTGTAGTTTATATGGTCATAGCCATTTTTATAATATAGAAGAAAATATATGTTTAAAAATTCGTAATCATAACTTGACTTTCGTTAAAAATAAAAGTTATCTGGGCATTGAAAGATAAATATATTTTATTGTTTCCACTAAATTTACATCAAAGTAATGGCCTAAAATTATCGGGTATTTAATAGTATTTTAAAACAAAATAAAACACGATAATACTGAACCTTGAAAAAGAAATTTAGATGATTGGCTACAAAGTGTAGGAATACTGAATTTCTTCAGTCTTCCTACACTTTGTATGGATTGAAGGAAATAAGAGAGTGAATTCAGAAGAATAGTAAATACTGGGCCGGCCTTTCATAGGTAAAAGGGCTGGCAGATAATGAATACTGAACTTTGTATAAGTTTGGGCAAAATATGTTGCAACTAGGCTTACCAATTTTTTGTTTATAGTAAATAACCTAACGCTTGACTACGATCCCACCTGATGAAAGTGTGGTCGAAAGATAGTAAGCGTTAAGCTTAGTAAACGCCTATTCACTCTACTCTCTCTGCCTCTAATTGAAACCAGATTTAAAATCGGATTAATCCGGATAAATGCGGATTAAATTGTATTTTCGCTTTTATAATTTTAGTGAATCGTTTCGCTTTTATTCCTTTAGCTATCTCTTGTACTAGAGGCTATAATAGTGGACATCGGTCCCATTGTTAATGCCACTATATCTGTGTTCATTCCACAAATGTAGTTCTTCTTTTCAAAGATTTGCTCAAGGCAATCCCACGATTTAAAACGTTGCTGAGTACTTATTTAGTATTCCTGATAGTTTCTTTGTTCGTTTTAGTAAGAAATATGTATAAATTGGATTATATAATTATTAAACTATGTATGTTATATACCCCCACCATATACCACACAAAATTACATAACATAATTTTTTTTTAATTTCTGTTACAAATCGGAGTTGAATAAATGTTATATAAAATGTATTAATAATTAGTGTATTTGTCAAAAAAAATGTATTAGATCTTTAAAAAATTGTTGTCTAAAAAATAAATGTATATTTCGTAAGTTAATTAATATAAAAAATATATAAAAATCAGAGCCATTTATAGATCTTTACCAGAGTGCCTGTCTGTTGATTTTTGTAAATAGATTTTCTTACAAAATGCAATCCTTATTCAATAAGTAAATGTTTATATCATAACTATGTTTAGATAGATACATGTAAAACGTGAATACTTCTAATAAAAATAATGGGTTGTCGTATAAATTTATATTAAATATTTTTTTAAATATAATTTTGTTTTTTTATAACCTTAAAAAAAGACAAAGGGTAATGCGAATGCTTTACAACCAATTTCCCTGTCCCTTAAGGTGCGTTTACACATAAGCCGTAATCGTACGAATATCGGCAGACGAGTCAGAGCGAGACAAACGTATAGGAATACATGAGAGCGCTATACCTACTACGCTACTGACGTCATCACCGGACATTCCGAAATGTTCGTACGATTCCGACTTACGTCTATACGAACCTTTATACTTGTAAGTTAATTAAGTGCAAGACAAGCTGTGGCGGGATAACTTGAAGCTTGTCTGGTCTTGGTTAACATTGCAACGGTTTTAGTCACTTATTACATGTAAATCCGTAGCTGTTTGGTATAATATAATATAATCTAAACGAGATTTATGTATTTTATACAAACATATTGCTGAAAAGAGAAATAGGTGATCGCTACGTTAATAAAACAGGCATTAACAACAATATTACTCACGTCCTTAACCCAAACAGGTAAGCAGAAATCTCGGACCACAATTTGGCGCGGTCATTACACCCTTCTCTCGCTTTTTTATTAATAGAAATATTATCAGGTTTTTTGTAAATGTACTAATATTTAGTTTACCATTCCAACTAAGCTGTATGCTTCTGCTAGGATATGGTTTACGACAATAGTTGAATGGCGGCATTCGAACCCCCGACCTCGTGATCGGAAATCCGTATCATTAACCATTAAGCTATTGACGCTTATTCTACATTCATTTGCCTTTGAGTGCTCTTAATTCGTGTAATAATATCATCAAAAAAATTAAAGAATATTTATAATCAGAAACACTACTAAAGCAATGATGGACTAGTTTCGACAGTATACATTTTTGAACGAGGAGTAATTAAAATTCTGATCAAAATCTCGTTCAAAAATGTGTGAAGTAAATTTATTTCATGATTGAATATCACAGTGGAACGAAAAGTAAAATTCAACAAAACAATTATTTGCATTGGAGTGCGATCGACATTCATCGCTTCTGAACACCAATAAAACTTTATTGTGTCTAGCTCTATCGATTGAAAACAACGAGTTTCAGTTCGCGTCAACTTTTACGATCAAGAAATGAATAGTTTCCAGTTCGAATTTCAAACCGACATATTTTAGCGACCCTTTATTAATCTTGTCTCGTAAAATTTAAAGGGTTTAGTTTTCGTTATTGGATTACTTGGGATGTTTATAATAAATTACGTTAATATTATAAAATGCGAAATTAAATAAAAGATTTTTTATAAATTTTTGCCATCGGATTTAACGGAAATATTATTTTTAACATTTAAAAACACAAATTTTATAATAAAGATAACAAAGGTCATGCTCCGTTAAAGTTGTAGCACGATACCCTCGCGTGGGTGTCATTTTTGTTTGAAATAACTTTTAGCCTTTTACCTTTTAATGTTTAAAATGAAAGTAAGGATAACCCTGAGAATTATATAAACGGATTTAAATGTGTTATCTATTTTAAGATCACCCATTACTCTATGAACTTTCATTGACTAATATTTGTACGTAACTTTGAAAAAAAAAAGACAAGTTGTCCTACATTGGAAAGAAAACCTATGGTCATTTTGACCGCATTTTTTTCATACTTAAAGATAATCAAGTCGATTTTTATTCTTCCTAAAAGTGTTGTAGAGTTTATTGTTAATTTTTAGTTGCATAGATTATTTTAAAAATGTTATTTGTGTATAAATTATCGTATTTTATATTCCCTCTCTGTCTATTTTTAACAACGGAGCAAGAAAATTGCAGAATAGACGTACCGGCACGTACCTGCATTTCTCGGGAAGACGTAGTAATTTCCCGCGAGAATTTGCAAATTGTAAATTTAACGTTTTAGGGAATGGAGTTTATAAATTTGATTTACTGGGAACTTAGCATATTTTTTTTAAAGAGGTTTTATAAAGATTTACTATTTTTATACTTTCGACCGGTTCGTTATTCGTTAATTCTGTTTACTTTAATAAAATTACACATATTGACAAAAAATCGGCCCAACGACACTCTTATCTAAATGAAATACCAAACCTAGGAAAGATCATCAACCAGTCTATTTCTTAGGAGATCAAACACATGCACTCGGTGAGTATTTTGTTTTAAGATGCGTAGTCGTCGTAGTCAGCTTATATGTGTCCTCATCGAGGGCCTCAAAGGCTACCCAAATTTAAAGTGACAACGCAATTGTCAACCATACTGGCCCAGCATGGTTTGCTTGACAACATATATACTCGATAATTTAAGATTATCATATCTATGGTTTGTGTTTTAATGAAATTAAATACTCCGACTATTTTTTAAAAAGAGTTAATACGTAAAAAAAGAGAAAAATTGCGTATGTTCCACCATGCGAAACCGAAGCGGATCACTAGTTTTATATAAATCGATTTTATACGTGCTAACCTTTGAACGTAATCGATATATGTAGGTTTGCCGTCGCGTGCAAGATTGATGAATGCTCTGAGAAATGGTCGCTTTTTGTCGCGTCTCCCCGCAACTATTAATACTGATTTTTTTTAGTCTCACTCTATTATTGGTGCCATCAATTGATCGAGACTTTGACATTTTATAAATACTCTAAGACTAAGGAAAAGTAATGCTACAGGATGTCCACAAAGATAACTTCGGAATGCACCTTTTGTCACGAAAGAAAAACTTAGATAAAGTTAAATTTTTCTTTCAATTCTATTTTATTCAACGTTTCAAAGACTTTTAGCGGACGATTGCGACTCCATCCGCTCGGAATTAAAAAAAAAACATAATTAGTAGCATATGTGTTCTTCCACACTATGTTATATATGAATGCCCAATTTCATCGAGATCCATTCAGACGTTCTGAAGATACCTTTAATCCATAATGCATCCATCTAAATATTTGCATTTATAATGTTAGTAAGACAGTAAGATTTATGAATTCAAACATCCGTGGCTTAAAAACCAAGGTACTGGGTTGTAAAAAAATGTATTTTCATTTTCTAGTTCACATCATTTTAATATAGCCTGGAGTACGTTGTAAAATCACAGGGGAATCAATGAGCAAATTGTGAAGAAATCGTTCACAAAACCCAAACTTATTGTATTACCTTTACAAGGGTTTCGTTCATAATTTACAATTTATAACTTTTATACAATCTTACTATTATAAATGCGAATGTTTAGGTGGATGGATGGATGTTTGTTTGACAGTATCTCCAGAAAGGCTAAACGGCTCTCGATGTAACTTGACATGGATGTAGATCATAGTCGGGAAGAACACATAGGCTACTAATTAAGTTTTTTTTTTTTAATCGGCGCGGACATTGTTGCAGGCAACAGCTAGTTTATAATAAAAATAATTGAGTACACGTATGTAAAATGATAAATAGCTTTCACGTAATGCAATTTCCTGACGCGACGTTGCACGACAAGACTCTATATTAATTGTTCAGTAAATAGGGTTCGATAACAATATACGGAAAATTAATTACATCGCAAAATATAATCTAATACACTTAAACACAACCTCTATTTAAATTTGTATTTTCCACGAAGAAGATTTTCAACGCTTTAAATACTTGGGTCTGGGTCAAAGCTAATAATTGATATTTGACCTACCGTAGAAATATTGGTCTGGAATTTATTAGACATGTAATAGCTGTTATCCACTACCCTATATGCGCGGGATTAAAAAAAAATAAGTAGTCTATGTGTTCTTTGAGACAATGTTCTACTGTGCCAAATTTCATCAAGATCCGTTTAGCCGTTCCAGATACACCTTCATTCATCCATCCATCTAAACATTCGCATTATTAACATTACTAACTGTCACCCACTACTCTGTCCGCCCGAAATGAAAATAAAACTTAAGGTAGGTAGTCTATGTGTTATTCCAGACTTTGTTCTACGTCTGTGTCAAATATAATCAAGACCCGTTCAGCCGTCCCCGAGATATCCTAACAAACGTCCGTCCATCCATCTAAACTTTCGCATTTATAATATATGTTAGTAAGATTAGTTTTGGTGCCGTTTGATTATATTTTTTAACAAATTTCTTTGCACCTTTATGTTCATTGCTTATGTTATAGCATTTACTAGTTTTAAAGTAAATAAGATACTCCATTAATTATCCTATATCCTATCCTATAATTATTATATAGAAATTAAATCATAGTAAATTTTAAAGGTCCAATCATTAAAGATAAGACTAAAGCAATATATTTTAAGGGAAAACTATCGTCAATTTTAGAAAATAAATCAGCGAATAAACGTTACAAAGACTGATGGGGGTTCTCAAAAAGGTTAGCCTCCGAGAAATTCACCCATCAATTATTCACATAGGCCTTAAAAGAGAAAATAAACCGTTGAGTTCGACAACATGTAAATTTTAATTTAATATTCGCTTAAATTTTATGTTAAAAATTATTTTTATCGAGATATCATTTTTCAAATTTAAATTTTAATCGATAATATTTTTTTTTTCATTGTACAACGCTTTTTAGTTTTCAGTCAGTTATCCGTTACCGAAAAATTTTATACTAGTTGCCGCCTGCGACTTCGTCCACGCGGAAATAAACAAAAGCATAATTAGTAGCATATGTGTTTTTTTCAGACTACGTTCTATATCTATGTCAAATTTCAGCGACATCCGTTGAGCCGTTTTGGAGATACCATCCATCCATTTATCCATACATCCATACAATCGCATTCATAATATTAGAAAGATTTTGACAATTACTATATTATCGTTATTTTTTCTTTTCATTTAAATTATTACTTGTCTATTTAAATTATTTGTTATTATTAGTTAGAAATGTCACTAAACATTGACAAATACTCTTTGTACCTAAACTAAGGTTCCTAATTAAATCAATAAACATCAAATAATTTTATTATCGAAATGCTGAAATGGAAAAAAAATATTGTTACTTTCTTGAATAAATAAATATAAGACATTTTTGGTAGTAAGTTAAAGTTGTCGACGTAGGCGTCGCTTAAGAAGACCTCGTAAACAGGGTAATGGCAAAGTTGAACTTTCTTTAGGTAAAGTTTAATGATGCTTTTAACGTTTTAAACACTTCTTAATTACTTTCATATCTTAAGCATCGTTCAGTGGCTTCAGTTTATACCGGGAAGTGGGATCACGAGTTTAAGTAGCAACATCTAACTTATAAACAAGTAATAAATAAGTGCAGTTTTTTACAACGCAGGGACGTTGATTAATAATTGAGGGAGACACTTAGTTTAGGTTTCTCTTACTAAACCCAAGACCAACTACAGCATTTACTATTGTAATTTTAACAAAAAAAGAGCTGATTTTTGAAGTATAAAAATTATGTTTTTAAAATGCCACATTATACGAAACTGATATATAAACACGGCTAAACACTCACGTATTTCGCGGACGCCATATATAACACGAATACCACTACCACTTATCCTGATGAAGGGCCCCCGATGGGCTCGAAACTAGTCGGTGCCGCCACCGGACGTATATACGTGAGCGCTTAGCCGTGTTCATATATCAGTTTAGTATAATGCCACATTATATCAAAAGAACCGTGGGTCTGCACTTCCCAAATATGTGTATATAGTTTTCCCTCTTAGTACTTTTGAAGGTCTCGTAAAAAACTTACTATACTATCTTAAAATGAAGGTTTCGGAAACCGTAGCTTATTACTACCACTAGACTTTTCCAAAAAAAAAACAGACGCATTGATTTTGAATTTTTGAAAGATTAGTACTGTACAAATCAATTTATTGTTCGAAGTCAGAGTGCATCGCTAGTTTTATTCTAAAAGAAAAAAACAGAACACTTTTATAAAAGAGAACAAAAAAACTGTAGAGCGATTGGCTAACGCGCTAATCCGCCATTTTATTTGTTTCAAGTTAACAGTCAATACAGCACTTACGAGTCGAAAGCCAAACATTTTGCACTCGCATTTCGGATGCCGGCGCCGATTCATTTTTCAAATCCTATAGCGAATAGTTGACACGGAATTGAACAGTCGAATGGCAATTGTTTCACGTTTAATTGTTTCGTAGGCAGAAATGTTAATGGATATAATGGACAGAAATTTTAATTGTGTTGAAATGTAATTTAATTGATGTCTCGGATGACGTTATTTTACTAACTAGCTGCCGCCCGCGACTCCGTCCGCGTGTTTGTCTAAAAAATAAAAATAAAAATTTAGGGGTGGACTACCCTTAACATTTTTGGGGATGAAAAATAGATGTTGACCGATTCTCAGACCTACTCAATATGGTCACAAAATTTCATGAGAATCGGTCAAGCCGTTTCGGAGGAGTATGGGAACGAAAATTGTGACACGAGAATTTTATATATATGTAAGATATTATATGCGAATGTTTGTATGAAGGTATCTCCAGGAGGGCTAAACAGGTCTCGATGAAATTTGGCAAAGATGTAGAACATAGTCTGGCATAACATACAGGCTACTAATAATGTTATTTTTTAATTCCGTGCGGACGGAGTCGAAGGCGACACCTAATTTTATATAAACCATGATTATCAAGTAGTGTCCTACATAACTTGAATATCATTATGTTGACGTAGTCATTTAAAAGAAATGCAATGAAATAAGAGATGAGTAAGCGTTATTTTTGTGCGTATGCGCACATGTAATTAATTTATATATAACAGGTTACGCTATATTTTCTGGTAAATACAAAATATAACAACATAACTCATGCCCATAACACAGAGGGTTAGGCGGTGACCACGGACCATTTGGCGTGGTCCTGACACACCTCTTTGGCTTCTACATTTATATATCTATGCATACAAGGACGCTGTTTCTCTTAATATCATCCTTCTTGAGTTTTTCATCAATCTGGATAATACAAGTACAATATAAGAAAACTAGTAACACCATTTTATATCTTTATAGCAGGTCATAAGCGACTTTGCGATACAAGTCACGTGAATTCAGTCAGGAATAGTTTTACAACAGTTTCGTTTCTTACAAACTGTTCAAATATATTGCTTGCTATAAAAGTTTATGGCACATCTAGATATTATACATGCACGGTGCAAACATTTTGTAACTGAGGTGTAACTAAAGGTGTAAAAATTACCGTATTACTGCAAGTGTAAATTAGCTACATTTTTTTTGCTTACCGATTAATGTATTAAAATGTTTGTAATAAATTAACTTACCGTAAGTTTTCGAGACTAAAATATACGTTTGAAACATACTATTTGACGATGACGATATATTTTATACGGAGATTTTCGTCTTAGAAACCCACTATTAGTACATTAATTTAAAAGTTTAAATTATATATTTGTTACTAAATTCAAATTTTTTAGAAAAAAAATTATAACAATTAGGCTACGTAGAGCTGAGTTTCGAAATAACAAAAATAAATAAAAGAAGACGTCGGTCAAAAATATACTTGAACTACAAAACAATATAAAACCTCAACTAAAACAAAACACATTCTTGTGTATGTATGTTCACAAAACAAAAATGTGTTTTGTTTTGCGATTCTGTTATGTGAGGGCAATCAATAGTTATTGCATCGAAGCTGGACGGGAGTTTGACAAAGCACTGGAGTACGTGGCGTGCATACCGCCTACATGAAATCTATTCCTCCTACATGTGTTGTTCCAACGCAGTACACTTTAGGACATTTATTTCCTTTACACGTTCGTTGCATTACGAGATCTATCATATCTCTTGCAGGACTTTTCATTGCATTGACTATAATCGTGTTGTCTCAATCCTTGGGTGGCTCTAACGTGAAAAGTACTTTAAGTGTGACTAAGAAAAATATATATATGTCGTAATCAACGCAACACTAGCGCCACTGCGGCAGTCGAGTTTACTACGGCAAGTGACGCCAGCGCCGTCTGTCGGCGTTCGATGGGTCAACACCTTACCAGCCGAGGCACGGCAGCAGAACACTTCTCCTGTGGCTGCCGACTGGAACGGACATTGAACCATCGCGCGTTACCTACGTTATCATAATTGTAATTTGAAGATTGAAAAGTGCACCATGAACCCCTCTGCAAGCGGCAACCCACCTCCGCCGTCATCAGAAGTGGGATCGATGTCCACGCAACATGAAGAGAAGAGCAATGAAGCGAATATTTGGCGTGCCATGTTCGAACAACAAAATCAGAACATGCGCGCGCTAATCGAAGCCCTGCAAGCGCCGAAACATGTCTATCTCGACAATCTACCCACGTTCGACCCCGAGAAACAGGACACCGATGCAAGATCGTGGTGTGCAACCGCTGATTTGTGCTTCTCTGAAAATCCACCAAGCGGCGG
>NW_013530935.1:4848422-4883127 GCF_000836235.2 Papilio xuthus
GTTTGTTATCGTGTAGATTTCTCGCTCGAGTTTCTCGCTTATTGTGGTCGACCGTCGAAACCGGACGACGTGTGTCGCTCATAGAGGTTTCTTGCTTATCCAGGTTCCACTTCACAAACATAGTCATGTAAGCATCGCTTCCCCTTTACGTTGGTTCTAAATGATGACGATTACTGGATAATAAACATAAAACATATTTTACTTATATTATAAATGCGAATATTTGGATGGATGGATGTTTGTTTGAAGATATCTCGTGAACAAATGCATGGATCTCGCTGAAATTTGGCATAGATGTACATAGTCTGAAAGAACACATACTAATTATGTTTTTTTTTAATACCGCGCGGACGGAGTCGCGGGCTACAGCTAGTTCTAAATAAATCTATCTACATATTCCATATTGGCTATATGAATTTTCAAAAGTTGCTAAACTAAGAGAAGACGTACGACAGAAAGGCGCCAGACAAACCGGGAGCTTGTACTATTTAATCGTCTGACGTCGTTACGTATTTGATAATTTACAATTATCGTAGTGAATTCAAACCACCTAATAAAAATATAACAAAAATATATCTCTTAGTAGGTAACATGAATACAGCAAACAGAAAATCCCGTATCCTTGTATCAAGAAAACGACAAACTTTCCCCTTACATTTAACTCGCGAGAGAATGCCTGCCTCGAAGCATTAAGGCAGGTGTTCCGAGTTCTCGTAATTGCGAATAACATTTGTAGCTTTTATATAGATAAAAATAAATGATATTCAGTTATATTGTTACTAACCAATATTATAATTGTATATTTCTTACATTGTCATTTGCAATTCACAAGTTCTTTAAAAAAAATAAAGACTAGTTGGCGCCCGCGACTCAGTCCGCGAGGAATTAAAAAAACTTAACACACCCAACGTGTGCTTTCAGACTATGTTCTATATGCATGCCAAATTCCATCAAGATCCGTTTAGAAATTCTGGAGATATCTTCAAACAAACATCCATTCATCCATCTAAACATTCGCATTTATAGTATTAGTAAGATTTTTCATTTGTTTTTTTTTAAATAGACGGATAATAACGTAATATGTATCATGTGGAAACTAATGGTTGATGAGTTTTGATAATTTAATTTATTTTAGGTAAGGACATAATTTACTGACACTGACAGAAATAGTCGTAAATTTTAAAGTTTATTTACAAGATGAAATACAAGCCACGTCTTTGAACGAAAGACTTGCGTTCTAACAAAGCTCTTTCCGTTTTGAAAGTGGCTGAGGCTAACAAAAGAAAATTCTCTCAATGTTATATTATCTTAAAGTAGTCGTAGTGAAACTAATTAAATAGTTTTTATTCGTTAATTATTTAAATACCAGTCGAAACTTAAACCTACAAAAATACAAACTACAATTTACGCCAAAATTCGTTAATTCCCAAATATTTATAGAAAAATGTTTTTTTATTACTTTTATACATTATTAGAATGCTGTGGCGCAAATGACGTGTTTTCGTTACCAAGTCAAGTGTCAGACTGATTATTGCGGGGACATAAACGTTGACATTTTAGTAAGGCTAGTGTTGCGCCGATACACCGGCAGAGTGTCGGATTTTCTTCTTATCATTACATAAGTATGTTATTACATATAAATAATTAGCTACGTTTATTTCACAATAGTTTAGTTCCCGGTAAAAGGACTGTTGGTCGCAGAAAGAAGTCATGGTTGCGCAACATCTGAGCGTGGACCGGAGTTGCGAGTGCCGCCTAACTATTTCGCCTCGCAAGAGATAAGAGAAAATATGGATAACTGATCACTGAAGAAGAATTCACAATATTTTTTTATTTGAAATATTAGCAGATTTGTTTGTAAATTTACTAATATTTCTTTTACCGTTCCAACTAAGCTCTAGGCTTGTGCTAGGATATGGTTTACGACAATAGTCGAATGGTGGGATTCGAACCCCCGACCTCGTGATCGGAAATCCGTACCCTTAACCGTTAGGCTATTAACGCTATTTTTATTACTTCACTTTAACTCACAACATTAACAAAATAAGTAACTATATAGTAATTACCAACAACAGTCAACAAAACATATTGTTATCTCACTAATTTTTGAGAATTATGAGCAGGATGGCAATATATTTTTGTCGAAGTGTGGCAATGAAAGTTCACGGTTAACTTGTAAAACAAACAAAAATCAATTGCTTTCAACTGAGGGCTGTGACCCGTGAAATGCTCGCTCGGATAGTCGGCGATTTGCAAGCGATTTTTTTATAGTTGACATAACGATATTTATAAAACAACAACATTTAGTTTTATTTTATGTTTTTTTGTTACATAAAGTACTAGGGGATTATAAAATATTGCAAATGATTTTTTTATCTCTGTATACAATTTATTACAAAATATATTTTTATCTACAAATGTAGTATAAATAAACTTATGTTAGAAAGAGAAAATATTTGTATATTTGTTACGAATAAACTCAAAAACTACTGGATATAACATAGAAATTCTTCCACCTTGAGAAACCTACATTATCGCTTAGTAACATAGACTATTTTTAATATTGTTATAAAATAAAAAAATAAAATATTCTTGTATATATTATATAAGTGGCCGCTACCTTAAAACATGATGACAAAAGTGTGTATAAATTTTTTTTTCGAGTTTCTAAAACCACATTTAATGCGAATAAAAAATGTTTATAATAAAAAACGAATATTATTAGTATATTTGCAAACAAAGGAGGATTAATCTTAATAGAGAAACCCCTTTCTAAGTTGCCAAGTTTGATAACTCGATAGTAAAATTTAGTTACTCTCTTTGAATACATTTCTAATCAACATAGACGTGGCTGTGAGTACGGTAAAGTATAATTCGTTACCTGATAGGGATCGTCTAGGTCCTAAGTATTAATGTCTAATATCAAGTAGTTCTAAGATATTTTACTTCGGTTTGTAGTATTGCATTAATGTTGGCACATGGAGCAAAAGAGAACTCTAGTTTCGTACGTGCCAACTGCGATTACCTCAATATCAAATTATACAAATAATTTAGACCCCTTTTCCACTAAAGTACTATACGAGTCTGATTGTTATAGGAATAAAATTAAAGACCTATCTTCATTGTTATTTAAATTCCAGTACGATATATGTATAATGGTGCGAAATAAAAAGTATTTTAAAAAATGAGTCCCATTTATCCCGTAGGTTTACGCTAAATTGCTATCGATTTTATCACGACCCATTGTTCTCATCCATTATAGTGCTACACTTTTGTTTTATACTTAGTATATTATACTAAAATGTAGATTTAGAATAGACATCGTCAGCTCAAAATCTGAATTATTCAACTAGTTTTTGCCCGTGACTTCTTGCGTGCAATTAACAAAAAATTTAACAAGTATGTCTATGTATTCTTCCAGACTATGTTCTACATGTATTTCAAAATTCATCGAAATCCATTGAGCCGTTACTATGGTTACCTTTACCATCAACATTTAAATGTTTCAAAAGGTTTGAATTTAGTACTCGACGAAAATCGCTTAGATACTCTTTTTTATTTTTTAAATTCATATTGATATTGTGATTCAAAGAGTTCATTTACCAACTTGAAGATCTTTTTAATATAGATTAAAAATTCTTTTATAAACGTTTCAAAAGTGTCAAGGATTACGTAAACAAAAATGTTTTATACATATTTATAAGCGACTGTACAAACATTTGACAATGGAATCAACTGAGTGTGTGATAATGTACGTGGCTTAGGACGAAATGATAATGTTTTTCATCGACAATAAAATGCAAAGCCGGCTCCTTACGTTTGGCAAACAACGGCATACAACAAATACCAAACAACAAACACGTGTGTGTATGTCGAGTTTTCTATACAAATTACATATAGAATAATAATTACGCCAATCCGAAATAACCTAGTAAGTTTGCCAAACTTGTCAATGCCTGTTTGTATTGGATGTTTGTGATTGGTGTTTGTAATTGTTGCTGTTTGTCGCAAACACCAAGTTTGAGAACTTGCGCGAGGTCTATCCACGCTGCGACCTAACTGTAGCCACCATTCCAGGCCTTTTCGACCACCGATATGTTTTAAACAATTGGTTTCTAATGTTTGTAGATTGAGATATAAACTTAAGCACCCTCCCGCGAACCGTTTACCGTTCTTTCATCAATCTTCTCGACGTTAACAAATGGAATCGATTTCATCGTAGGGGATAGTTCGACTTAATCGTAATAAACTATCAAGATATGTACGCAACTTTATCCTTTATTTATTCAAATTGTAACAAACATGAGATAAACTAGGATAAGCTAAACGTGCAAATTGGTCACTTATTAAAGATCAAATTATCTCATTAAAATTTAAATGGATTTTATAAGATAAACAAACAACCAATATTTGCTTGCATTAGTAAGTAGGGAGACAAATCTTACTTATAATATAAATTCGTATGTATTAATGGATAGTTTTTTTTTTAGTAGGTATGTCCAGAACGGTTGCATGGATCACGCTGAAATTTGGCATAGATGTAGAACATAGTCTTGAAGGACGGTGACGCGGGCGACAGCAAGAAATACATAGACAAGGATAAATTATGTTACTAAAGAGCTATTAATTTGAAATATAAAATATTAAGTCATTATTATTAATAAATTCAATCGGAATAAATAATTATTTCTTACATACTTACGTCATTTTCATTCAAGACACTTTTCATTCTAGTTTTGTGCATGTCGAAGTAAATGCCATGTTATAATTCCGCAAACACCGAGGAAATCTTCAAAACTTTCAACACGCTACAAGTTTAAACTTTCCCTAAACTTTAAAACGACTGCGTTTAAATCACATCTTAGTGGAAACGTTTCCTTTTAATTTAAATATCAATGCTGTTATTCTCAAAATACAATTATAATATAAGCGGTTCTGTTGCAAACCAGTAATAAAATGTCATAAAAAAGCATATTGATTGTAAGTAAAGTATAGAAAAACTTTTCCATTTAAACTTAATATAACTGTAGCATAATAAAAACAAATAGAACATTTTATAATTAAATTTTGACAATTTATAAACTGTCAAGAACTGTCAAAAAATTACTTGTTATTTTGTAAATAATTCGTTCTATTTATAACTTGTTCATTCAGATTTTTTTTATTGTATTCATGTAATTGTGTTCGCTCGCAACTTCGTGTGTGCGGAATTAAAAAAAACTAACATCCATCTATCCATATAAACTTTCGCATTTTTTTTCATCATAAGGTGGCAAACATCGAGCGGCCACCTGAAATCACTAATATAGCGAAGTGACCGTTGCCCATAGACGTACGCAATTGCATATGCGTTGCCTACCTTTAATCGACGCAGGAGAGGATGCACAGAAAGAAAATATTTTCCCTTCCCATGCATCCTTTCATCCGTTAAGTCCATTTCCACTTCCCATGCTTACCTTGTAAGAAAAAGGGTGGGATTAGTTAATAAACAAAAATTTTATAAGTTATCAAAATAAATAAAATAAATTTGACGCAATTGATATATTTAAAGGCAATAATATCGCATAACACGTTCATTGTGATAACGACTTGTGAACTCTAATCGCTCTAAAGTTAAGGATTTCATTAAACTTTGACAACCGCTTGACTAAAACTAATTATTTATAGTCGAAACTTCGCTAAATTAACGTCTTTCAACATAGATAAATTGTTAAATTAGATATACCATCAAAGGTATTATTGAACGACTGACACAGGATGATTTTATTCGGGGTTTTATATTCATTCTTTTGTGAGCGTTTTCGAATTTAACCTTTTTCAATTGTATTTTGTGTTCCTAAGCGGAATGCAAAAACGAATTAGGTTGCTTATCTAATAGTTATGTAACTTTTAAATAGGTTTACATGTCTTTAGAGTTCTAGTCAGTAAGCAGTATTTATTAATATTGTTAATTTAAAAATTTATAAAACGAAATAATAGTTGATTTAATTTCTCTTTTATTACTACTTACATAATGTTTAAATGGATGTTTGTTTGAAGGTATCTCCACAACGGCTGAATTGGTCTCTATGAAATTTGGCATACATGTACATAGTCTGGAAGAACACATAGACTACTAATTATGTTACTTTTAATTCGAGCGGACGGAGTTGCGGGCGTAAATCTAATAAGAACATGTGTTTACTACTCAGAAGTTAAAGGAATCCATTTATTTGACAATCATAACAGATTCATTGGTGAGATTTAAAAGCATTAATCAAACGTCTCGTGAGCTCTTACAAAGGGACACTGTTCCAGATGTGGATAAATGACGCGACTTACAAGGAATGAGACTGCTCACTTACTAACTAGATTTGTTCGCTTTCCAACACGACCATTTTGAATCAGCAGAATTTTAACACTATCTTTATAGTACTAAATGAAGATTAAAAATGTTTTAAAGATTACTTCCACGTCCGTCACATATTTATCTAACTAAATTACTAAATCTTACTAATATTATAAATGCGAATCTTTTGATGAATGGATGTTTGTTTAAAGGTATTTCGAGAACGCGGCAAAGACGTAGAACATAGTTTGGAAGAACACAAAGGCTACTAATTAGTTTTATATCCGCACGGACGGATTCGCAGACGACAGCTAGTAGTGTCAAACATACAAATATATTCTATTCCATAATGCATACACTTTTGTACTCGTAGTATAATTTACTCAAAAACTATTACTCTTTCAAATTTAACCTTTGGTACATTAAATTGAATTTTTTAAATGTGTCTATCATAAAAACTCTATTTTCTACAAAAAAAAAAAGAAGAATAATTGGGAGATTTTATTATATTCTAACTAATTCAGCGGAGGAACTGTTTCCACTTGCACTTAAGTCTAACAAATATTCCAACTTAGAGTCAACCTTCAAGACTGAAGCGGCACTGGAAGAAGAAGAACTAAAGCCGTGTGTTAGAAAATTCTAAAGCCAAAAATATTTATTTAAAAATGTGAACATAATTAGATACAACTTTTTAACAATATTTTAAAAATTATTATATAACAAGGTAAAGTTTCGGAAGCCCTCTACAATAGAGTTTCCAGACTTTTGTGAAAATAATAATTAATGATGAAAAAACAATAAATTTTTATGCCCCACAACCACAGTTTGTTTATATTTCGAGTTTGTAAACAAAAAGATAATTCTTTGCACAAAGTTATATAACCAAAGTTGATATCTCTAACTTAAACTTTGGCCGCTGGTTAGCTTGAGCTTTGTAAACGAGAGTTTGTGGCTGGATTAGAGCTAAACGGTTTAGGATTTACAAAACAAATTATGAGTAAAGTTTAAACGGGTTATGCAATAAAACAACATACATTGTTGGAAATGATTCAAAGAATTCCATTCTGAAGATACCCGTACTGTACTATAGCTTTATTTGATCTCTACCTCAACGTACAAGTAAGTTTTTTTATAAGAGTAACAGGCAAACGCTTGTAGCTCCCGCAGATCCAGCTCTACGGCGTCTCGCCAGCGGTCCTTAATCCGACCAATGGGTCGGCGGCCAGTCGGGACTGGCAGGAGAAGGCTCAAAACAGGCGACTTTAGCGATCTCCTGTGCCGGAGAACAAGATCCACTTTGGGTCGATGCGCCAGCGGAGTAAGTAAGTAAGGAGGCAAACGAGCAGCGGGAACACCGTGTTCATCGACGCCCATCGACATCTGCAAGACCAGAGGAACCGGAGATGCGTTGCCTTGTTGATTTGAGTTGGTGATACGCTTGTTTCCAGATAGGAAGACTATGCTAGGGTAACGGATCATAGAAAATCATAATCTCTGGCTACTCCCTTGGTTTATTGGTTTAAAACTACTTTTTACTACCTCAGCGCAGTATTATAAGCGTACGAAATATAAACCTGTTTTTTTTTACATTCTTACATACAGTCACTCTAATTTTATTAATATATGATGAATTTTAGTCAAGAAATCTGATTAATATCAAATGTAAAATAACAAGAAAGAAAAGACAAAACTACAAAAATATAAAAAATTTCAGTTTTCAACTACACTGAAAGTAAAAAGGTCTAGACAACTATTTTTAGATTTATTGAATTTCCCATCAGAACACGACTAGACTGAAAGTTAAAAAGTAAATCGAAGTCAAGGACCTAAGTTTTGAGAACTACAATGATACGCCACTAGTGTAATTTTAATTTCTATTCTCACTTTTAATATTATAAATGCGAAAGAACTCTGTGTGTTTGTCTGTCAGTCTGTTTGTTCCAGCTAATCTCTGAAATGGCTGGACCATTTTTGACGGGACTTTTATTGGCAGGTAGCTGATATAAGGAGTAACTTAGACGACGTTTATTTTAGAAAAAATCTTTTATTTTAGAAAAATATAGTAGTTTTGCAATGTCCAAGTAACGTACATACAAGCTAGTTAAAAATAAATACTTTATTTTTTTAAGAAGGTGTCACTCACCTAAATACGCCGAAATAGCAAAGCGACCGCTGCACAATGGAAACTACCTTAAATGTACGGAGAAAGCATAGAAAAATTTCCCTTCATATGTCCCCTCCATAAAATCCACTTCCCCTTCCCAACCTTTCATCCTTTGAAAGTAGCAAATTCTTTAAGATGTTTATATTAAGTATTATTCGCAGTAAAACAAACATTTTTGTAATCGGCAATGAAAATTTTAATGTTGGAAAACTCTCCATCCGCTAAGGAAGTATTAACTAATTTTCTGGTTGAAAAATCTTGGCGTGTCGTTTGAAGGAAATTAACATGCCGACCCTCGCCGTGAAAAGGGTTAAGTATTATCCTAAGGTAAGTATTTTCCAGGATCAATTATTTCAGTTACACGCACCCTGATTTCCATTTCAATTAATTTATATTATAATTTTAATTGTATTAATGTTTATATATTTAATTTCTGTTATATCATTAAGATTTTTTACATTATATCATTACATCATAGACATATGCAATTGCATATGCGTTCCCTACCTTTAATCGACGGAGGAGAGGACGCACAGAAAGAAAACATCTTCCCTTTCCATGCATCCTTTCATCCGGAAAGTCCACTTCTATTTCCCATCCTTTCCTTATAAGAAAAAGGGTGGGAAGGGATAGAGGACTAAATAAGGCCGCCGGAAACACTCATCAGACTGTACGCGGAATTGCTTCCACTTGACGCGTGTCTTCTGTGTGGTCGTGTTATTTCACCGGGCGAGTCGGGACAATTCGTGCGAAGATGTTAAAGCGGGCTCTACCACTGTTGATCTCTTTCTTTAAGTTTTCTTATTATAAATGCGAATGTTTCGTGTGTCGCGACGCGTGTCGTCGCTCCCCGACCTTTGTAGGGAAGATTGACCTCACATATAGAATAGAGTCGATGATATGAGCTCTTATTATATCTTTATTATAGCTGAGACGCTAATCAAGTGCTCGTGTGTAAAACTTAAGCGTTCAATTTTAAACGGTTAATGTTTGCTTAATAGCTATACGCAATTAATGTCTTACCGTCGGTTTTTATGGACGAAATATTTTATACATATTTATATATTATATAGTTTGTATATTTATATATATACAAACTAATAAATTTATTTTTAAGGAACAATGATTATAACTTTTTTGCAGGTGTTGGTGTAAACCCAAATAATAAGCCATTGACCGCAAGAAATGGATTTCGCCATTTTGGCGCTGACGGTGGGGAGAATTGGAACTAATATTAGAGATTTAACTATGGCAAACATTAACAGACGCTTTTAAGTCGGAACATTTCTAAGCAGTGACCTTACCATTTCTAGAGTTCAGTGGTGTAAACCGAAAGTTACAACTTACACGTATACATAAAGTTGCATACTTGTTCCATCATACAAATTTAATTAAAGTTTGTTGCAACTCTAAACAATGTACTTTGTAAGTTGTATTACGAGTTTTCGCGCCTTGTCAATTAATACTTTACCCGCATAATGCAACACTACAGGAAAGTTCCTATAGGATCAAATATACATAACTTGTGAACATATTAACTAAATGTTAAACTACGACAACTGACTATCGTTTGTGATGATGTTGAGGATAGAATAAAATGGTAGAAAAAAATCGAAAAACTGTAGCATCTATCGTCTTACTAATGTAAATAGGAATGTTTAGATGGATGGATGGATGTTTGTTTGAAGGTATCTTCGAAACTGCTGCATGTATCTCGCTGAATTAAGTCTTTTTTTCATTCCGCGTGAATGAAGTCTCGGGCCACAGTTAGTAATATTATGAAGATTTGAATGTTTGCATTGAATAGGCTCCGAAACTACTGAACACAGGCTATGTTATAATAATTACTTGATTTATTCTTATTCCGTATTCCGTGCGAATGAAGTCGAAGGGAATTGCTAGTATGAGTACATAGCTAAAGAAAAACAAAGATAAGGATTGAGTCAGAGTATTTCTGCTACTTCTTGAGCAAACAATCCAAATTCTACCTTCAAAGTAAAAAATCTAATACATATTTTAATGTCATCTAAATTTAATGTCATAACTATTTGTCACCCGCGGAATTAAAAAAAACGTAATAAGAAGCCTATGTAGAATACAGACTATGTGTAGATATGGGCCAAATTTCCTCAAAATCCGTTCTGCCGTTCCAGGGATACCTTCAAACAAACCTCCATCCATCCATCTAAACTTTCGCATTAATAAAATTAAAATTATAGTATACTGGAAAGTTGATTACTTATGTAGTAATATTTTGTTAAAATTCTTCGAATCGTCGAACAAGAAGTAAAAGATTAATCGACATAAATAGAAGAGTTAACAAAATGTTTTTAAAACATTTTTCCTAAAGTAGCAAAAAGGTTCGCTTTGTTCAGACCATTCCGAGCAAAATTCAAAAGTTAGCACGACATTGGGAAACCTTTTCAAGTCAACCCTTTTCAAGATTAAGCCGTGTTTAATTTGCCTCATTCCTTGCGTCTATTTGATTTTGTTTTTTATTATAATTATGTTCAAAACAAGTAATTATATAAAAAAAAATAATTCAATTCCTACTTAAGTCAAGGAAGAAAATTAAAAAAATGTTTTATTAAAGATTTTGCAATTTTATATAATAATACATTAAATTAATTTTATTAACGCGTGTAATTTTTTATCACATAAAAGATACGAATATTTAGCAACAATACATTTTACTTAATATTTAATATTTTAAGAAAATAACATTTCAGTCATTTTTTTTTGGAAGCCAAGATTTTGGCTTTTAACCTTTTGACCGCTATGCTCAGTGTAAAAGAACATAATGTTTCTTACACGTTGCTTCTAAAATTATATTGTACCTGTGCTTTTTCTACTTAAGACTTGTAACGCAAAAGAAATTGGATTGAAGAAATTTAATTTGTCGTAAAAACTAGTTTATAATTCGTCGTCGTCACCCAAAAAAAAATCGTTGTTCAAAGTTCATTGTCATAGAATTATTGAATACATGAGAACGTGTAACACATTTACAACCCACGCAAAATAAAAATACAAAATAAAAGCTTAACAAACAAACAAACTCATAATATGTTGAACTTTAAAAATGTCACTGCTCATGTAACATTCTTCAATAAAGAGATAGTATACTCTTTACAGATTTTCATACTAAGTTGGTAAGTAATGTCGGTATTAATCTATCATACTAATAGTATAAATACCAATGTACAGATGGATGGATCTTTGTTAAAAGGTATCTCCAGAACGACTGCATGAATCTCACTGAAATTTACATGTAGAACGTAGGAAGAACACATAGGCTTCAGTTTTCAATGAGTAGGCCCCGAATCTACTACTAATCGATTTGAAAAATTATTTCATCGTTGAGAAGCTAAACTATCTCCGGGAGACATGGTCAATACTACCAGATTGATTTAAATTCTGCGCGGACGAAGTCGCGAACGATTGCTAGTTCTAAAATATGATTGTTATTACTGTCACTTAACTTATAATGTTATGTTTTTCTACGTAATTGAATATAGCACAGTTTTGATGTTGCTTTTATTAAAAGGGGTAACGAAACTCTTGCAGAATATTATAACAAGATATGTGTTACGTAATTCAATTGCAATGCAAATGAAAAACAAGAAAATATAACAAGGCTCATAAATTCCGTATTATCATATCCTTAACCAAAATAACATTGGCGTTTTGCCAAACTTACATAACAAATATCCATGTTAATATTAACATATATAATTTTATTATCAAATCAAGGATATATTTTTATTTCGTACAATCTAGGTATAGACATAGAACCACCACCTCTAGTTACTGTTAACGCCTCTCGTATACTACATTGAAAGCGGACTAGACCAGAGAGTCTATTACGAATACTTTCCATAAGTGTTTTCGTAGTCTACGACAAAATATTGGGACTTGTCGTTGCACTTTACGTCCTATAGGGGCGCTGTACAAATACTAATGTTATTGATGAAATTACGAAAACTTTCTCGCAATTTTCATACTAGAACCTTTCGAAACGTAATATTTAGTAGCATGCAGTAAATCAGATTCAATCAGGTTTTAACAGTGGCAGACGCCATCAACAACAGCCTGAAGTGAAAATAATTCCGTGTATAATCTTATGACTGTGCGCGACGGAAGCCCAATTTTAGTTCTTTTTCACTTCTCACCCTTTCTTATAAATGGCTTGTTTGCCACCTTATGATACAAAAAAATAGTTTTTTTTTAATTAACCAATAGTGTTATTAACCCTAAACTTTGCTCTGCTTTCAATACGGCAAGTCATGATGTAGCTATAATTTATCATCGTCTTTGGCATGTTGGAATATTAACACGAATAGGTCTATGCGGCCGTGCAACCTTCCGCCATGTTAATAAACATGCTGACGTGTTAGTTTGCATTGTTAGGAAACATTACGGTTCCATATTAATTTATGTATTATGGATATAATCGTTTGTATGAAAATAATTTCGAATATTCATACGATTTAACTACTAATAGATTAAAGCTTTCCCACAAAATCAATTTACAATTGTATTTTCAAAGTATTTTATACATGATGTTTTACATAAATGGTGTTCCGAAATTAATATTTATAAATAATGTAAATTAAAAAATTTATGAAAAATATTACGTTACTTTTATATTTTATTAATTAGAATCCTTTGGTGCGAATGACGTGCTTTCGTTACAAAGTCCAGTGTAAGAATGAATAGTGAGGGGACATAAACGTCGACATTTTAGTAACGCTAGTGTTGGGGCAATACACTGCCACATTTTCGCATTTTCTCCCTAATAGTATATAGAAAAATTTGCGTCCTAAAAAAATTGTTTTTACATTATATTAACCGTGGATTTCTGTGTCCTTCTGGATGAAACTGTCATTATCTTTGAGAACACATGTTTAAACTGATATTTTCGACTCAGAAAGCCACGGTTAATGTTTCAAATTCCTGTTAACAAAGTCAATGAATTTTAAAGCCACTACAAAAATTGCATACAATGTATTTGAGTGCCTTTGCCGAGAAGAGATTAAAGGCAAGCACTTTCGATAAGCTATAAAAGCTGTGTTTCGCATCTGACGGACATTTTGTACTGTATTCATTTTATGTAACGACCTTAAGTTTTGTTACTTCAGTACTACCATTACGATAAGAGTTTTAAACAAAAATGGATAAAAAAAGCAATTTTTTTATAATTTTCATCGATTTTGCCATTGATGCAAAATTCATAGTAAATAAAAAGTTGATATATAAACACGGCTAAGCACTCACGTATATTCGTTCGGCACCGAATATACGTGAGTGTTTAGCCGTGTTTATATATCAGTTTAGTATAATATCTCAAGAAAGTTTGAATAATTTAAATAAAAAGTTGAAATAATTACGAAAGTTTCGATGGATGGATGTTTGTTATAACGTATCTTCAAAACACCTTAATTGATCTCACTGAAATTTGATATAGATATAGAACACAGTCAGGAAGAAAATAAAGACTACTATTCAAGGATCTTTTAATTCCGCGCGGACGGAATCCCAAACAGTTAGTAATTCATATATTCAAAACAATTGCGGATTCCCATCCGTAAGAATTATTTATAAAAAAAATCAGTTAATAGTCCAAGAATAATACATACTAAGCAACAATATAATGGACACAAAAACACGCAAACATGTTTATGGGTCAGTCGAATAAAAATACAATGACGTATACGTGATTAGTATAAAAAATGTACATAGACTTAAAAAGCGTCAATAGCCCAATGGTTAAGGGTACGGATTTCCGATCACGAGGTCGGGGTTCGAATCCCGCCATTCGACTATTGTCGTAAACCATATCCTAGCACAAGTCTAGAGCTTAGTTGGAATGGTAAACGAAATATTAGTAAATTTACAAAAAAATCTGCTAGTATTTTAATAAAAAATTAAAAAAAAAGATTATAGAGCGTAAAGTTACTGTTAAGGATATAGCGCGGATTAAATCATCCACGAAGATAAATTACTTCCGGCGAGATGATTTAGTGCGGTCCGTAATAAATAAATCATTGATGTCAATCTGTTCCGAACAGGAACAGTACTAAGATTTTTAAGAGTTAGCTGAAAAATATTTATCGAAAATTATTAAATAAATAAGCCAGTGTGATTTTTTTAAATCATAAAGCGAGCAAGCGGCTACCTGAAATCGCTGAAATAGCGAAGTGACCGTTGCCCATAGACATACGAAATCGCATATGCGTTGCTTACCTTTAATCGACGGAGGAGAGGATGCACAGAAAGAAAATATTTTCCCTCTTCATGCATCCTCTCACCCGGAAAGTCCACTTCCACTTCCCATCCTTTCCTCATAAGAAAAAGGGTGGGAAGGGAAAGAAGTCTAAATAAAGCTTCCGGGACGCACACTCATCGGACGAAACGCGGAATTGCTTCCACTTCACGCCTGTCTTCTGTATGGTCGTGGTATTTCACCGGGCGAGCCGGGCCAATTCGTGCGAAGATGTTAAAGCGGGCTCTACCACTGTTTAGACTTGTTGGCATGTTACCTTTCATTTAACGCTAAAAGTCCTCCAAATCTTATTAGATCCTCCCACATATCATCTCAATATGAACAATTTTGCTCTGATCACACAAGGCAGTGATACAAATTTATTAATCAACTAGCTGTCGCCCGCGACTCTGTTCACGTCAAATTTAAAAACCTTATGAGTAGCCTATGTGTTCTTCCAGACTATGTTCTATATATGGGCCAAATTTCATTAAGATTCGTTCAGTTGTTCTGCAGATACCTTTAAAGAAACATACATCGATCCATCTAAACATTTGCATTTATAATATTAGTAAGAAAAAAGAAAAGCTTTAACATTATTCCTTACTCGTAAGATTCAACAATTCCCTTGTCGCTTGTATGTGTTAAGTTTTCCCTGTCACTTGTTCTTGCAAGTAACTTAATTAAGAGTGCAAGACAAGCTACGACGAGACAACTTGTGAAGCCTGACAACTATCTTAAGTTTAATTATAACGAGTAAGGTCTACAAAAAGTACTAAGCTTTAAAAAAAGAAATTAATTTAATTTAAATATTGTATTAAAATTATAATTCATATCCGACGTTCTTGCTGTGAAGGAAAACATCATGATGCAACCTGCACATATCTGGGAAGAAATTCAAAGATGTGTGAAGTCAACCCGCACTGGATCAGCGTGGTTGACTATGTCCTAGTCACCCCTAACTTAGGCAACGAGCTCCTCGGCGGGGACGTATGCTGATGATGATGATAATTGACAAATTATGACACAATTTTTTAGATATATTTTTCCCTTTAAATGTGATAAAATTTATAACATTGCTTTTTAAATAACTCCTATTAGAAACTTTCCAACAATTTCCATTAAGGCAAAAATGGAGTTTGTGCAAAAAACAGAAATTTTTAAAGTATAAAGAAAATTGAATGGAAGTTTTGACCAAATTTAGTTTTTTTATACAAGTCCTGATTGTTCCTTGACCTTATTTTTTACATAGAACATTTTTCTCCTACTTTTATTCAGTTTTATTACTATTGCAACGCTATTTTCCGTACTAACCAAAGGACACAAAAAAAATATTGTAGACTTTAATATAAACGTATATCATCATCATCAGCTCACTAAACGTCCCCACCGAGGGGCTCGGAGCCTACCCTAAGTTAAGGGTGATTGGGCCATAGTCAACCACGCTGGCCAAGTGCGGGTTGGTTGACTCCACACATATCTTTGAATTTCTTCTCAGATATGTGCAAGTTGCATCACGATGCTTTCCTTCACCGTAAGAACGTCGGATAAATGTACATATGTAAATCAGAAATCGAAAAACCCATTGGTACATCGCCATGTCCGCCGGATTCGAACCCAGGACCTGCAGATTGCAAGTCAAGTGCTTGACCCCTGAGCCACCGACGCTCTCCGTAATAAACGTATAACATAATAATAATTATGTAACGATAAGTATGTTCCTACAATAAACAAAAACATTTCGTAAACCTTATCTCGATTAGACTTCATTAGTATGACAAGCTCCATCTATCTTACTAATATTATAAACTAGCTGTAGCCCGCGACTCCGTCCGCGTAAATATATAAGAAAACTTAATTAGTGTAGCCTATGTATTACTAATATTATAAATGCGAATGTTTAGATGGATGTGATGTGGATGGATGAATGTTTGTTTAAAGGTATCACCAGAACGGCTTAACGGATCTCGCTGAAATTTGGACAAATATACAACATAGTCTAGAAGAACTCATATGTTACTTTTTGTTATTATTTTAATTCCACGCGGACGGAGTCGCGGGTAACAGCTAGTCGGTTATATATAGTTAAAATAAAATTGATGTACCATGTATCAAATTCATTTCATAATGTTAAAATATCACTCATGAATGAAATTATAATTAAATTAATTATGTAAATTGAGTCATTTTAATTAATTATTGGTTTATAAATAATTTATAAATTGAACAGTTATTTAATTTGTCAATTATATCTTTATATTGAGAACAGATTATTATATTTAACAAGATTGAATTATAGATCAAATTTTCCTTTGATTAAGACCTAATTATTATAATAATTGAAAGATAATTATTATAGTAAATAGACATTTACTTATTAATTACTTGTACTTTTAATAACAAATGACCTTTTCTATGAAATATGGAATTTCATCTTACTTATATTATAAATGCAAATGTTTAGATGGATGGATGTTTGTTAATACGTATCAACGGTTGCATGAATTTCGCTAAAATTTGACATAGATGTAGAACATAGTCTGAAGAACACATACCACTAAGTATTTTTCCAATTCAATCAGATTTTACTGCAGATTTTATGATATAGTCTGCTTAAGTCAAAAACGATATCTTCTTTACATCATACATCTATAGTAAAAGTAGTTAAAATGCAAATCCGTGTGTAAAATTTGCATCGTACCGTCAACGAACCGTGCGGCAACATGCATTATGACGATAATAAAAGCATGTTAAAATATAACATACACGGAAAACTAAAAGTAATAAACGCCATATACTATTTATAAATAGAAATATAGTAGGCAGCAAATTAATAACTATGCAATTTTTACAGTCGAATGGAATAGATTTTTTTTAATTAAAATGTAAGCAGATTTTTTTGGAAATTTACTAATATTTCTTTTACCATTCCAACTAAGCTTTAGGCTTGTGCTAGGATATGATTTACGACAATAGTCGAATGGCGGGATTCGAACCCCCGACCTGGTGTTCGGAAATCCGTACCATTAACCATTAGCCTATTGACGCTTTAATGAAATGTGAAATGATGTTTAGTGACTGTCAAATTATTTGTCTATGGATTTATTTTAGAAAGGTTAAGAGTTTAAATTAATCATATCTTACTAATATTATAAATGTTTAGATGGATGAAACTTGGTTTGAAGGTATCTCCAGAACAACTGACATGCATATAGAACATCACCCTTAATTTAAGGTAGGCTCCGAGCCCCTCGGTGGGGACGTATAGTGAGCTGATGATGATGATGCTAGAACATAGTATGGAAGAACACGTTGGCTACTAATTATGTTTTTTTTTTAATTCCACACGGACGTATCCGCGGGCGACAGCTAGTAAATATAAATTTTGATAGGTGTATGCTTATACATTTTTTCGTCGTGACAATAAAAGACATCATTATATTATATGTATTACATTTTTAAAAGGGAATTTCGTTATACAAAATTTGTACCCTTGTTAATTCCGATGCGTTTCATTAATCAAGTCGAGATAATATTTTATTTAATGGTTCGGAAAAATTGTCGACTACTTCGTTAAAATATCAACAGTTTCATCCGATTTTATTATAAATTGATACATTTATATTACATCTGAAATTTAAATGTGACTATTTTAAAAAGTGGATTGAGGAAATCTTTAAAATAAAAAAAGAAATTGAGAAAAATCTGAAATAATTTACATGAGCATATTATGGTACTAACTGTGGCCCACGACTCCGTCCGCGCGGAATAAAAAAAACTATTGGTCGCAACGTAATGTTATATACAGCGTAATATAGCATAAGCCTTCCTCTATAAATGGACTATCCAACAAAAAAAGATTTTTTCAAATCGGACAAGTATTATAGTCCTGAGATTAGCGCGTTTAAACAAACAAACTCTTCTTCCGCTTTATAATATTACTATAGATAAATTAAGTGTCAAAGTAACAAATATTATATTACAATTAAATACAAAATAAAAATAAAATTATAACCAACGATTACGCGATTACAAAATTTGAGATTTAAACAGAAGAAATACAAAATAATAATCGTATTAGATACGTCCCATTTAATTTACTATAATAAAATGTAACTAAAATACTAAAACATTAGAGAAATTCAGTATTTAGAAAAAAAGAAACGTCTAGTCTAATAGGTTAACCGAGGCTATACCTTTGAAAAATTACTCATTTTATATTTTTTTTCAAGCTTCAAGTGACACAAAACGGGGCGGGGATCATTTTTTACACTAACCCTGTTTTACATTACATTACTTACCTTTAAACATGCTTGAGATCGTTTGTTTAATGATACTATTTACTTGATAAATATGTTTACATAATACATTTATTTTACTTAAGATTGTGTATATTATGTACCAAATAAGCCCACTATTTATTAAGCCACACATTCAATTTAACTGAACAGTCGGACTGTCCAGTTAACATTTTACTAATATTATAAATGCGAATGTTTAAATGTCTGCAGGGATATGGATGGATCTATGTTTGAAGGTATCTCCGGAACGGCACAAAGGATATTAATGAAATTTGGCACAAATATAGAGCATAGTTTGGAAAAACATAAGCTAATCACTAAGTTTTTTATCTAATTCCCGCGGTAAGAGTCGCGGGCGACAGCTTGTATCATATAAAAAAGGTTGGGACGGGAAAGAGGACTAAGATTTCTCCTCCAGAACACTCAAACGAAGCGCGGAAAAACTTTGACTTGGCGGTTGTTTTCTGTGTAGTCGTGGTATTGCACCGGGCAAGCCAACTCATTCATGCAGCAGGTGACGCCGACATCTACCACTGTTGAAAACTAAGTATAACATCGTACTATATCTATCATGTTAACATTATATCATTGCCATAAGGAAGTAACCTACTTAAACCCCATTTCTGAGTTCCTAGTAGATTTGAGTCGCGTTCACGGAGACAATAGTGTCATGAGTCTGGGATTTCATCATAAATCAAAATACGCGTTTAAATGATTAATTAATTCACCGTCTAATATTAAATCAAACATTCTAATCTTCATATAACAAACTGAACTAATTATTTACTTAAAAAAATCTTTAATAACAGATGATAAATAAGAAAAAAAGCGGAAAATTCTTCGGACATTGATCGAACATCAAAATATTAAAAGAAAAACTTCCGGTATCAAAACAATAGAAATATTACAAAGGATTCACTTCAATTAGAAGCAACGACAAAAGCAGTGACTAAACAAAGCGGCTCAATTTTAATCAGATCAATCAAAGAAAGAGCTATCACAAGAAACTTCGTTAATTATACAACATCTTGAATCTTTAACTCATCTATATATATATACATTCGAGTATATATAAAAGGAAGTCGTGTTAGTTACTCTATTTATATATCAAGAACGGTTTTACCGATATGGCTGAAAATTGGTGAGAAGGTAGCTTAGAGCCAGGAGGCGGACATAGGATACTATTTATTCTTTTTGTTTCGAATTTATGCCCTGAAGAGCTGCTTTTTATTTAACTTATCTATATATTTAGTTTTTTATATATCCACGCGGACGTAGACGCCGGCGACAGCTAGTTTAGTATAGATATCTAAATGTTCTTTATAGTTATAAAAGCTTTGATAAAGTTTTTAGTATCCCAAAGAAAAAGAACATAAAAGAAATTAAGGATAAAAGAACTTTCTATGTAGAATACATTCTAAAGTAATATCTATTCAAAAGAATAAGTGAAATTATTCTCGGCGTCTTCTGCGTACGTATTTATGCGGATTTTTTTTACCAAACACCGTGGGTTTCTGACGCCGAAACTCTATATAAAACATATCGTCATCCATGTCTTCCATCATCCATCTTTGACAAAACAGAGGTAACAATATGTTTTATAATATATTGGTCTCAGAAACCCACGGATAATCATACTAAATTGATGTTAACATGCCATCATTTCTTGTTATATCTAAATCAAGTTGAATTATAATGTGTTATTTACACGAACGTCATACGATCCCCGGCGTCTATAAATTTAATTAATTCCTTCAATTAATCCCAAGCCTTCGCGTTGACGCTGACGAGATGAGAATCTCGAGTGATTTTAAATGACATTATTTATCCCGACAAACACTATCTTTAAAATAGATTTATTTTAAATGTAAACATAAGGTTTTATGTCATTTTATCCTAAAATAACAACAAACGAACAAACAGAAAACATTTGATCTACCGGGTCATTATTAAACTTAAAGTGTTTAATAGATTGGGTTCTTATTTTAAAAAAAAACTTAGATATGTGTTCTTCCAGACTATGTTCTACATGTCTATCAAATGTTATATAGCCGTTCTGGATATAGCTTCAAACAAACAACCATCTAAACATTCGCATTTTAATATTAGTAAGAAGTGTTAGGAAGAAAATCCGAAATTGTGTCGGTGTATCGACGCAACACTAGCCTTATTAAAATATCAACGTTTATGTCCCCTCACTAATCAATCTGTAACTTGACTTGATAAAGAAATCGCGCCATTCGTTCTAAATAATTCTAACTAATAATGTCTAAAAGAAGTAAGATATTAGTAAGCTAAAACATAACATAAGTGATAAAGTTAAGCTTAAATTCCTATCGCCTAAGTTAATAACATAATACTCTATGTACTGGTTGGATTAAAACTTGCAGCTTTAATGAGCATTTGCGGTTAGATTCCGGCTAAACGGCCAAAGTTAGTGCAAACAAATTACACACAACACTGAGCGCTTAAATTAGTCGAGCAAGAAATTAAATATAAATAAATCTGCTAATATTTTATGTGCCAGTGTTATTGAGAAAGAAGAAAATTATTAGAAACTATTTAAAATAAAAAATATATAGTTTTGTAGGATTTTCTTTAACTCTATGAAAATATGTCTTACTAATATTATAAACGCGAAAGTTTAGATGGATGGATGTTTGTTTAAATCTCCAGAACGGCTGCATGGATCTCGATGAAACTTTGCACAGATTTAAAACTTAGCCCGAAGAACACATAGGCTACTCATAAAGTTTATTTTTAATTCTGATCGGACGGAGTCGCCGGCGACAACTAGTTAACATATATATTGTAATATTTTGAAAAGTATAGGTATAACAGGCGTAATAACATTGGGATCGTTCACGTAACAATAGTAAATGTAATTTAAGCGCGTCGGTGGATCATCGGTTAAGCAATTGACTTGCAATCTGCAGCGCCTTGGTTCGAATACTGCCATGTACCAATGTGTTTTTTGATATCCGATTCTATATGTACATTTATCCGACGTTCTCACGATGAAGGAAAACATCGTGATGCAACCTGCACATATCTGAGAAGAAATTCAAAGATATGTGTGAAGTCAACCAACCCGCACTGGGCCAGCGTGGTGGACTATGGCCTAATCACCCCTAACTTAGGGTAGGCTCCGAGGTCCTCGGTGGGAACGTTCGAGGTAGTTAGCTGATGATAATAATGATGATATGTTACGTTGATCTCCAAATTAGAATACGAGTATCTTTAGGTCTTAAGAAAATCTAGTTTAAAAATATCTTTTGAGTCTTAAGGAAGGTATTAAACGGATATTACTCGTTCTGATTGAGACGTTTTAGATCAAAGAAAATAAATTATGTGTAGAGGTGCTCGAATTAACATATTGGATCTCTCGGGAAATTGTCATTTTCTACAAGAATTCCAACCGGAACCGAGAAATGAATTTTCTGAATGTTATTCACAGTGGAGTTCTGTTTTCCTTATCTATAAGACGAGTGACAAGTTTATTTTATAAATAAGTTCAGCCACACTTAGAGACGCTAATCTGTCACTAAGGGAGGCTTATTAGGTATGAAAAATCTACAATATGGAAAGCTATTAGTTTATTTTACTTTGAATAATAAAATGTCATTCCGTTCGTATTCTGACCAGTAGATTCGAGCATATTTAGTTTTTTAAATTAATTATTAGTTATAAGTGAATACTAGGGGTCGCCTGCGACTTCGTCGGCGTGAAATTATAAATATAGCCTATAAATATTCCCGCATACAATCACATCTTCCAGTAAAAGTCCTGTCAAAATTAGTCTAGCCGTTTCAGATTTCACGCATATCAAACGCGCACTTGTGAACGCGCACTTTTTGTTATTGTTTGGGTTGAAATCATTTTCGCTATATGGTAAAGTCTAATTGATTTTTCTTGAAAATAAACAATAACTGTAATTGATAAAACATTCTATTACACTTTATACTCAATTCTTGTATAAATTTCGGCTTATTTAAATTTGTTTCAATTCGCTCAGTACGTTTGTAAACATGGCGAGACTTATGCAAAATAAAATAAATATTTACTACACTCCTACATATTTGTGGAAATAATGAAAATTTTCATAGGATAGATAAACTCGTAGCATCGAAATTGAATAAGATATTCTTGCTTTGTTTACTTGATACTTGAGTGAATCAATATAGGTTTGGCGATTGGAACAATCTGATGATAAAATATTGTGTATGGGTCAATGTTGTCTATAACCAATAAACAAATACTATAGCTACCACACTAGTGTGTTTCAGAGACCAGAATCCCTGTTTAAAATATATTGTTACTAGTTGTCGCCCGCGACTCCGTCCGCACGGAATCAAAAAATACCTAATTAGTAGCCTATGTATTCTTCCAGACTATGTTCCACATCTATGTCAAATTTCATCGAGATCTATGCAGCCGTAATGGAGATACCTTCAACCAAACATCCAAACATCCATCTATCCATCCAGCTAAACACTTTAATAATTTAGTAAGAATTCAATTGTGAGAAGGATAATGGACAGACGATATTTTTATATAGAGGTTTTAGTCACAGAAACCCGCGTTAAATAGCACATCTAGTAGATTCACTATTTTCGAGAAAAAATAAAAATCTTATTGAAGGCATATTAGTAGTAAAATAAAGAAAACCATGTTTAACACAGTAGCAGAATGTAACGAAAATGTCGATTTGAGAGACCTGAACCTGTCTTGCATACCCCATAAAATAGAATTAAGACGTTAAATGAGAAGTAAAATTCTATAACAGACATGTAGTTATGTATTATAGTTTTCTTTTCTTATCGTTAAAGGTCTCCTAAGGTCATCATATTTGCTAGAAAATCTCATAGTGACGTAATTTTAGTTATAAGAATACTTAAGTCTAACATGCCAAAACTTCAATTCGATTGCTGATAAGTAAAATCAAGGGTCAATGTCAGATGGGGAATATATTCAAGAGACTTAATGAGATCTTTTATACCACGAAATCCCTTTTCTGATTCGTACCGATCCGGACTCAATAAAAATGCAAATTCAGGTATAATTTTCGCCTTAGTATGTCGTTTTACGTTGTACCTTGTAGTACTTTGATGTGATAATCTTATAGTGAATATCGAATAAAAAGAGTTGTAGGGTAAATGATATAGTTATTGTCGGATTTGATCGATAAATATCGACTCTACCTACACCAGTTCTAGTCATGATAAATCTAATATCCAAGATATGCTGCAAGTTACTGTTGATTTCCAATGCCAAAACAATTATAAAAAGACAGATTATTTGTCCTTTTTTTACAGTGAATGTGATTTATAATTTTTAATGTGTTTCTGTTACCCATGACTAGGATTGAATACATTTTTTTATTTAAATTAAACCATTATACATAATTAAATAATCCTATTAAATTATTGCCAGTACGAGAACGATGAATTAAAAGCAGTCTTTTTAATATTTTCCACAGCAAAACCGTTAATTCCTATAAGACAGTAAAAAAATCAAACAAGTTTTAACTTTCCCTCGTAAAGCAATACTATGAAATCGAACATTTATTTTGATGAGGGTTATTTCGAAGTATTACTACATATTATAATTATAAATTCCATCAACTTATAACAAAAGAAATAATATTAAATAATAATTAACATTACCATTTTCTCGGATACTGACATTAAAATGTATTGTTGTCTCTATTTTGTCAAAGAGAATGAATGGAATAGCATTATTTCTAACACAAAAGGTACGGGAGTAGTCTTAAGTTAATTAAAGAACTAACATAGGTCTTCCTTTCTATTAAAAGTGAAAATATGTTCACGATAAAATATTGGTGTTGTCAAGGACCTAAATATTTATTGCCGCATAGAGAAATAAAAGGAACCTAGCGTTATTTACGATAGGAAGCGATTTTTCGTTAGCCTGTTGTTTTCACGTAAACTATAGACATATGACGTCACAGCGTTGCAACATTATGACGTCACAGGCGCCATTAAAATGATATCGAATGTTTAAAGAGTAAAGCAAGAACAATCAATAAGTATTTCGTAGATTCAAGAACTGCCGCAGTCGTTAAAGCATCTTATCGGGTTTCAATCGAAACCCTAAACCATAAACTAGCTACAATTTACGCTAAAGTTCGTATATTCCAAAATATATCTGGCCAAACATTTTTGCTCACGTAACTATATAAACATAGCAACTCATATTTTATAATATCATTGCATTTTATCTCACGTTTTTCACAAAATAAAAAAATCAAATATCGTAACCGTATCGATATTAAAATCGTATCGACATGTTTGGAGTTTGACTCTGTTTACTTGAGCTTTTAATTAAAACGAAGCATTATATATTTTTATAATAAATCTACACTAAGTAACCAAATCAAATAACACTAAGTGCGACTCTTTGTAGAGGCTGCTTAATGATAGAAAAACTTGATTAGTCCTTGTATGTTTTACAGCCATAAGTTTATATGTAAGTTTTAAAATACACTGAAATTATGCTACGAAATTGTACTCAAAACTAAATCCATTATCATTTTGACAACGCCGCGTCGAAAACTGGCGAACAGCGTGTAGATTTATGTGCGTAGTTTAAACAAGTTTTCACTGCCACTGACTTTGATGAATTAAAAAGTATAAAACGATTTAATATTACAAAATTTAATTAAGTATTTGTTTCACGATCATTTTTTTTGAATAAATTTCCATGTTGTTTATTTACAGTTGACTTTTATTACATTTGACTATTATTTTAAAACAACAATTAAACAAGACTTAAGAAAATTACCTTTGGTGTGTACATAAATATAAATTTGATATGTTTATGTAACTTAAAGATAGAAATGGTTGGTTTACAATTTGATGACATCAAAGTGTTGTTGCTTTTAATGCATCCAGTATAAATAAATAAATGAAAAAAATGTAATAAAACAAACATACTTACATTTCACTGGAACTTGTTTCACAGTTACCAGCAACACAAAAACAATTATTTACTTTGCGGGTAAACAAATTTAACTGCTTATCAAACGACTTTTTTTTCATACTGTTGTTTTTTGACAGTTCTATCATAGACTATTATCCCCACAGTGTTGCCATAAGCTGATTTTAAAATTGAAAAATAATTATAAAAATTTAGCATAAACGTCATGGCTGGTTTAAAAAAAAATGATTTACTTTTTTCGTCTGTGTGAAGAGTGATAATAATCATTAAGGCCTCGAGCACTTAGCGACGAGACAACGCGAGCGGGGGGATGTAAACAAGAGTACTCCGTTACCGCGTGTTTTATGCCCTTCGCTGTATTGTGCTATAGTATTGATAACATCGCCCCGCTCGTAGCTATTTTCGAGCCCGAAACTTAACTCTTCCGTTTTTTTAGTCCTCTTTCCCTTCCTACCTTTTTTCTTATAAGTAAAAGGAATTGGAAACAGATTTCCCGAATGTAAGGATGCATAATATTTCTGTGCATCCTCCGTCGATTAAAGGTAGGCAAAGCATCTGTAATTGCACATGTTAACGATTTCAGGTAACCGCTCGACGTTTGCCTTCTTATAATATGCAAAAAAAAACAATTATATGTTTACTATAATACATTTGTACAACCTTTGCTATGTAATAAGTTGCTTGGAATTTTGATGCTCATATGTTTTTCCTTTTACCTTTGAAATAAACACGTGACAAGATCTCTTTATACGATGTGACATTTGTACAAACGCCTGCCTACATAACATTTGCCCGAGGGGAGTTATTTTTATTACAAGTATTTATATCTACTTTACGTGATAAAAAGTAACTCTATAATTGGGAATAGGAAATAGTATTTGTTAGTTTATAAAGAGGTTATATTTTAGTTGTAATTATAATTACTAGCAACACTGTTTATTTTTAATCTTATCTTACTTCTTACTAATATTATAAATGCGAATGTTTAGTTTTATGTTTGAAGGTATCACCGAAATGGCTGAACGGATCTCGCTGAAATTTGGCATGGATGTAAGACATTGTCTGGAAGAACACATAGACCACTTATTAACTTTTTTTCAATTCCGCGCCGACGGAGACGATGGCGACATCTAGTTTGTAAGTATTCATGTAACAAGTGTAAGTATAGTGAAGGTGTATGGAAAATATTAATCAGTTGGCATTCGAACGCAGTGTTTTATTGGCGCATCTGACAAGTTTAAACTTGTTATAAGATATTACAAAGCAATTTGTAAGTTAATTTACATTAAACGTTATAAAAATGTTATAAATAAGAGAAGAACCGTGTAGTATAGTGAAGTGGAAAGTGAAAATCAGTTGGCTTCCCAGCACAGTGTTATTATAGACGCATCTTACAAGTAAGTGACAGCTTTTTAACCTGCAAAAATAATAGTTTAATTTTCTTTCGGTCGGCGATTATTAAGGCAACTTGCACCCTTGATACTGCGACTCTGAAGCGAACGGGTACTCTTTCCAAACCACTGACGTAGGTTCTTAAGCTACGGTGTTCGCCTTCGACTTACATTTCCCTTTCCTTTGATCTTTCCTTGTACAATGAGCTGCAGCAGTTCGTATATTATGGTCTAGGTACTTTAGCTTTCTTTCTTCATTGTATAATAGTTAAAAGGCAATTTATATTTTGTATTACATACAGATGTGGTCAGTATATAAGTACACCAACACAGAGTAATCTATTTATTTCATAAGCCCTCCCCGCAACTGCAATTAACTGCTGTAACACGGTTCCTCATTTAAAATACCATTAACATTGAACCAAGTTCATTTACATTTATATATTTGAAACGTTATACCAACTTACAGATTAATTATCTCTTATAACGGATTTATTACTAACATAACAGCTTATGCTTCAACTAGCTGTCGCCCGCGACTCCATCCGTGCTAAAAAAAACTTAATTAGTTGTCTATGTGTTCTTCGATACTGTGTTCTACATTTATACCAATTGTCAACAGCAGCCGTTCTGGAGATACCTTCAAACAAACATCTATCCATCCGTTATTCGTTTATTTATTCGTTTTGAATCGATTATTAATATTTAATTGAATCGAATATTTTTTTGTAAAATTATTTTAAAAATCGAATTATTCGGTTTTTTATAATTCAATTGTTTTTGAAATTCAAATATTTTTTTATTGTAATTATGCCGTTCGAATTCGATTTAAAAGATTTTCGCGTAACCCCAATTAAGAAACGAAAGCTTTATGTCAAATTTGATGCAGTTAAAGTTATTGTAAGAACGAAGTACATAGACCTATTTATATTTAAAAAATCTTTGACGATGAATTATCTTTGAATTTCGACCAATATGCAAATATTCGTCTTAATAAATCTCTAAGATCAAAGAGATGCATAAATTACGTCTCTACGATTTTGCTGCAAACTTAATCAAAGTTTAACTTTCAACGAAATCTCTTCGATGAAATCTCGCCGCTTCGGAAACGAATTTACCAAATGATTTAAAATAAAATTTTAATATGTCTGCTCTATTTTTTCAAACCTGTACTAAATTTGGGTTGGTTCGGTTGGTTGGCCTTAATGAGGATAGTTCTATTTAATATACCGTCCGCTTATACGTTAATAAATCAATCAAAAACTAACTAAACAAACTTTTTTTAAACAAATAATTTCTTGGCAAATAATCGTTTTTATGCCAAGAAATATACTTTGTATGAAAGAAATCGATATAAACGGAGCTAACCCGATCATATCCAATCTTTTATTACATAACTTAAGTATAATTTTTAACACTGCCAATATGCTAATTCAACGAAAAAAGAAAAAAAACACTTTAAAAATCGAATATTCATTTTTTAATAATTCTACACTTCATTAACCTTTGGTAACTATTAAAGTGGGACCGTTAATTACTAAGACCAAATACTGACATGGATGATAATGTGTTTTATATAGAAACTAGACCCGCCCGCGACTCCATCCAAGGATTAAAAAAACATAATTAGAAGGCTATGTGTTCCTTCAGATTATGTTCTACTAGTATGCCAAATTGCATCGAGATTCATGCAGCCGTTCTCTAAATACCTTCATACAAGGATTCATCCATCAATCCAAACATTCACATTTATAATATTAGTAAGACTTTAGTCTTAAAAACCAGCGGTGAGTAATTCAAAGCCTTTGAGTTCGTTATAAAAAGAGTTACAATGTCATTGTGAGGGGACTCTCTCACGTGCACAGACGTTGTACACTCCATCGAATACATTTTGTTTGATCATTTCACCTCGAGTGCTATTTACGTATACATTAGAAGAGACATATAAATACTATCTAGCAAATATAATATATCTATGTCAAGGGTAAAATTACAATATTTTCTTTAATTGTTATCATTAAAATATTCAACGCTAAACTTTGACATGTTTACAGATATGACAATGATCAGAAACCCAACAAAAACCTTCTAGATATCTTACTTTCTTACGTATCTGATATTATAAATGCGAATGTTTAAATGGATGATTGTTTGAAGGTATTCAGGAGAAGATTTCCAGAGCAGCTGAACTCTATTTAATTTGTCATGTAGAACATAGTCTGGAAGAATACATAGGCTACTATTTTTTTTAATCTACGCTGAGAGTCGTGGGCAACTGCTAGTCATCATCATCATCAGCTCACTATACGTCCCCACCGAGGGGCTCGGAGCCTACCCTAAGTTAAGGGTGATTAGGCCATAGTCAACCACGCTGGCCAAGTACGGGTTGCTTGACTTCACACATATCTTTGAATTTCTTCTCAGATATATGCAGGTTACATCACGATGTTTTCCTTCACCGTAACAACGTCGGATAATGTACATATGTAAATCTGAAATCGAAAAACACATTGGTACATGGCGGAATTCGAACTCAGGACCTGCAGATTGCAAGTCAAGTGCTTAACCACTGAGCCACCGACGCTCTGACGGCTAGTATCTCAATAAAATACGACATTTGGTAATAGAATTATTACTTTATAAACAAGGCCACTCTACATAGTGATTACATGCCAAATAACATATATAGTAATTTTTAAATTCTTTGCGTACGAAATCGTGGGCAAAAGCTATCGTAAATGAAAGAAAAGTCAAAACGTAAAATATATCCCCTGAGTAAGTTAAGTGACCAAGTGGGGCCAACCGACGGAATACTAGTTACAAATAAAGCACCGAAGGGATGACCCTCGTTAAAGCTGAGCTTTCAGGGACGTATAATAGAATGTTTTGTCGGTACTTTCACTGAGAAATGTTTTGGATTACATTCATACCGACCTCTTTATTAGTCCCATTTGACTACGAATTCCGTTCGTGTTATACTTTTAATTTAATCATGAACTTTATTGTTAACTAGCTGTCGACCGCAACTCCGTTTCTAGCCTACTTATGCGTTCTTCCAGACTATCTTCTAGATTTATGCCATATTTCAGCGAAGTCCTTGCAGTCCTTATGGTGATTCTGGAATACATCGTGATGCAACCTGCACATATCTGAGAAGAAATTCAAAGATATGTCTGAAGTCAACTCACCTGCACTTGGCCAGCGTGGTTGACTATGGACTAATCACCCTTAACTTAGGGTAGGCTCCGAGCCCCTCGGTGGGGACGTATAGTGAGCTGATGATGATGATGCTTTGAGGATGAATTATTAGTTGGTATTTTATTGTTATATTATTAATATTAAAATACCTAGATAATAATTACGAATAAAAATTAAAGCGTTTATATAATTACTTAAGTGTAAATAACGCTATTACAAAGTTCTATCCTTTCATATCGCTTAATAGAATTTAATTAGTTTCCAAACTTAAAATTGAAGCTTTTAAGATCTAAATTACTATAATATTTTATCAAAATAATATCGTTAACTAACAAACAGTAGCTTTTGGTATTTAAAAAATATAAACACGCCAAGAATCTGGTACAATCACCGATTTCTTTAAATGGATAGGCGGTTGCTTGGAAATGACAGCTTATGCTTAATTCTGATTTAAACGCGATTGTATCAGCGCCAAAATGGCGTAAGTCAAATAGACACAAAATACTACGTCATGTTATGATAAATATTGTACAGGATGTCCCAAAAGGTTACGTACATAGGAAAGGGGGTGATAGGGGTGGTCACAAGGGTCACCAGAAAAATAAAATAAAAATTACCCTCTGGGTATTAAAAAAAATAATTGGCATTTTTTAAAAAATTTACACCTTCTGGTGCAATTTTATTTTTCTTTAAAGTCTTTGTTGTATTGTTTTTTTTATTTCATATTGATAAAGGGTTATTGACGATAACATAATAGCTTTTTTTAAATGTAGCAATATTTGTAGGTCATTGGTTACAAAATTGCCCCAGAAGGTGTAAAATTTTTAAGTTTTAAAAAAAATGCCCTTTATTTTTTTAATACCCAGAGGGGAATTTTTATTTTATTTTTCTGGTGACCCTTGTGACCACCCCTATCATCCCCCTTCCTATGTACGTAACCTTTTGGGGCACCCTGTATACACGTTGTTTTGTTATTTTAAAATACAAATTGCATTAAAATAGAAAAACATTGAACTATAATTTTGAATAGTACAATTTAACTGAATAATGGGATGGAAAATTCCACATTGACAAATACTACAAGAATATAAACTTGGTAGCAAATAAAAAATACATAAAATGATCGTATAACGTATCGTTAACGGGACTCTAACATATTGGGCGGTTTAAAGTACGCACAATAAAACCTAATAAGAATGAAAAGTTTAATCTTCTTACGTAATTTTTTTTTAAATTATTTTAAGACGCTTTGGAAGGTTTTTTTACGCAGATATGTAAACGGCTTGCCCAATTTTTTAGTATTTTAATTATTCGATTTTCTTGTTTTCTAACATATTAAGTAAGCATGATCAAGAGTGATAGTAGGACTACAGAAAAATCAATTTACTTTATAGACAAAGTACAAAGTGATGTATGGAACGTATTCATAAAAACGACTTCCGTCAAGTTTCACTCAATAAAATAAGTAATTTTTTTAGAACACACATATAGCAATAAACCTTTTTTTCAACTGAGCCTTTTTATAATTCCGGCAGTCAATAAAGGAATAGCTATTTTTTTTTTAATTTCTAGAATGACGTATAACTTTGACAGATGACAGATGACAGTCGACTATGGCGATGGCGCCACCTACATAGAGCTTTCAGTTTTCCTTCCCATTGATAGTGTTATGTTTTATCACTTTAAACAATATTTTTCTTTTTTAATATATACTGAATATAATTAAGGATATAAACAGTAAAATTTTAAAAGACCTTTGCTTCAAAAGTTTATATTATTTATTCCAAATTTATCCTTTGATAGATACTTCGAGACTTTAATGTCTAAGATTAAAATAGCCATAAAGAAGATCGTAACATTAAATTAGTTTTAGATTTTAGTTTAAAGATTTTTACTGACAAAGATTTTTAAGACGATCTAATATTAATTCTGTAAGTTTTTGAAATGAATTTCTTTAATCTTACTTAGCTCACTAATATTATAAATGCGAATGTTTAGATGGACGGATGGATATTTGTTTGAAAATATCTCCGGAACGGTTGCGTGGATCTCGCTGATATTTGGTATAGATGTAGAACACAATCTGACAGAACACATAGACTACTTATTAAGTTTGTTTTTAATTCCGCGCCGACAAAATCTCGGACGACAGCTAATGTTAATATAATACGGCAAGTTACTGTCGTCACGTATTTATAGATTGCAATAACAAGACTTCTTTTAAATTATTCAAACTTCCGTGAGACATTATACTAAACTGATATAAAAACAGCTAAACACTCATGTATATTCGACGGCACCGACTAATTTCGAGCCCATCTGGGGCCCATCATCCCTAGTCGGTGCCGCCACCGGACGAATATGCGTGAGAGTTTAGCCGTTTTTATCTCAGTTAAGACTTCTTTTGTGCCAAAGAAATTTATTTTAATTTAATATAATGCATTTTTTGTAGTCTTTAAATAACATTGACTAAATAAAATTGCACCCCAATACAGTTGAATGTTTAAAAACCAATCTTTTACGTTAATGATGGCCAGTAAAATATTTTATGACAATTTTATATCCAAAAGATAACAATCATTATCTCAATGTTAATGGACTTGGGGAAATTCCTCTGTTATTATACAAAATTTCAAGCTTGTTTACTTTAATTAAGATATTATTTTGTCTTAATATTTAAGGGTCTTTTGTCAGCAGCATTTTTACTATACAAGTGTTCGGACATATGTATTTTTAGACATAATTAATTAAAATCATTTGGCGCGAATGACGTGCTTTCGTTACAAAGTCCAGTGTCAGAATAATTAGTGAGGGGACATAAACGTCGCCATTTTAGTAAGGCTAGTGTTGCGTCAATACACTGACACATTTTCGGATTTTCTTCCTAACAGTATAAAGGAACTATGATTCTTAAGAATAGGATTGAATAATACTCTTCAAAGCATCTATTTCAGATTAATTTATACTACGAATAACGTACGATTAATCATTAAAGTTCATACGAGAGTAAATTTATATAGTGAAAAGTTCATATTACTCTTAATTTAAAATCAAATTTTGATATTAATTTCATCGAGAATTTGAGAAGGGTGTATACTAAAGCATTCTAACCAAGCAAACTATCAAATTATTTGACTGGTAAAATTTGATTACTGTTTAAGAAAAAAAAAGTTTTAAGATACGCGTCCATTGGCTCGCCGGACGCACATCAACGGATTTTAGTTTGCTTTGTATGATTTTACACTGCGTCCATTATCCACGCACGTATCGAAAGACGGCATTTATCAAGTAATCCGTTGTAGGTCGTGTGTACGGTGCGTCCGGCGCGGGCCAATGGACGCGTAACTTTAAGCTTCTTATATCAAGATGTTAAAACAAAGTGTAATTAATGTTAATTAAATTAATTGAAAAGTAAGTCAGGATGCCGTATAACTGATATAATTGATCCTGTAATGGCTTTAGCTTAGTACCCTTTTCCGCTTTAGGGTTCGCATTAATATTCTTTAAAAGGAAAAGGTAAAATTTTGTCAACTAGAAAATTATTTTTACATCGAACCGGATATTTTACAAAATAAATTTTACGTTAGATAATTATTTGATAAATGTTATTGGAAAATTGTATCCGATAGCATTGTCTAAATAAGTCTATATGACATATTTTTATTTAAAAAAATATATATATTTATTTTAGAAAAATACAGAAAGGATTTTTCAAAGTAAAAATAAATAATAACACACTGGTTATAAAAAATACATAAAATTAGAAAAAAAAATAAAACTAGAAATTCTATTATATTTACAGATGAAATAATTGATTTAGTTTATTAATATATTTTACAGTAGGGGATTTACATCAAAGCGTTATTAACTGGCCGGAAATATAAATTCCATCGATAAACGTTGTCTTCGTTTGAAAAACGAAGTGGGGAAACTCCCCCCCGATTGCGAAGCCATAAATATGCTAATATTTATCTTAAATTTTCGGCTTTCTACATCAGAAGGGCGGTGAGGGTGTTTTGTTTTGTTTATGTTAGAAAATTAGACTACACTTTCGTTTAATAATTTATATTTCAGACGTTCCAAACCGTTAAAATTCAAGAT
>NW_013530935.1:4883634-4993273 GCF_000836235.2 Papilio xuthus
AACAAAGATTAAAAACCGATAAGCAACGAAAACGCGGTTTACTGTCTTAAATAAAATCAAATTGTGAAGATTGAGTGAAGCCATTTTATAAGGAAATAACTTTTATATTCCATCAGCGTTTATCTTCGAAAGCAAATTGTGTTGAATACCTCCCTGGCTTATGTGATTTAGTTATTTTTTAGCTTTAATAATATTTTTAATTTCTGGCAACACTTAGAAGATAATTTAATAATCATGTGAAATAACTTTAAGACATTAATTACAATCCTTTGGCGGGAATGACGTGCTTTCGTTACAAAGTCTAGTGTCAGAATGAATAGTGAGGAGACACAAATGTCGATATTTTAGTAAGGCCAGTGTTGAGTCAATACACTGACTCATTTCCAGATTTTGTTCCTAACATATCGTACTCGTATTAGATCTGTTGGATGTATGTTTGTTACTAGGTATCTTAGGAAAGGCTCAACGAATCTTGATAAAATTTGGCACAGATTTAAAACATACTCTGGAAAGGTCGAAGTCGCGGGCGATAGCGAGTATGTATGTATAAAAAAACGTTTTTCCCCAGCTATCTTTTGGCTTGTAAACATTAGTGTATTAATTTTTTATTTCTTACATAGATTATTAAAAGTATTTTTTACTATAAAGAGTAAAATAATTTTTCATATTTTATACGTAAAAACCACCTTTAGCTGTATGACAAATAATATGTTATATTTGTCTCGGTTTGCACTATTCAATATTGATACAATTTTCCTTTTCATTCAACTAAAATACAGTAAAAATTTTATTACTGTTCGAAATTTCAACGCATGAATAATTTCCAGGCTAATAAATGGAATTGGGAAACTCGAATGAGTTCCGATATTGACATTTGTTGATTTCGAAAATCTTTAGTTATCAGAGAATTCCTAGAATATCTATTAGTTTATTTATCCGATGCGTTCGTTAGAAATTATATGTATGCAGATTTATTCACAAAGTTACGGTCATCCGAAATTCAGATTTCGTTGACGCTTTCTCTTGTTTGTGTCCACGGAAATTATTACTACAAATAATAAACGCTGTTTTCTTCAATATTATTTAGTTTTTAAGTTACTATTTAATTTTTATTTTTAATCTTATTTGTCATGATATTTTTCGTGATTCCAACGCATGAAAACTGTTAAAAAACCTTAATATCTTTTGATTCGTTCCACAAGAGAGAGAGAGAGAGAGAGACAGAGAGAGAGTGAGATGGAAAGATTAATATACAACGAAAAGAAAAAAATGTTCATTTTTGTTTAATTTTTTGCATTGTTGTAATCTATCTCCTTCCTTCATAGCTTATAACAAGTTTTCTATTATTTTCCTGAATACTGAAGTTAAAAATTGGTATGTCTTTTAATCGCGCGCCAAAAGTTTCACTAAATGTTCTATTATACAGCGAAAACACTTGAAGAACGAAAAAAAAATCTTCGTAGTATTTTTTAACAAAGTATATAGTTTGTAAGATTTTAGTTTTACAAACAATTTTAAAGGTTGGCAGCGATTGTTCAACACTTTTAGAATAACACAACAAAGGCATTAAAAACTTTTTCATACAGCTAAGTAAACCACTTAACCCAATTTTTTCATCAAAATCAATTTCCTTTCTAGCGAGAAATATTGAAGGCATTAATCGCTACATAATGTCAGTCACACACGTTAGATTTTGTATAAAGGTTTTAAACATATATTTATAACCTACAAAAAATATAACGCGTATATATGAATCTATGTCATGCCAGACATCATCCTGTCATGTCACACGAAAACTAATCTTATCCTACTCATCTAGGGACAAAACACAAGGTTTTCCTCATCCAGATCCAACTATCTTCCATCGTTTCAATAGGCATTTCATTTAATATAATATAATTATCATGCAATCCATTTATTTTATCCTAAGCCTACATCTAACAGGATACCCTTCTTTCAAAGATAAAGTCGTCACGGAAACACCTAAGGTGTGTGACCTGCATAAGTCTCAGCATCGTATAGGTTTAGGTCAAGTAATTAATCACTTAAGGTTTACAGAATTGATGTCTGGGGCAAAGTCCGGGCTAAACTGAAACCAATATTCTGGTAATATAGATTGATTATTGCTCAATTTTACATTCCCTCGTTTGACTGGTAATTTTGTAGCGAATGGAGTAAGGTGCAAAGGTTAAGTAACGGGAAATGACTCGAAGAACCTGTTTTACCTCGATATTTAAAATAAGAATTGTCTTAATATTTATTCAGATTGACACAAACAATAACTCCTGTTAAAAAAAATCAGGTATTTATATTGTAGTAAAAATAATTAAATCATAACTCTTAATATAAAACCTTTGGAATTTTTTGACCTTTTAAAAAAAATTGTCTTGATTTTAAATTTTTTTTTCGTTCAATTACCCAGGGCTTGGCCACGAGTCATTATAAAAGAGTGAATTAACAATCTCAATTGTAAACACACACCTAAAACGTCTGGATCTATATTTAATACTAGCTGTGCTCGCGAGTTCGTTCGCGTGGTTGTCGGAAACACTTCAGGTTTTCTTTTTGATTATTGAAAAGGAATAATTCAGTCATACATATTTTTTTTAACAACTTAAACCGTTTATGCAGCGCACACTACGAAAGTTCTCAAATGTGAATAATTTTCCCAGTTTTTGCAACATAGCTCACTGATGCTTCGCCCCTATTGGTCGCAGCGTAATGTTTATTTATTATTTATTTATTAACTCTTAATGCTATCATAATACATAAAAAAGACAATTAACTAATTTACAAAGCAAGGGCGGCCTTATCGCTACATGCGATCTCTAATGTTATGTAGCCTAAAGCCTTCCTCTATAAATGGACTATTTAACAAAAAAATAATTTTTCAAATCGGAGCAGTAGTTCCTGAGATTGGCGTGTTTAAACAAACAAACTCTTCCACTTTATAATATCAGTATACATAATTGTTTAAAAAGGTAATTTATATGAAAATATGCATATAACAAACAACAACAAAAGTTTATTCCGTATCTGTGCAGTTAGGGACGGCTTACGGCGGAGTGCTCTATCGCTAAATCTCTTTTTTGTGTGAACACAGCTGAGCCGATAAAATGCTTTTTGAACTTTTTTTCAAGCCCCAAATTAAACGGGAAAACTTTACATACCCGTAAGTTTTACTTAAACTATTTCGTCTGCCTTATAACTAACCTAACTTGGTCATAAAAATAAGTTTTTTTTTGGTGTTACGTAATAAAAATCCATATTGATTGTGATTTATATTTGTAATTTTGAAGTAAACGATAAAAAATATATTACTTATGACATAGATGCAATCTCTTTTAATGGGTCTTGACAGACAGACAAAATATCAACAAAGTCATCAAATAGAGTTCCGTTTCTTTTTTCTTTTGAGGTACGAAACCCAAAAAAAATCATACATGACAAACTGAGAACCTCCTCCTTTTTGAAGTTAAAACACTAATGTAAGAATGAAAAGACAAGAAAAAGAAAAAAAACAGTACACCAAAACCGTAAAATAAAACTCGACATTGTAAAGAAAAAGATCTCCCTAGGGTTGACGTAACCGAGAATGTTGCTCAACGGGAAAACTAGTTACAAATAAAGTGCCAAAGGGATAACCCTTTCTTAATGGACGAGGTTTTATTTCGCGCAATAGAATATTGGGTAAAACAACGATTTTATTGTGATAAATATACTATCAAATTCGACTACAATCAACAGATAGATAAATGATTTATAAAATCCACTTGAGTATTCAAATATTATTATCAGTAATTTTCTTTGTTTTAAGTGTATCATCATCATCACTCACTATACGTCCCCACTGAGGGGCTCGGAGCCTACTCTAAGTTAAGGGTGATTAGGCCATAGTCAACCACGCTGGCCAAGTGCAGGTTGGTTGACTTCACACATATCTTTGAATTTCTTCTGAGATATGTGTTTTTTAATGTATAATCATATTACAATGAGAAAACGTTTGATTGTTCTTTGTTTGTTTCCATTGAATAGGCTAAACCGATTTGATAAATTCTTTTACAGTTGAAAAGCTATACTCCGAGAGGGACGTATAGACTAAATTTATTACTAGATTTTCTTAATTCAATGAATAATACTTTGCGAATTGTTGAATAAATATATCTGTTTTTACGTTTAGTAAATACGACTTAAAACAACTACTACCACGTTTCAAGATTTGTACAGAAACATACATATGTTTATTCCTGTTATTATAAAACATCTTACTAATATTATACATCCGAACGTTTGGATGGATGGATTGATGTTTGTTTGAAAGTATCTCGAGAACGGCTGTATGGATCTGGCAAAAATATGACATAGATTTAGAATATTATGTCTGTCTTAGTCCGGAAGAACACATAGGCTAATAATTTTGTTTGTTTGTAATTTCGCGCGGATAGAGTTGCGAGCGACAGCTAGTACATACATAAACCCATAAAACATAGGCTTCCATATTTTATTATTAAACTGAAATGTTTACTTTTGAAACAATTTAAATATATATAAGCTACAGTCAATCTCGTAAGTTATTGTTTCGTTTGCAAGTAACCAACAATACAACATCATTAATGTAAAAGCGTCATTATTCATTCGTTATATCGAATGTTTAACAACCAATATTTTGCATTCGCTTTGTCGTTTCCTATTTCCTGACAGCTATTGAACAATGGCCAAATACACTCTATACTTCGTTTTACGTAAGAAATTAAAACAAAGATATATTACGATCGCTTCATTTATTGTTAAAAAAAAAAACGAAATAATCTTACTAACATAAATGCGAATGTTTACATGGATGATTGTTTGAAGGTATCTGCAGAACGGCTGAACGGATTCGATGACATTTTGCACAGATGTAGATAATGTCTGGAAGAACACATAGGCTATTCATTAAGTTTTTTATTAATTTCCTCGCGGACGGAGTCGCGGGCGACCGCTAGCAAATAATCAACAAACAATATTACAAATATGATAAATTATAAAGTTTTGTTTGTTTGTTCCAGAAGAGTTAACTTTTTTTACCAATGGAATTCTATCCATGAGTAAAATGAGCTATATTTTAATTGTGTACTTACAAAAGTTGTTAAATAAATTTGTGTATATATAATTTAAGATGTACTTTACAAACAAAACATTGATATATGCTCGTTCTTTATCGTATCTGCACATTAACGAAGGCAGTCCCAACGGCACTACATGTCTAGTTAGGGATCAAGGATCATTTTCCTCTCCCTAGGGATGCATTAGACTTTGTAAGCATTTTACTACTTGATAGAGAAAAGTTTGTCTTTGTATCTATTTAATACTTCATCATCAGCTCACTATACGTCCCCACTAAGGAGCTCGGAACCTACTCCTAAGTTAAGGGTGACTAGGACATAGTAAACCACGCTGGCCAATTTGGGGCTGTTTGACTTCACACATATCCTATTTCTTCGCAGATATGTGCTGGTTGCATCACGATGTTTTCCTTCACTTAATTCGATTAATGTACGATCAATCGAACCCAGGACCTGTAGATTGCAAGTTTAGTGCCCCTGAGCCACCGACGCTCATTTAATACTTCTACACTTTTATTTATATAAAAAAAATTAACCATGATAAATGATTTTTCTTATAACTGTGAGTCTTCTGAGGGTTGAAATATCTTCAAATATATGGTTTTATCATTTTTGTACTCGAAACAACGTTTCTACGAAATTAACCTTTTTCCTGTCGACTGCACAAATTAAAAACCAATAAAGGATGACGAAAAATATTCTTTTTTTTGCTGTCACAAGACCGTTTACTTTTAGCTTTGATTGTTAAGTAAATGGACATTTTAAAAACACTTTCTCTATATTGAAGTAGATAAAATTGCCAATTATGTTTTTCGTAATATCACTTTGTATAAGTTTATGTAAATAGAATAATTTAAGCTTAAACCTATGTACAAGCGAGATTAATATTTTCAGCTTTGTAAACGAAAGCTTGTGGTTTGATGTTAGCTTGAACTAAGCAACGTAAACAAGATATGTATACCTACAACTTAGCATACGACATTCTACCAGATGCCACCTCCAGTATGCTTTTAATATTTTGCATAGAATTTTTTTACGAAATTTAGAAAGAAACACATTAATTTTAATGTTATAGTATACGGTGTAAAAGTAGCAAACAGCCATCGCGAACACCTGCCCATAGGCATTCGCATTTGCAGATGAGTTCCTTTCATCGATAAAGGAGGTAACGCACAGAAAGAAATAGTTTCCTCCACTAAATCCACCTCCGCTACTCCAAGAAAAGGGTAGGAAGGGGAAGAGAACCAATATTAGGTCTTCGGCACGCACACTCATTGTGCCGAACGCGGAATGACTTCCATTTGACGCCTGTCTTCTTCGTGGTCGTGGTATTTCACCGCCGAGACGGACTATTTGTGCAACAGATATTTATGTGGGCTCGGGGATTTTAACTTAATGAATTATTTCGTTAATAACCCTTTTTATTCGAGTCTACTTACTGCATATTTTTTCGCCAGATGAGTCGGCACTGAACGTGTTAACTTCACTTCAATTTAACTATAATGGTTAAGATTATGGAGATCGAAAGGCCTTCGTCCTAAGACTTAAATAGTGGTTATTGGACAAGCGGTGAGATCAAACAGACGCGCTGTGAACTGGAAACATGGTACACACGAATGCTCTGATACGCTCCGTTCGCGACCTCGCAATTATTACCACTTCAGTTAAAACGCATTCCATACGTGTCTACTTAGAGTTTATTTCCATTAAAGCGAACGTACGAACACAAAATATTCATTAAAGTTATATAACTTAATTCTTTAAGTAATTAGTGATGGGTGGATCTACTGATCATTCTTACGGTGAAGGAAAACATCGTGATGCAACCTGCACATATCTGAGAAGAAATTCAAAGATATGTGTGAAGTCAACCAACCCGCACTTGGCCAGCGTGGTTGACTATGGCCTAATCACCCTTAACTTAGGGTAGGCTCCGAGCCCCTCGGTGGGGACGTATAGTGAGCTGATGATGAGGATGATGATGAGGATCTACTGATCCATTCTGTTCGTTTTAAATACATTCAATCTTGTATTATATCGAAGGAATAGAAGGGCGCGTGAAATTCGTATTAATACTAAATTATCCGATCTCACCAATATTATAAATGCGAAAGTCTACATGTACGGATGGATAGTTGTATGGATGTTTGTTTGAAGGTATTGAACGGCTAAACGGATCTCAATAAAATTTAGCATAAATGTAGAACAAGGTAAGAATACATAGGCCACTAATTATGTTTGTAATTAATCCCGCGCAGACGGAGTCGCGGATGATAACTATTAATAATATAAATGCGACAGTTTAGATGGATGGACGGATGTTTATAAGAAGATATCTCCGGAACGGCTCAACGATAATTTGGCACAAATATAAAACATAACCTGGAATAACACATAGACTGACAATTAATTTTTTTTTTAATTCCATGCGGACTGGGCGATAGCTTCTGAGGAAAAAATTAGCGTATGACCAGGAACCAATTATGATGATTGAAATATTTTATCTTTTAAATAAATTAAATTGTATTTAACGTCCTATGGAGGGATCGCTAGCATTTCCTGCGGCGTTTCGATTTGCACGTCACGATTCGCAGTGTCATCATCACAGTAAAATTTCATTAGAACCTCTCCGAGCGGAAAATTAAATGTGAAATCCGTAGGAAGGAACGTTTTCAGCTATATACAGTTTTAAAGTTATATACAAAAACGTATTTCTTACAATAATCGTACCTATTATTGTGCGTGTCGACTGTACTTCGAAACATATTATTGTCTCTGTTTTTTTCAAGGCGATGTAAGGGATAGTAATATATGTCAACACAATGTCACAGCATTCGGTTTACATCGATGAGGTGATACATACTTGTACAGTCGACGCGAGCATTTTTAAAATAATTTACTTACATGGTTATGCCTAATTAAGTATTAGTGGCTGGATGACCGGAGCTTTGCTCGGTATTTTTTTTTAATTGTGTTTTTTGGAAATTATATTTAAGAACGAATTACTAATAAAATGATGAAATATGAGTAATATTTTTCGATCTTAGAAAAACTTAAGTTTATGTTTAAGTTGATTATCGACAAAACACGAATAAAATGACATTTTCTAAAAATGATTCCTAGCTAGATCGATTTATCGCCCCGAAACCCCCTATATACTAAATTTTATGTAAATCGTTGGAGCCGATTCCCAGATTCCAATTATATATATACATAATATACACAATAATATATATACAAGAATTGGTCATTTAAAGATATAAGATATGTACTTATTCCCACAGGTTCAGATAACTTCATCGGTATTAAACCCGCGAAAGACTCAGCTTTTAGTCAAATATTAGAATAAGAGTTGGTTTCTAAGACTAAAATCCCCATTTAAAGTATATCGTCATCATTATCATTGTGTTTTTACATATATTTTAGTCTCAGAAACCCACGGTAAAACAATGTAATATATATCGATAGCTATTAAATAACAGTGTTGCTGCGTAAAACACTCAGCGACATGCAACATCCATTAACCTGTGGCAGACATCTGCACATATTCATGTATACATATTATACACTATGTGCAGTAGACAGAATGTATTTATTTAAATATTTTAACACTGGCCGTTTATAAAGAAGAAAATTAAATATCGTTAAAAAATAATTCATACCAAGAATTTCCGTAGACGAAACCTCTTTACAGAAACGTAACGTTATCTATAGTTTATTGTTTAAGAATATTTTTTAAGAATAGAGCTTGTAATACGTGCTTGTATTCGAATTCGACAATGGGAACGCACAGATTATTAAAGAAAAAGCCACTGACAATTGTAATCTTGTAAATCTATGAAAACTGGTCATATGTCTACTTAGTGAAAAAAAAACGACGAATTTAAGTAAGGTGAAGTGAAGTGAATCCAAAGTAATGAACATTTTCCAAATAAGATATGACCTAAAGGTCTATGTTACCAGATCATAAAATTAAAAAAAAAATTAAAAATGTCTACTTCGTAAGTACAGAAAAAAATCGTCAATATATCAAGTATTTTTTCATAATAAATGTTTTTTATTGATGGCAATTGAACATTGCGTATATTTCAAATATAATTGGTAACGGTATTAATAGAGTTTTGATTGCGTCATCGAATGTAAAATATTTCAAGTTATGTTTCAATTACGTCGTGCGCTTGCTATTATTAAGTTACGCTATGCTGTTAAGTTATTCCGCCATTAAGTTACGCTGCGCTGTTCCGCCATCGCGCCCGCTAACTACCTACCCTGCACTGGATTGTTAGATTAACAATAACTATGAATAATGAACATGCTATTCTATTTATGTATTACTAGTTGTCGCCCGCGTCTCCGTTCGCGCGTGTTTTTTTCTAAATTATACATCTATGCCAAACTTCATCACAAAGTCCTGGAAATGGCGAGGTCCTGACATATCTCTCTCGCTACTTTTACAGTATTCATGTGTTTTTAATACCCCCCTTTTTGAGTATGAAATGTTATAAGTCTGTTTGGGACGGCCCTGACTGACACCGTCACTCATTTTATTTCAAAGAGGTACATTACTGCACGCATGAAAAATGCGAAAGGGACGCATGCGAATGGAACAAGATTCACTTAAGTTAATTATTTGTGTTATTTTTCATATATTATAGCTGTCGCCCGCGACTTCATCCGCGCGGAAATTACAAAAAAACATAATTAGTAGCCTATGTGTTCTCCCAGGCTATGCTCTATATGTATGTACATATGCCAAATTTCATTGAGATTCGTTTAGCCGTTCCGGAGATACCTTCAAACAAACATCCATCCATCCATCTAAACATTCGCATTTATAATATTAGTAAGAAGTAAGATAGTAAGATTTGTTGTTTGTGGTAAAAAATATCTATGCCAAACAAAGGAAAACCTTATAACGTAAATGAGAAAACTTGTGAATATAACAAAATCCCGTCAAAACAATGTCGGGGTAATATAATTTTGGCACCCTTTTGCTTTAATTTTTAAATATCGTATAATACGATTAATTAAAAAGGGTACTCAAATTAAATAAGTCCGGTATAATTGTTATGTTTTTTGTTACATGCGTGTGTAATTTTACAACTGACCCAAAGCGGAAATAATTTTTTTCGCGCGCTCGTTTATCCGGTCCATTGTGACCATTTGTAAAAATTGTTTGACCGATTTGAAAGACAGGTATACCCTTCAAATCATTCTTTAGAGTGTTCTAGTTAATTACTAGCTATCGCCGGCAACTCCGTCCGCGCGAAAAAAATAACATAATTAGTAGCCTTCCAGACTAAGTTCTACATGAATGCCAAATTTCATGGAGATTCGTTTATCCTTTCTGGAGATATTTTCAAATAAACTAACACTCGCATTTATAATATTAGTAAGATACGATAAAAAGGGTTTTTTTAATGACTAATATTTTTTTCCAATGCCCATAAATATAGTGTTATCGCTAATCGCTTTGCAAAATGTTAATCGCATAGTAAATATACAGGTCAGACTTTATAAGTAAAGCCGTTATAATGTCCTTTCTAATCCTAACATAGTACTTCTACGGAATAATGTCATTTTTATTGACAACACATACATTGGAATATAAATAGAGAATTTTTTAATAATATTGTTATCTTGTATTGTTTTTTCTCTCATCTAATTACGTACGCAAAACAAATATCTCGATCGAGGCCTTTGATCCAAATATCAATTGGAATTTAAATATAAACGTTCCGGTCTTTAGAAAAAATCGTCGCAGTAAATTAAGGATCCTTTACACACACTGGCGATATCGCCAATCCGTATGTTAACGTAAAAATACCGATTTAAATTATTCAATTATGGTTTAAATGTTATAAAACTATACCGATGAGAATTGCCGATTACAGAAAAATAATTTTTGGTAACCAGAACCGAAAAATATTTGCCCGTGATATTTGAATATAAAAAGGGCGAGAACACTATGTTAAGAACCGTATCCGTGTTGTTACTTTCAAATAACAGTAACTAGAAGTAACTTTTCATAATATATATCAACTCGCTATTGCCCGCGACTCCGTCCGTAAGGATTTAAAAAAAAAACTTAATTAATACCCTATGTGTTCTTCCGGAATATGTTCTACATCTATGCTAAATTTTAGAGAGATTCATGCAGCCGTTCTGGAGACACCTTCAAACAAACATCCATACATCCAAACATTCGCATTTATAATATTAGTAAGATAGAACGACTAGGGACTGAAAGGATTATCTATATTATGTTGATTTCTGGTGTTATCCAAAAATAATTGTGCGACAAAACAGTGTCAATGTGTAAGTACCTTTATACACTTCGTCGCTTCCAAATATAACTCGGTGAGACTTTTCTCCCTTTATTAAATGGAGTTTGCCATTATTAGATAAAAATATAAGAACAATTTCTTTGGAAACAATTTTGTTATTATAAAAATTTGTTCAGTTCACTAATTATTTGCTAGATAATATAAATCAATGCAAAATCAAAAATTTTGAATTTTTATTCGGTTTTTTTAACCACGACCACACAAAAGATCGTCAAGTGAAAGTAATTCCTCGATTTATCTAATGCGTGTAGGACCCGGAAGCCTAATTTTAATTTTCTTCTCCTTCCCATATTTTTCTTATAAGGAAGGAATGGGAAGAGGACGTGCATTCGGCAAAGGGGCGCATAGATAGGGGAAGTATCATAGTTAACCGCGTACCCTCTCTATCGATTTAAAAATAGGCAAGGCATCTATAAATGTCTACTGTCACTTCGCTACTTTGGCGAAATCACGTCGCTGCTTGCACTTCTGTCATCTTTTACTAAAATAATAGAGCACTAAAAAAATGTGTGACATTTTCATTCATTTGAAACTAAATATTGCGTACCTCTTTTGTTTTCGTGGCAAAAATGAGCAATATATTTGTAGTGTAACTAGCACAACGTTAAAAAATCTACACTTATGGTCTGCTTAATCAATTATTAATTGATGCTTAGTTCTTCAGTTAAAGTTATGAGGTATTTGAAGATTTATTATAGAGATGTATTCATCTGTTCATAATTCTACTTGAAAAGATCCGTCTAACAAAGCCACAACTCATCGGACAGGCTAATACACAACCAAATTGATTGATACGGGTTCTCTTAAATGAATTTGTTAAGTACTCGCACTTGATTAATTAACAAACAACGCAATAAAACTGATTTAAAATATACTTTTATAACTAACACGGATAATACTAATAAAAATGCGAATGTTTAGATGGATGGATGTTTGTTTTGAAGTTAACTTCAGAACGGCTGCATAGATTTCGCTGAAATTTAGCATATATAGGACATAGTCTGAAAGAACACAGAGGCTACTAAATTAGTTTTTTTCTTATCAACGTGCAAACCGAATAGTGCGTAACAACTCGTGAATGATTAAATAACATTCACTTCACGTAAAACACCTCAGTGAAAATATTCAGGTTTTATGATTCTATTTATGTTTAGTCATGATATATTAAAAAACTTTTTAATAATAATTAGTATATTTACATCGTTTACATAATACTTGATTATTTGTTACTAGCTGTCGCCCGCGACTCCGTCCGCGAAGATATATAAAAAAACTTAGTTAGTGTAGCCTATGTGTTCCGTAATTTTATCGAGAATCGTTCAGCCGTTCTAGAGATATCTAAATTTTTTATTTGTTTAGGACGTAAGTAATTGATTTCAGTACTAACATATTTTTTCAATTTATATTAAAATCGTTAAATAATTTAAGATTCAATAATTTTAAATGATTATAAGACAAGCAATAATTAAAAATAAAATAATTTATATCAATTATTAAAACATATTCTCGATTGAAATTTAATTTAAAATGATCTCTATTTAATTGGTTCTCTTCTGTTCGTATAAATTGCATTTTAAGCTCGAACAATTCTTTTCAAATTGTCTCAATTTTTCATCTGTCCGCTTAAAACTGATTAAAGATATGGAATTGCTTTTTCTTATAGCTTTCAAAATGGTAAGAATTTGAAATAAGGAAACGATCAAACTGTGCGTTTGTTTGACTCTTTAATGTATATTCAAGATATTTGATAGCTTGATCAGAGTAATTTTTGTGTGTTTTAGATGCGTTAACAAACTTTTAGACGTGATTACTAATTATGATAATGGCTTAAAAAGATGGTATGTTGACCCTGTCGAGCATTTTTTTATATTATAAGGTGGCAAACGAGCATCGACGTTCATTATCCGATGTTCTTACGTTAAAGGAAAACATCGTGATGCAACCTGCACATTTTTATTAATAAATTCAAAGATATATGTTAACACAACCAACACGCAATGGCAGCTCGGCTGACTATGACCTAGTCACCCTTAACTTAGAATAGGCTTCGAGCCCCTTAGTGGGGATGTATACTTAGGTGCTGATGAAAGTAGCAAGCGGCCGCCTTACTTCGCCAAAATAACGAAGTGAACGCTGCCCATAGTCATCCACAATTGCAGATTTCTACCATTAATCAACGGAGGAGGAGACGCACGCAAAAAAAATATTTCCCCTACCTCTACGTACCTTCCTCCATCATCATTTTAATAGCTTATATATCCAATAATAATCTACAACAAGCTTTAACACGACTCAATTATCTTTACACTTTAATTAAGGTGCTCCGCCGCCACCAGTTAGCAGTACACAACAGCTTTCCAATAACGAAATTCGACTTAAGTTAACTTTGTTACGTATCCCTTTCATTCTCTTGAATAAAACAGAGACAACAATATATTAATTCCAGTGTCACTACAATGGATAGCCACAGTAAATATAATTCACACAAATTTGAATTTATATAAAAGAATTCACTTTTAAAGGAACATCATTAAGATAACGTCGACAAATATTTTATTTCTTACGCTTTGTCGCGCGATCTCTGTGAAAAAAACTAAAATTATTTTTACATAAATGTCACCGCTTTATTCTGATTGAAGAAGAATAAATATTCCATAACGATATTCCTTTAAATACAATTCTACTAATATTATAAATGCGAATGTATTCATGGATAGGTTTTTAGTAGGTAATGTGCCGACCATCCAAACCGACAAGGACGATGATAGTTTAACTAAAAAAAGTTATAATGATTAAAGATATAAACCTAGGCTTAACGTTTTACTTTTTTTCTAGCCTGCAAAAATGGTAGAAGTGTCCAAAAGGTTAATACTTTAGATTGTTTTCTACTAGCTATCAGCCATGACTCCGGCCGCGTGATATAAAAAAAAACTTAATCGTAGCCTATATGTTATTCCGGGCTATAGTCCACATCTATACCAAATTTCAGCGAGATCCATGCAGTCGTTCTGGAGATACCTTCAAACAAACATCTATATAAACATTCGCATTTATAATATTAGTAAGATAAGATTATATCATTTCGATACTCATAAGCAATTTTATTACATGCAGAAGGCACTATTTTTTCTATTTAATTTATAAAATACGACAGTACCAAAGAGCTTTAGATAAGAACCAAAAGGTTCGTTGTAAGTCTTTTAGAACGACGTATCGACTGAAGCTAATCTCAGACAGTCGTATCTTTGATTTGTTAGCATACTTGTGAATAAACTTGTATGTTTTTTAACTGTGGGTTTTCATTGCTGAAATATTGGTATGGATACATATTGCCATCCCTCTTATTTCCTTTATGATAATAGAGATGTTTTTGCATTAGGTTTTTGACACATTTATCTTTGTTCTTGTAGTTTTCTCACCTCAAATACTTTTTCACAAAGAATTCGGATGTCTCCGTTACAACTTGATAGGTATACTCTGTAGGTTTTTGAAACTAAATTTCATTGTTTAAATCATTTTTTTTATAAAATAACAGGGTGATGTTTTATGCAGATTTCGAACACAGAAACCAACAGTAAATTGAGGATTTTGACAGACCAATAGTCTTTTGGCTATGCTTAACTTACAACTTTTATTCACAATATATAATGTCGGACGACACGACAGACCGCCAGGTTCCATCCACACCATCTCGATGGCTGGCAATCCACAACCGTGCGGTTTGCGCGAAACTTCCTGCCTCCCACAGCAGCTTTGTGGAATGGTCTGTCCTCGGCGGTATTTCCAAATGGCTAGGACTTAGGGTCCTTCAAGAAGCGAGCTTATCACTATCTCAAAGGCCAGCAACGCATCTGCGGTTCCTCTGGTATTGGTGATGTCCATGGGCGTCGTTGAACACCTCGGTGTTCCCGCTGCTCGTTTTCCCCCTTCTGTTGTATAGTAAAAAAAAAAAGGTTTTTTCATAGTTACCGTTAATTTATAACCACACAGTTAAATAATCTTTTTAATCTTGTAGTAACAGGTCTATTGCGCGGAACGTGCCTATTAAATTTAGTTAACGTTTGTTAGGTGCGGAGTTAATATGCAAATGTGTACCTGCGCAATTTGCATGCGTATCGTTGATCGTTCGTGTTACAACGTTTATTAAAATAAAACGAAATACTTCGACATTAAAAATTGTTACGTTTCATTTTTATATTTATTTCTTGCACAAGCAAATATCGGTTACTGATTATACGTTAACAAGCTGTCTCCGGCGAATCCGTCTGCGCGGAATTAAAAAAATAATGATTAGGCCATGTGTTCTTCCAGACTTTGACTTGAGATCCGTTGAGCCGTTCAGCGGATCTCTAACAGACATTCATCCATACACCCAAACATTCACATTTATAATATTAGTTAGATTTTAAGGGAATAGATAAACTTCAAAACTTTGTTTATGATTTAAAATCTTAATTATAAAGTTTATGCTATTATATTATATTATATAAAAAGGGGTTAGGGTAGGGGAGAAAACGTAGTAACAAAAGCTATAACATTATTTAGAGAAATATGACCGTAAAATATATGAAAAGCAGCAAAGCCGACAACACATTATAAGTTGAAAAGCAACGCTCCGACTTAAATACACACATTTGTCAGTCTTCTCTGTTTAAAATATAGCTAAATATCTCGCTAGCATTTTAGAATGCTTTAAGAAAATACGATGTTTTAATTTTTTTATTATCTTACTAATATCATAAATGCGAATGTTTTGATGGATGGATGGATGTTTGTTTAAAGGTATCTCCAAAACGGCTGAACAGATCTCGATGAAATTTGACATACATATAGAACATAGTCTGGAAGAACACATAGGCTACTTATGATGTTTTTTTAATGCGGACGGAGTCGCGGGCTACAGCTAGTATAAAATAACTAAGATGGTTTTATCGTACTTATTAACGCAAATGTAAACAGTCATTGAATACATTTTCTAGGAAATGTATTATGTGTTTTTTTATATCATACAGCGGCAAACGAGTGAGCAGCCACCTGATATCGCTGAAACAGCGAAGTGACCGTTGCCCATAAACATATGCAATTGCATATGCGTTGCCTACCTTTAATCGACGGGGGAGAAGATGCACAAAAAATATTTTCCCTTCCCATGCATTCTCTCATCCGGAAAGTACACTTCTCATTATCAAGTCTCACGTTGTAGAATTCTTGCTTACAATACTGTAGCTTAACTGCAACGACACAGTTTCGTCAGGAAAGGGACCTTAATAACGAATCTCTCAACCGTATAATTAATATCCTTGAGTCGGGTGAGCCCTCGGTATTGATTACAGCAACTAATGTTCACATTAACACAGCCACGTCAAATCCTTCGGTAACCCTAATGTAACATATAGAACATATTATATTATTCAAACTTTCGTAAGACATTATAATAAACTGATATAAAAACGGCTAAACACTCACGTATATTCGAATTCGGGTGCTGCCACCGGACGAATATACGTGAGTGTTTAGCCGTTTTTATATCACTTTGTATAGAACACAATTTGTATATTTTGGTGGTTAACATCTTTTGTTTCCTATTTTTGAATATAAACATTTAAAGATGACTAACTGTCGCCCGCAACTCCGTCTGCGCGGAATTAAAAAAAAACTATTGGCCGCAGCGTAACGTTTTATAGCCTAAAGCCTTCCTCTGTTAACGAACTATCAAACAAAAAAATAATTTTTCAAATCAGACCAGTAAATCCTGAGCCTACCTTCAAACAAACATCCATTCATCCATCTATCCAAACATTGGAATTTATAATATTAGTACGATAAAAAAGCATTTACGCAGAAAAATAATATTTACGTTTTCTGTACGGATTTTTAAATCTTGTAATATCCACAATTTCGTTCCATCTTAATGTTTTTAATAACCAACATGTGGTAATATTTAAACCAGAATGAGTTTTTCAAATAACAAAACAGAGTGAAGAGATGCATATAGTCCCATGTAATTTGTTTTATGTCTTTTAACGTAATACGCAAATGTGAATGGTAAAGCTAACAAAGAAACAAGATTGAACTGGCGTGTTGCCAAATATAACGGCTCGATGCGATCCACTGTCTAATCCTGTGCTTCAGCCGCAAACTGTTTATTTGCTTTCAAAATTTCAATAAAGTCAACCATTTAGCTTGCTTTATTAACAGATTTTTTTTAATTATTCAAACTGATATAAGATCGGCTACACACGTATATTCGTCCGGTGGCGGCACCGACTAGTTTCGAGCCTATCGGGGGCCCTTAATCAGGATGAGTGGTACTGGTATTATTTCGCGGACGCGGCCCGTCGCTCACTACATACGTTGGCGGACGAATATATGTGACTGTTTAGCCGTTTTTATATCTGATTTTTTTTTTATTTGAATCATGTTCCAAATTTCAAGCTACAGTTAATTTTAAAAGCAATAAATCTATTTCGTTGCCCCTTCGTGAAAATATGTCGTAATCGTTTAAGTAAGGTATAGGATATACCTAATTTTAGACATTATTAATTAGAATTCTTTTGCACGAATGACGTGCTTTCGTTACAAAGTCCAGTGACAGAATGAATAGTGAGGTGATATAAACGTCGACATTTTAGTAAGGCTAGTGTTGAGTCAATACACTGACTTTCTTCCTCAGACTAATAAATTAAAAAAGTTTAAAATTAATTATAAACTATCTTCTCTTTTTAAAGAGTTAATTAAATTTTCGTGCAACATATATTTTCACCTGCGGTCTCGGTTAACGACAAAGATGCTCAAGATAAACGATGGACTCCCACGCTTTACTACGCAGTTTCAACAAGATTAACACAACAACAAACTAATTAATTTAAACTTTGACATTTCGAAATTAATTAACTTAAATATACAATGGAATTATGAATTATTATTATTAATTTTATTTGTAAAAATTCTTCGATGGTTTCAAGGTCACGTTAAAAGACCGAATGAAAGTTAATTTATGACGCAAAAGTATATGTTTGTGGAGATCATTTTAGACATACTTATAGCGTCCAGATTGACGAAATACTTAGCTAGTAAGCTAGGCTAAATACTGCAGCTGTATTAACAGACCCAGAAACCGACGCCAATGATGTGAGAGAGACATAGGTGTACCAATTTTGCGCCAAATGGAGGTCCATATTTTCTGCCTCCACTTTTGAACTACATTCGTAAATTCGTATTTTTGTTGTATTTAAAACTAGGCTATAACAAGCTTATCAATGTTAAGTGACCATCAGAAGATTTTATGTTATATCCTACAACACAATGCGGACCGCTTACGCGCCTTAACTTGATTACTCCCATTTATTTCCTCAAGATAAAGCTACTGTGCTCAAGAATTATGTTACGTAGAGTATTAAAACTAGGCACATTTTGTACATAGAAAAGTATATAATACTGTGAATTTCTACTAGCAACAAACTTCCGATGGGCTTAACGATTAATTGACCCAATAGGATTTTTTCTCCCATTGGACACAATTGACACCCTTTATAAGGGGAAGTCAGGGTAAAATGGACATCTAAACCAATAAGCAAAGAAACGAAACAAATGTTTAATGATATTAAACATTTATTAATATTTTCACGACTTCTTCTCAAACGCGACACGACGTTCCGTTTACTCTATTCGCCCATAAATAGAAACGGGAAGGGAATGGCACGGCATGAGGCTTTCATATATATATTAGTATGTAACATATGATATATAACCCAAGAAAATAGGATACAATGTTTCTGAAACAGGTGGTACACGAAACCGATGTAATGTAGCGTTAACATAAAAAATGAAACATCGCTATCCATCCCTTCACAACCACTGAAATAAAACCAGCTATTTGTATAAAAAAGTGTCACTTGGACTTAACGTCTTTGAATTTGTAAACAAAAACATGTAACGATATAATAACGACATAACACGGACGAAGACGCAGGCAGAACCTAGTTATATGTGTAACATAAAATTGAATTATTAAGCACCTAAATAAAGAATCTAATGAATAGTCTTAAATCTATGATATTAAATAAAATATTAAAAACGAATAATTTTAAACGACATAATATTATCATGAACAAAACAGAAACGATTACTAACGCGGTAAACTAGATAATTATGTTATTAAATCATCATCATCATCACCATCACCATCATTTGCTACAACCAACCAATAACGAACGTGGGGTTTCTTATATTAATCACCATGAATATCATCAATCAATCTTGTATCTATTTTATACATCGTCTATAATCATTATTAATTTATCCAAATTTCTCTTTCCAATAAATCGAAGTTAAATCCTCAGAGTTCTTTAAAGTATTTTAACTGTTGGTAGATTTCCTACTGTCTACCTAAATAAGAGTTAGACGTTACGTTCAAAGATCAAAGTTCAATCAGCTCCGCAAAGAAAAGGATCAATTAAGTTCTGTAGAGCTAAGCTGCAGCCTGACTGCACAAACGGAACTCTTTGATTCAATTATTTGAAGGCAATTGTTGATTTTATACAATCCAGTGTTTCACTCTTCATTTAAGATTGTCTTATGAAGTTTCTTTATATTACTAATCTTATAAATGTGAATGTTTAGATGGATGGATGTTTGTTTCAAGGTATCTCCAGAACGGCAGAAGGGATGTTGATGAAATTTGGCATACATATAGAACATTGTCTGGAAGAATACATAGGCTACTAATTTTAGTTTTTTTTTCTTTATGCAAGACGAAGTCGCCAGTGACCGGTATTCTTTAATATATCACAAAAAAGTTAGGTTAGATTAGCTATTTACAAACAATATTTTCTTGCCGATATTGCGAACGTGTCTACACCATTGCATGTACGTTTGAGCTTTATTTTAGTATAAGAAAAAAATATATAAACCGTTTTAATTAAGTAAATTATGGGATATTCATTTACTTTTACTTGCATTAACATTAATTTCCATTGTCCAAATACTTGTATATTTTTTTACACAGAATTAGAAGCCTCTTTCTAATGTGTTTGTAAATTTCTTTTCGTAGAGGAAATCCGGGGAAACTTTTATGCAATCATCATCGTCAACCTTTATCTGCCCACTACTGGGCATAAGGCTTTCCGATTACAACACTGCATGAATAACGGTCGCATTATAAAAGCCCTACCACGTGAATCACCCTTCATTAACAATCACCCTTTATATAATGCATTAATTTAATACGAGACAAATATTAATCTTCTATCTCTGTTCGTTTGTGATAACTTTTCATGTCTTTGACATGTTTATGCATTATTCATTTAGCAATTAAAACTTGGTCAGATCTCGAAGCGAGAAAGTTTCGCCTTGACATTGAAAAATCGACATCCAAATTAAATAGTTAATTAGTTTTCCAAGTGTAAATGATTGCAGTCGAAAACTTTAATATTCATTTTGGATGCGAACCAAAAATCCATCAAACTCGGTAAATTTCAATTATCGCTTACATAAGAAACGACTGACTGCTAATTTTCTTACTATCTACTTGTTTTGGTTTTGCTTTTTAATTGGGTGTCATCAGTAAATCTTATACCCGTTTGTAATTTACGTTAAATCGTGAAATCCACGATAAAAAGCGCCCGTGAGGATGAGGAATAATTGTTTTAAGTTAGTATGGAATAATTTACAATTTTTGAAAATCGATTCTCCGCATTGGGTAAGCGTGGTTGACTATGACCTAGTCACCTAGTAACTTAGGGTATGCTCCGAGCACGTACGGACGTATAGTGAGCTGATGATGATGATTCTCCAAAGGCCTATCTTATATATAAAATTCTCGTGTCACAATTTTCGTTCCCATACTACTCCGAAACGACTTGACCGATTCTCATGAAATTTTGTGAGCATATTGAGTAGGTCTGAGAATCGGCCAACATCTATTTTTAATCCCGCGCGAACGGAGTCGCGAGCGACAGCTAGTATGTACAAGTCCATCCAGCAATATACATATAAAATTGGCTTTGTATCAACATAATGAGGTACATAACTCAATTACAATGGGGACAGTTACGCCCGTAAGTACTTAGCATGAAATGGTACAATGTAGTACAATTAAGCTCCTGTCATAGCAACAATAGAACGTAATAGAGTATTATCTCGACAGTACATCGAACACAATATAGCTTCAATAACTTATGTGGACGGCAAAAGTAACATTTATAGGAATACAAAACTATTGTATATTATCCAATAACTAAACTCACTTAAAATAAAACAACAATTAACTAATTGTGGTACCTACGACATCACAAATAAGATCGTAGTGTAATTTTTTTATAAGAGAAGGGGTAAACGAGCAGCGGGAACACCTCGGTTCATCGACACCCATGGACGTCAGCAATGCCAGAAGAACCGCAGATGCGTCGCCGGCCTTTGATATGGTGATGCGCTCGCTTCTTGAAGGACCCTAAGTCGTACAGTTTGGACAGACCATTCCCCAACGCGGCTGAGCGAGGCAGAATTTTGCGTAAACTGCGCGGTTTATTTTTGACCAGCTGTCGACCACGACTCCGTCCGCGTGGAATTAAAGAAAAACTTTATAAGTAACCTATGTATTCTTTCAGACTATGTTCTATATGTGTGCCAAATTTCATCAAAATCCGTTAAGTGGTTCCGGAGATACCTTCAAACAAACATCCATCTAAACATTTTATAATATTAGTAAGATCTTATTTGCTAAGAGACTCATATGGTGGGAAAGGAATAGACCTAAAAAGGAAAGGTTTAAAAGATTAAAAAAAGAAAGTATTATATTACTCGTAGAATTTAGGAAATATTCTATACTTAAATGATAAAATTTACGAAATTGTTATAAATTATGTTCGATCTAGAATTAACGTAAAATTTACCAAATATGCCATATATTTGTGTTTGTAATCCGGTAATGTTGGTAATATCTCGTAAGATAAATAATATCTAAGCGTAACATACCTAAATACTAAATAAATAGCTTTATAGTAATCCTAACCAAATGTGCCGTTTGTGCACTAAACGTGTCTCAGTAAACAACTCTCTAAGTTTGCACTAAGTTTACTGGCGCCGCATTAAATCGTCTTGGTTTAATTTTGACTCATTTTAAAGTTATGTTGGCAACATTTACAAACTACAAAAAGAGTCTGTGACTTTTTCCCTTTTAGCAATAAATATTTAATTGAAGCTACCATATTTTATCATGTCACATATTTATCTCGCTTTTGGAAACCTTTTAATGGCGATTAAACAACGAATAAGTATATAAGAAATGTGACGCTGGTACAGGAACTGCTACCATTTATAAATAACCGACTGACTACGTGATCGACAAACTACTAGACTAACAACATGATCGACTGACTTCCCGGCCGACTGACTACATGACCGACTGACTGCCTTACCGACTGACAAATATAGCATGCATACGGAGATTTGTCTACAATTTATTTTTGCCCACGAATTGCGAAACCACGAATAAGATCGCGAATGAATTGACTGTTTTTAAAAATTACTGAATTTGGGGTTCATTATTCAATAGAGTTAATTATATTAATCGTATAGTTTTAGTTTGTAATCTGAAACCTTATCAAAATGGCTTGCAATATCCCTGGTGTACAATACATCTTTGCCTCAAGGAATTATTACGAGAGATGAAACTGAAATATTGCTTTCCTGCCAATAAACGTAATTTAGTCTGAGTACGTTTTCCAATATCTAAGTCGTTGTTATATCTATTAAAAAAACACATACGCTACAGAATAATTAATATTAATTTAATATTAGATGAAATATAAATAGTTTGTATAATTAAATAGATTATAAAAATAACCTTTGTCGGTGTTTTGATTCTACGTATTTTTTAATCTTTTATTAGTGTTTTATATTACATTTATTTCGCTTGGCACAAGATCGGCGAAAGTTTACTGAGCGGAGAGGCATCTTGAGAGAAAGAGAGTGTTTTATAAAAGTGTAAATAATCAAAGTATATCTTGGTATAAACTAAAAGTTTCAGTATATCGAGATATCATCATCGTTAAGCTCACTATACGTCCCCACTGAGGGGCTCGGCACGGCTCGAAAATCGAAAAACACATTGGTACATGGCGGGATGGGGGCTTGTAATCTGCAGGGCTGGGTTCGACCCAGGACTTGCAAATTACAAATCAAGTACTTAAACCCCTGAGCCACCGACGCTCTTTATTTAGTTTACTTAATTTTATTTACTTAGTTTCTAAGCACATTAAAAACTAACATTCATTATTAAACCAATGAGAGATAATATTTTAGTTTCAAAATGTATTTTTGTGTAACAAAATTCGTGAAAAATCTCGTAAAGGATTTTCTCCGTACCGTATTGTTCAGCCTAATGCATGCCATTCAATGCTACGCTCTTACAGAATAAATCAATGTCGTTCGTTTCGGATACTTCTCCCTGTAGCTTTGAAATACAAAAGCGTTTACTGCACTTTCATTTGTTGCCAAAAGGAATTTTTAATAGTTAAACAATTTAACGAAATTATTTTCTAGTTCTATCACAGAAAATAATTCCAAATATTCAAGTACAATCTATTTAAATTCATTTGAAATACATTTTGGGCTGAATGGCCATATGGCACTACAAAACAGAATTAAGACTTTTTTGCAGAACGTATTTTTAAAAAGTATACAATATCGAGATTTGCACCTTTCAGCGTCGAAATGAAAAATAAAATTGATAATCCTAATTTGATTTAAACCCTCGGATACAAATAATGAAAAAATCTAAAAGTTAACTGAAGACAGGACCCAAATAAAAGTCACAACTCTAACCTAAAAGATTACCAAAATATGCTAAAGGTCCTTGTTATAAAAAATGGACCGCGATTCAATTCCGAGTTTAGATATCGCTCCTGTATTAATTTAAAAGCATTATATTTCTTTTACACCCGATTTCCCAGAAATAGGGGACTAGACGCTTTCAGGCGTGGAATTACTCTAGAATAATTTTGATCCTTACAAAGACTGATATTTTAAAATTATCTACATTAAAGAAAAAATGTTTTGGTATTATGTGACTAACTGATTTTCATCATTTAGGCTTTGCTGGTTGCGGTTGGATGTTATGATTATAACTAATAATAGAGGTAAAATCGACAGTCAGGAACTTTAACAGGCGTGCTTAAATCGGAACGAAGCCAAATCTGTCATGTCAAAGCAATGACTTGACAATGACTAATGACAATTAAAAATATTTAAAGTAATATATAAATATATATTTTTATATCATAGTTTTAAGACTTAGTTTCTTCTTTAGTCGCCTCTTTCTTAAAATGTTGCATTAAAAGTTACTGGCCCTACATTATTAAAAATAAAGCAGTGATACTGCAGATTGATACCAAGGAGTACAAGGCAGGATATATCTATAAAACTTCTAACTTGTTACAAAAATAATGTATTTTTAAACGGAGTTAAGAAGCTATATCTTGTTCGTATAATATGGAAAGCCGAATAGAATAATTTATCGACTTCATCATTATTAAAATCTATGCAAAATAAATTCATGTTCGACGTGAAAATTCTGTTTAGAAAATAAATCTGTGATTGCAAGGTACCAAGTCTATTATAAATCTAGATTGGATTTTAGGTTATTTTTCAATAACCCGACTAAGTGAAATAGGTTTAGACCTTATTACGTATTCCAAATTTGTATTTGTTAGTAAAATTATTTTGTATAAAGAGCACACTAGTAGGACCCTTTTCTTCAATAACAGACAAGTTTTGAATTTAGGCTATTCTATGCATACGAAGTGTAACTTAATTTAATCCTTATTTTATCCTTTGGCGTTTTTTCTCACCTAAAAATTGTGCTCGTCTTGATGTTATATCATTCCTTCGTCTTATTTTCCGACATTAAAAAAAATTAACAAAACTCTGGACGGGACAAACTCAAAGTCAGTCATAATTCTTAAGGATATAATATCAACTGATTTATTTCTTTTGCATAAATTTTCATAGCGATCTTGTTGCAAAATTATTCGGCTACCAGCTTAGCATATTTAAGACGTAAAACACTTTATGAGCCTCCCCAACATTGTTTAGATACTTTAAGGGCGCTTCGAGTTTATTAAACTTTACAATTTTTGCTTTTATAACGTTCATTTCATGATTTATATTTATTTCGATGTTAACAGCAACATAAAAATTTAAACGGACTCGTTTATTTTAAAAATTTTAAAAAAAATTGGACCCATATGCATGCAAAACCTTTCGATCAAAATCTGAGCACCAGGGGCGGATTTACGCGGTAACGCGCATAAAAAAAAGAACATACAGACGAATTGATAACCTCCTTATTTTTGAAGTCGGCTAAAAAGTACATTAATATTCATGTTGATTCAAACGGTGACCTAAACATAGTGAATGATTTTATATACTTGTATCAAAATCCGTTCACTTATCCATTCCTTATAAATCGTTCAGTAGTTTTAAATCGCTCACGTCGTACAGCGATTAGGGGCAGGAACATTCAGTGCGGGCACAATAAAGGAAATATACGACTGTTTCACTGCGGCGTTTCACAAGATTCAATTTTACGTCCAAACATTCAATGCAGAATATTATAAAGTCGAAATTTTATTAAATTCTTAAACGAAAACTTCATAAACACACCTACAGGGACACTTTTGACTGCAGTGTACCTGAAACCTAATTTTAGTCCTCTTCTTTTTACCCTTTTCTTATAAGAAAGGCGAGGTGAATTCGATAGAGAAGAGGATGCATAGGAAGGGAAAATAACCACTCGCTGACCTATCCTGATCTGTAGATTAAAATTCCACTCGATTCTTGTAATACCTCCCGATATTTGAGGGCGAGATGGAATTGGTAGAGGGTTCGTATGGGAAGGCCGCGGACGAGAGCGAAAGCGTGCCCGTGGTCCCGTCCCGATGCGTTGGAGGAACAGAGAGGTTTAGTGGGTATGCCTCCGCTATGGAGGAGAATCCCACATAACTACCGCGTCCCCCCCGGGGCGCGGAGTATGCATAAAGCATTCCCCTCTGAAAAAAAAATAGGGTTCGTATGGGAAGAGTAAATATCCGCTGTTCTTCTCTACCTCTGTACGTTAAAATTTCATGGTTAAAGGAATACAGTTAGGATAAAAATACATCTACTTATAGAAGCCAATGTACGTGTTCCACAAAAGTTACCTTTCTTATCAACACAACTTCCGCAATCTTAACCAGATTGTAGATCTATTTTATGGGAGGCTTAGTAAACCAAACTTCTTACATACTGAAGGAGCGTTCGTTACGTTCAAAATCCTGTTGAAAAAAAAAGAAAGTTTGTTAAGACATATAGCAACCTATATAAAATACTAGCTGTTGCCCTCAACTCCGTCCGCGCGGGATTAAAAAATAGATAGCAGCCGATTCTTAGGTTAGCTTAAGTTGCATATACAATTTTATTTAAAAAAAATCATTAACAGTGGTAGAGCCCGCTTTAACATATTCGCACGAATCGGCCCGGCTCGCCCGGTGAAATACCACGACCACACAGAAGACAGGCGTGAAGTGGAAGCTATTCCGCGTTTCGTCTGATGAGTGTGCATCCCGGAGGCCAAAATTAGTCCCCTTTCCCTTCTCACCCTTTTCTCATAAGGAAAGAATGGGAAGTGGAAGTGGACTTTCCGGATGGGAGGATGCATGGAAGGGGAAAATATTTTATTTCTGTGCATCCTCTCCTCCGTCGATTAAGGGTTGGCAACGCATATGCAACTGCGTATGTTTATGGGCAACGATCACTTCGCTATTTCAGCGATTTCAGGTGGTCGCTCGCACGTTTGCCACCTTATGATATAAAAAAAAATCAATAAAAACCGTTTCGGAGTATGGTAACATTATGACACGAGAATTTTATATATAAGATTTTGAAACTTATACAAAATCTACCGTTTAAATTAAAAAAAATCATAACACGCACTTTTTATTCTATACATTAATTTCCCTTGAGATATCTTTATTTGTATTAAAAAGCTAACTTATTTTGAGTTGTCCTAAGGGAACTTATTTCGTAACTCTTCAAGTTCTACATTGTCTTTGAATTTAAAAAGAAAAAATAACAGCAAAAATATTAGTAAGACATATTATAATGCATAACATAAATTAATACAGTTCCTTTGCAAAACCGTTGAAAAACGGTCCGACCCGTTTTTTTTTTCAATGAACGGTTTCCTTGCTACTCAAGACCCTACTTTTTTCACTCCATTTAATGATTCGTCCTATTTAAAATAAATCTACTGGAATTGATAGGTTGGTAACAACATCAATACGTTACCCAAAATAAATGTTACTTCGCAAATAAATGAGCAACTTTTATTACCTACATAAGTCTATGCAAATATTGTAAATATGAGAAGTATGATTTTTATGTTTTTTTTATGCATGTTAGTAGATTTTTGTCAATTAAGTAATATTTTTTGTGCCATTCAAACTAAGCTAATAGCCGAATAGCGGAATTCGAATCCCCAGCCTCGTGATCGGAAATCCGTACCCTTTTAACCATTAGGCTATTGACGCTTCGAATAATTATTACTTTACTAAACTGACCAGTATTATTTGTCACTATATTTTGAAATCTTACTAATACTATGAATACGAATGTTTAGATGGATATTTATTTGAAGGTATCTCGAGAACGGCTTCATGGATCTCATTGAAATTTGGTATAAATGTAGAACACAGAAGTGGAAGAATATTTAGGTTAATAATTATGTTTTTTTTCACTTCCGCTGGGACTGAGTCGCGGGCTAGTACGCAATAAAGAAAAACTAAGTAGTACTTAGACCACATAATGAGAAACACCAAATACGAACTGCTACAGCTCAGAGTACAAGGAAAGATCATAGTAAAGCGAAGTCTAGTTCGAAGACAAACATTTTGGCTCAAGAAACTACGCCGGTTGTTCGGAAAGAACTCCCTTTAGCTTTCAGAGCCGCGTACTTACATTACCTTAATGATAGTCGATGTTCGAAACATAGCACTTTATATTTTGGAAAAAATAAAACAGTAAATTTTTAATCATATAATAATTAACTTAATTTTAATTTTAGGTTTAATAATAATAACAACTCGTAAATACTAATAACTTTTTAGCACAATTACTGATTTTAAAAAAGTCCGAATATATGAACTCTTTATTTCAGTAGTTTTATATCTAACACATGCTAAACTGAGCCACGAATTTTATATAATAAAAATATAAGTGTACAATAAGTTAAGCAAAATAAAATCCTTTGTAGTGCATTGAAACAGGAAGTTGTGGAACGTTGCTTTGAGTTGCAAAAAGGAAGTGAAATCGTCTGTGACGGAGCTAAAAGTTAAGGCTTCGTCGCAATATTGTGCCGCTATTGTATTGTACTTAGCTATACAAAGTATGTATTGTGAAAGTATTTAAATTGAATCTAAAAACATTTGCTTTATAATGAAACTATTTTAGTATCGGAATTAAAAAAATAAACTGTAATCAAATTTAACAGTGGTAGAGCCCGCTTTGACATCTTCGCTCGACTTGGCCCGGCTCGCCGGTGAAATACCACGACTACACAGAAGACAGGCGTGAAGTGGAAGCAATTCCGCGTTTCGTCTGAGTGTGCGTCCCGGAGGCCTAATTTAGTCATCTTTCCCCTTCCACCCTTTTTCTTATAAGGAAAGGATGGGAAGTAGAAGTGAACTTTCCGGATGAGGGGATCCATGGAAAGGAAGAATATTTTTTCTTTCTACACATCCTCTCCTCCGTCGATTTCAGGTGGCCGCTAGCTCGTTTGCCACCTTATGATATAAAAAAAAATCCTATCCATCTTACTAATATTTGGATTTCTTAGAATTTCGGCAAATATGCAGAACATAGTCTGGATAAAATAACACATAGGGTACCAAGTTTAGGTTATTACTGCGCGCATGTAGTCGCGGGCGACAACTAGTTTAGATAAAAATTTGATATTTATTTTTAATGACAAAAGCCCGATTCTTGATGTCGCTAGTTACAGAACGAAAAAAAAAACAAGATGTCAACATAACAATTATATTTTTTAAACATAACAATACATTTTAATATAACATATAAATTATGATATTTAAAATAAAATTTAATTTCTTGTTTAGTTAGAATTTTCAAATAAATATATATATTAAATATATATTTCCTGGTGGCCGCTCGCTCGTTTGCCACATTTATGATATAAAAAATATATGTTTTTAAATTAAAAATGGTTACAAACATAAAATTTAAAAATCAGATCATTGATTAAAGGCTGTTTTTCAAACATTTATTCGTATTAATTTTATTTAAAATAAGTTAAATTAACTTAATATCTCTGGTAAATATCCATAACCAATAAAATCATCTAAAATTCCCTTTATTATAGCTTTATAATTATCAACGGCCATTGCTATCTCAAATTCGCTCTGTAAAATTTTCTTGCTTCGCACATGGCCCTCTTGTTGCAATCCACTTGACAACCATAGAGCTGTATTTGCAACTATAAAGCAAGCAGGTCCAACTGTCTTTAGGTCTTTCTCCAATTGTCTATGGCTGTACACATTTTCAAAGTTGGCATCCTTGAAAAACTCCAACAATGTACTATAGTAAATCTCAATAAGGGATACAAAATGTTTTTGTCTCAGTTTACTATTAGCACTACTTGTTATTAAATATAACACATCAAAAGCGGGGCTACTTATTCTTGCAGTTTGAAAGTCTATTAAGCAAGCAGACACTGGTTTGTTGTCCTGGAAAAAGAAATCAGTATAAAGCCAGTAATAAATGATGAATTTATAATGCAAAATTAAAAAGAAATCAAAGTTAATCACCTCATATTTGTAAAGTATATTTTCTTTCCAAATATCTCCATGACATAAACAGTTCCTTTCAGACGATGAATACACATCCTCTATATATTTTGTACAATTCTGTTTTAAATGCTGTAACATTGGCACATAATTAGTGTTGTCAAACTTCAATAAAGCCTTTTCCAGTCTATCAAGTAAAATGTCAATGTATCTTTTATTGGTACTTTCTGATAATGGTAAACAAATATTTTTCACCTCAGCAAATAATTCAGTTTCCTTAAATTCCATAACAAAAGATAGAGCATGAAACTTTGCAAGACTTTTCAAAGACACAATCAAATGGTCGACATCCAAAAACATACTGTGAATAAATGGTAAGTAACCGCTTTCACACATGTTTTGAATTGCTAAAGCTTCTTTACAATAGTCCTTGCATACATAATAACATTTTGGTATAATATACTGAGATTGTAAACATTTTTGTAAGTCTTGATATTTTGAAAAAACTTTCGAATATACAAATATTTCCCGCGCAAACATAGCTGTCACTGCCCCGCTAACACGGTATCTGTCATCCGTCGGTGCTAATTTCAACATTAATTTTAAAGATACATTTTCGTTATTTATTTTCCCCTCTAAAGATATTGGAATAAGAACGCCAAAATAGTTCTGGGCTTTCGCGTCTAAACTTTCTTCTATGTAACTCCATTCCTTTAAATAGCAGGCAACGGCTACGTCATTTACAACAGTTTCGATATAATTTGAAGAAATTAATACAGACATATTATCTAAGTGGAACAAAAAACTAAACCTATACAGTAAAATGTATAAAATAAATGAAAAATACTACTTTAAGAAGTGTTCTTATCATCCTCGCGATCGCGTTATTCTCGTGTCATTTTTATTTTGTTTACAATTTGTTTGACATTGACAATGTCATATGTCAAAGTTATGTTCCGTTTTTAAAAGTTTTTATTAGAACTAAATTAAATTACTAAAATTTACCTACAAAAATATAAATTCGCAGACACGCAGAGATTATGAATTTGATTTTACTATTGCATGTATTATGTGTAAAGTTACTTCTCATTATTTTGTTAGTACTAAAGGAAGAACAAATTCGGATTTGTGCCGGTTTATCAAATTCACTTCGATACAACAAAATTGCTTTCAAAAACACAACGCAAATATAGGGAATCTGAAATAATATTACTCAAAACTCTTCGGTACATAATACCCAAGATTAACAAAATCTTGTATAATATCAAGCATTATTTGTTTATAATAAAGTGTAGTTGAATTTTTTTCAGTTCCCTCTTCACAAATATTCTTACTTTGTATTATTGCTTTCTCTTCTAAACCTAACCACAAGGCAAAAGCCAAATTACTTGCTATAAAGGAATAAAAGGCCACTGTTTTAAGATCGCGATTGAAATCACTTCTTGAATATGTGGTTTCGGGATCCAAGGAATGTTGTGATAGAGTTTGCTGCAGACAATCGTAGTAGGTTGATAGAAAAAATTCATAACATTTCCTTCTGACTTTTGTTTCTGCACTTGTAAGGATAAATATTAAGACATCTTGAGCGGGACATAAAAGACGAGTTGTTTGAAAGTCCAGCATACACGCGCTTATAGGTTTATTGTCCTGAAAAAAAAAACAAGATGAACGATAAAAATACTTACAGAACTAAGTAGCACATTAGAATTTGAAACATTATTTTTATGTCTGACTTTTAATCCTAGCTGATTTGATTATAAACTCCGTTATGCTTTAAAAAAACAAAATCATACGAAAAGTGTAGTCGTAACAATAACATAAATATTTACCTCATATTTAAACAAAATATTCTCCTTCCACAAATCTCCGTGGCCGTAGACTAAACGGCTTGCTTTGTACGTATTATTATCGACAATATGATCAAAATTAGTAAGAATCATAGAATAAAATCCTTCGTAATCAGTATCTTTGAATATATTTATATGATTTCTTAAAGAATCTTTTAAAGCGACCATCAATTGTCTCGGATAACTAGAAATATATGGAGTCATAATTTCCTCATCACCTATATTTTTTACATTATATTGCAAAATCATTGAAAGTCCGTGAAACTGTGCTAATGATTTTAATGATACGATTATATGATCTGCATCTAAAAATCTATCTCCACTGAATCGTTGGAATCCTTCTTTGCACATATCTTTCATAACAATAACTTCATTATTTAGCGTAGAATCTGCATAATAACATTTAGGGAACAGTTGATTCAAATCAATTTTTGATAATCTCCTGTAATATGGAATTAAAACGTTATAAACAAAAACCTCAGAACCGTATAGCACCTTAATAACTCCAAGTTCTCGTAATATTGCTTGATTCGGTGGCATTTTCACTATCAATTCTTTCAACCAGTCGCCATTTTTATTTTCTCCCTTCAAAGTAATCGGTATAAGTATTCCGAAGTAGTTTTCTATTGTTTCTTGTATATTACGGAAATGATATTCATAGTTTTTTATTTCTAACTTTTCGACCAGTTTCTTTAATGTTACAGTTAAACGCTCTTCGTGTGTCATTTCGCTATCTTGAACTTGCACTGGTATTATCTTCCTAACGTATTTTACGTTTGGTTATCAATATAATGAATGTTTGCTGCTCAAATACGTTTATATTATTTACTCGTTATCTGTTATAATGCATGTAAAACCAAGAATATGCTCGTATTTATATTATTCTGTCTATTAAATACATAGAACAAGTTGTTATCTTTGTAAATTACTAGCTGTCTCCCGCGATTCTGTCCGCGTGGAACAAAAAGTAAACTTTATTAGTAGCCCATGTGTCATTCCTGACAATATTCTATATTAATGCCAAATTTCAACGAGATCCATGCGGCTGTTCTGGAGAAACCTTCAAAAAATATTTCATCCATTCTTCCATCCATTCAGCCATCCATACATTCGCATTTATAAAAGTAGTAAATTTGCAGTCGCCAGCAACTATGTCCGCGCGGAATTTAAAATAAACTTAATTAGTAGCCTATTTGTTCTTCCAAACTATGTTTTACATCTATGCCAAATTTCAGCGAGATCCATGAAGCCATTACGTAGATAATGTCTCACAAATATCTATCCATCTATATATATCCATACATCCAAACATTAGCAATTATAATATTAGTAAAATTACATATGCAAGTTTTTGTGGCAGTAAAACTAAGGAATTCCGGTGCCAACTCGACCAAGAAGTTGCTACGGCTACAAAATGAATAAAACAAAAATCATATGAGTTTTTTGTTTATTTGAATACAAATAATTAACAACTCCATCGTAATACTATTGCTTTTTAATTTAAAATGTATTAAAAAACGAACAATTTAAAATTAACGGCCAGTTTTGAATTACATATAGCCTAATTGTAGAAAATCTTCTACAATCCCAAGCATAATATCTTTATATTGTAAAATATTTGAATTCTCTTCTGAATTGATATTTTTGCTTTTTACAAACGAATATTTTTCCAGATCAAGCCATAAAGAGAATGATAAATTAGCATAAATTATGCAATATGGAGCTACTGCTTTAAAATCATGATTTAAATCGTGTCTAGAATAAAAGTCGTCGACATTCAAGCCATGTTCTAATAAAGTTTCTTTCAAACAATCATAATATGTTGATATAAATAGTTCGTAATACTGTCTCCTAAGTTTGCAATCGAAACTAGTAAATACGAAACAGAGAAAGTCCTGAGCGGGTGATAAAAAACGAGTCAATTGGAAGTCCAATATGCACGATTTAACTGGTTTGTCGTCCTGAAACAATAAAAAAACTGTGAGCACAGAACAATATTAGAAGTCGCCTGTAACTTCGTCAGCGCAGAATTTAAAAAAAGAAGCCTGTAATAATCCCGCGTGCATCGGTTACCTTTCCGTTAAAGTCCCATCAAAATCGGTCCGGTCCATCCTTTCCGGAGAATACTCGGAACAAACACGGCCTTCCGGAAAGGTAGGATGATAAACAGAGAATTAAAAAAAAAAATTGTTATCAGCAAACACATTATTGTGTACAAAATATGTCATTTTTTGATGTACGGTGGATCTAAACCAGCATTTCCCAAAGTGTGCGATAACGCCCCCTTGTGGGCGCCGCAGGTCTCAAGTTGCGGGTTAAAGTAAAAGTTTCGTTTAGAATTCTCCGTTAATATACATAGGTCACAATAATTAATTAATTTAATTTGAAGTTATAGTGGTTTTTAAATATGTGAAAATATTGGGGGCGCTAAAAAAATATTTATTCTCAAAGTGGGCAGTACACAAAATAAGTTTGGGAACCACTGATTCTAAACAGTCCTAACACTTGTGTTACTGCTATATTGTCATCCCTCTCGTTCATTCTCTTGGAATAAAACAAAGATAGCAGTAGTATTAGTGTACAAGTATGACGTCATTTCATTTGATATTCCTGATTACAACTACAATTCGTTAAAACGCTACCGTTAAAGCAATTGTATTAAAATTATTTATCAAAGAAAATTGGTTCTTATTATATGAAAATAAAAAGTAATAAGTATATGTACAAGACTTACTTCATATTTAAATAAAATATTTTCTTTCCAATAGTCTCCATGCGCGTATATTAAACATTTTGCATCTTTTATATTATTAATGATGACGTCATCAAAATTAGCATCTATCTTGCTAAATATATCACGTTTCGTGTCTAACAATTTATCCAAATTACCTTGCCAAGATAACCTCAAAGAAGTTGTATATTTCGGTGGATAATCAAAACAATTTGGCAACAAATTATTCCAATCTTCTTCTTTAATATTATTTTTCAGTACCATTGAAAGGGCGTGAAATTTTGCTAATGATTTTAAAGAAACTATCATATGGTCTATATCAAGAAATTTATTATCAATATGCCTACGGTATCCATTGCTACACATGTTCGATACTGCTAGAACTTCTTTATATTGTGTGCAATCTGTGAACAAACATTCCGGGAACAATTCTCTTGTATCAAATTTCGATAATCTTCTAAAATATGGCAATAAAACTGTGTATACAGCTGCCTCAACACTATAAACCACTTCAAGAGCTCCCGATTCTCTAAGCGATGTATTATTCGGTGCGAATTTCACAACAATATCCTTTTTAATTTCCCCATCATTCGTTTCACCGTTTATCGTAACAAATACTAATTCACCTAAATAATTTTCAATATTTTCGTCGATGCCACTTCTTGTATATTTATAATTCTTTAATTCCAGACTCTTCGCTATTTGAGACACGACATAATATAAACGTTCCTCACTAGACATCTTTATAAAAAAAGTGCGAAATAGATTGACTGCCGATGTTTTTATCAGCAATCTTGTGTTATCTTAAGTTGAAATTTATTATCTGTATTAAGATATTATATTACGCAAATTAAAAAATATACTGAAATATTGATTGTGTTTTTAATTATCTTTTTTTCGGAGGCAAAGGCCCACTTTGGGTCGCTGCGTCAGTGGAAATCTAATTAATTGTTTTCCTTAATGTTTTTGTTAAAGTAACACAAAAACATCATATGTACGAAATATAAAAAAAATATTCACATATTAAATAGAGATACTCCAGTTTTATTTATCTGTTAGATTTCTAACACATAATAATAGTAAACATACAGTAATTGAATAAAGGGCCACGCAAAACCAAAGCAAACGTTGTCTATTTGTAAAAGAGTGTCCATATTTATCTTTTTAAATCTTAGTCACCATGATAGCTCATATTTTTCATGATAAACGCTTTAGTAGGAAAAAAATCTTTTAAAGCCTATCTTAAAATATAAATGTGGATGTTTGTTTGAAGGTATCTCGAGAACGGCTATATGAATCTCTATGAAATTTGGCATAGATTTAGAACTTAGTCTGAAAGAACACATAGGCTGATAATTAAGTTTTTATCTTCGATACCGCACGGACGGAGTCGCGGGCGACAACTAGTTTAAGATGAAATTAAATAGACAACAATAATTGTATGGTCAACCATAACCAATTTAAAAATTCGTTAAAATATTTAAACTACTGTATTGCAATGTGTAAAAAAAATTTCGTGTTCCAAATTTATACGCACGACGCAAAGTATTTATTATGTATTTGCTTATACTTACAAAAACTATCCAAGAAATATATAATATACAGTCACCCTAATCGTAGGTAGTTGTAAAAGGAAATCAAATCACGTGTGTAGGGCGTGACAAAGTTGTCAAGGGCTCAGAGCAAGCCCGCACACTCGACGCATACCAACCACCTCACAAGCGCCAGGTTCTTGCCGAATTTATCCCTTTTTTGCTATCCATACAGGACTGAAACTAATAGCCGACCTTGCTTATAAATACTGTTTACACATACGTGCTGTAAAGGACTTAACGAATTAAATACAAGATGGCTTAGGTCAAGGGTATTCGTCCATAATAAAACTAATATTATTTATATGGATGGATGGATATTTGTTACAACGTATCTCCGGAAGGGCTTAACGGATCTTGATGTATTTTGGCTCAGATGTAGAACATAATCTGGAAGAACACACAGGCTACTAATTACGTTATTTTTTTTAATTTAGAGCGAACGGGCATGGCACAGCATGTTTTACAATAAGGCTGAAAAAAATGAGTGCAAAATATTTAAAGCAGTAATATAGTAATTTAAGTTTGTTGTAATACGAACAAAATTTTAAAAAAATAAGCAGAGTTAAATCATGATTTGTTCTGAGAAACAGTGGTTTCCCAAAGTCCTCAGTCACTCTGAAGAAATAAAGGCTAATATTTTTTAAACGCCTGTTACATTTTTCAGTGTTAGTAGAACTATGTTTGTGTATACAAAGTCATATTGTAACACTGATAATATGAAAACCCTGTTAATCTAAGATTTTATTGCATTAGATATAGAATAATCCTATTCTAAATACTATTGTTCACTGCGGTAAATAAGTCTATAAAGTTTTCCGCTTACAAATGACGTTATAACGAAGAAAATCTAGTTTAATATTCAATAATTATTATTAATAATTTATCCAGAGAACCAATATTTAATGAGCGAATTTACTTTAAATCATTTTTGGCCTGTCATAGCAAAACTACAACAAAGGCACAATAAGCAATATTCACAATTTATTATAATTTATATAAAAATATTTGTCACTGGCAACATTGTTGACTTAAAAGTTTATGACGTCACAGGTAATAAAATCCAAGATGTACATTACCGAAGTCCTATTCACTTGATGCTACAATATTTAAAAGTGCTCGTTTACGGCCTACATTTAACATGGCTAGAATACTACGAGTCGACTTTATTTGTTGCGGTCTCCTAGTTTTATGCTCAATAAAATAAAGAGCTTTGCTTACTAACGCAACGACAGAATTTATTTATTCGGACGTAACTCATTAAGTTACACTGTAGTGTCCGGCAAATATTTTTAAAGGGAAATTTTCTTTCTTAAAAACAACGTCATCCAAAATTAACATTTGGTAAGTTTCTATTGAACAAACGCCAAATTATATGTGCACTTTGGAACAAAAAAATAATATGTTTTTTTTTTCGTCTTTATTGATTCACAATAAAATTGGCGGGAAAAATACTATCGTATTTCACACAATAGTTTTATTTATTTATCATGGTTAACTTGAATTCATTAGATCACTATTTGATAAATAATTTGCATATATTTATATCTATTTGTGTGTCAACAGCTCACCTTTTAACTTAAATTTCTAACCAAGTCTCATAAAGTATTGTTCAGGAAAAGTTGTTTAAAAATTAAATAGTTACATGATATGCTTGAAAATACATGTAGAATTGTAGAAAAATAAACAAAAGCAGCCCATTCAAGGTCTTCCAAGGTCGCACCAAGGTGAAGAGCGCGTGAATGATTAACGAAAGACGTCAAAACACTCCGCCATACTGCCATAATCATCATGTCAACTTTTGAAATATTACTTTTGCCGTCCCCTTACAAAATTGAAATCTTTTCCCCATTCTTACTCCGCAATTGTATTCGAAAGGATCCATTTTCTAAGAAATACGCGTCTAAAATGTCCTATTATCATAGCAACAAAAATTTATATTCGAAAACGTTACCAATACCGAACGGTTTCGTTAGTCATTTTGATGAAAAAAAGAAAAATAAAATAGTATTTTTAGATGTAACTCCAATAAGGACGCCCAATTATAAATCTTCAAAGAACGCGATTTTACCTTTAAGAAATAATTTGATCGAAACAAAAATATATAAGGACATAATTTATGAGAATATCGGTCCCGTTTTTAATTTACTCAGACTCATGGGTGTTTTGCCATTAACAAGAAAGTCTCCTGGATTAAACCAGTTCACAGTAAAATCAATATCCATGGTTTATTCTGCTGTATTATATCTTTTACTCATCAGCTACATTTTGTATCTGTCTTTGCATAAAGTTCAAATTTTACGAACTGCAGAAGGAAAGTTTGAGGAAGCTGTCATCGAGTATCTATTCACGGTGTATTTATTTCCGATGATTGTTGTCCCCATAATGTGGTATGAAACGAGAAAAATTGCTGGAGTTCTCAATGGATGGGTCGATTTCGAGGTAAGTTTCATCCAATCGGTTCAAAAACCGATTGCAATCTTCCTCATACTAATTGAAATAATTGTCGAATCAATCTCAAAGATTAAATATATAGTTTGTATAACAGCTTTTTTTTTCGACACAGGTAACCTATAAAAAATTATCCGGTCATGTGCTGCCTGTACATTTGTATAGAAAATCTCTTGCTATTGCGATTATAATACCTATTCTATCGACCACCTCGGTTATAATAACCCATGTTACGATGGTTGACTTCAAGCTGGTGCAAATCATACCATATGTATTTTTGGAGATATTGACGTATATCCTGGGAGGTTACTGGTACCTACTCTGTGAGACATTGAGTATTTGCGCTAAAATATTAGCTGACGATTTTCAACTGGTGAGATTTTAAATTTAACTAAATTATGATTTTTTTAATTGGATAGGCTAAAAGAAATTAATTTATTAAAGTAAAAAATAAACAAAATAAAATAGAGCAAACATTTTACCATGTGAACATTAAGCACCCGTTTGTGAAAACCTCTTTGTAGATTTTTAGGTCAAACTTTACAATAGCGAATCGTGTCGAATTTTCATTAAATTGATTTTAATCGACAGGACATTACCTCGTTTATATTGTTTTTTTTTTGAGTCGTAATTTATTTCAATTAATCTGAATTGAGAATTATAATATTTCAGGCTCTCCGGCACATTGGTCCGGCGGGAAAAGTCGCCGAATACCGTGCCCTATGGCTGCGTCTGAGCAAACTAGCACGTGACACTGGCATAGCCAACTGCTACACTTTCACCTTTGTCAACCTCTATTTGTTCTTGATCATTACTTTATCAATCTATGGTCTTCTGAGCCAGATTTCCGATGGTTTCGGCATCAAAGACATTGGATTAGCTGTAACGGCAACTTGCAGTATATTTCTACTCTTCTTTATATGTGATGAAGCACATTATGCTTCACAGAATGTAAGATATGATTTTTATAGAACGTAATGACAACTCCATCAGATGCTAGTTATAATTAATGGAGGGTTTTTACTAAGGATATCTCTCTTAGGATATTTTATCTTAATAGCACTCATCATTGACTTTCTCAAATAAAAGAACCTGTGATTTAAACATATTTCGTCTTTTTCCAATACAGTAAATTATGCATTATATTTAAAAAGTAAAAAAATGGAACTCACGATCTTGTTAAACTTAGCGTGTTTAAATTATATTATAATTATAAGGGTTCAAAAGGGTACATTTTCTTATAATGTTTCTATTAGGTACGTACAAATTTCCAAAAGAAATTGCTAATGGTCGAACTCTCCTGGATGAATACAGACGCGCAAACCGAAGTTAATATGTTTCTACGAGCCACTGAAATGAATCCCTCAGAAATAAGTCTCGGCGGATTTTTCGATGTAAATAGGAACCTATTCAAATCGGTGAGTAGTTCTGAATAGTGTTCTTAATGTTGAAATGATCGAAAAATAACCTTGAAGTGAAAAAAAACTTTTTCCTATATCTTACTAATATTATAAATGCGAATGTTTAGATGGATAGATGGATGGATGTTTGTTTGAAGGTATCACCAAAACGGCTGAACGAATCTCGATGAAACTGGAAAAACATATAGGCTCATCATGTTTTTTTTTTTAATTACGCGCGGACGGAGTCGCGGGCGACAGCTATCTGGGATAAAACTTATTGATAGTAACTTTTCAATATATTATATAATAATAAAAAAGGAAATCTTCTTTTTCAGCTTTTAGCGACAATGGTTACATATTTAGTCGTACTTCTACAATTTCAAATAAGTATTCCTGATGATAACCAAGGTGAAATGGATTACGGGGGAAGATCTTTTATCAACGATACCATACCATTTGAGTCGTCCAGTGTTCCTACTACAATTACAACAATTTTAACAACGCTGGCGAAGAAAAAAAAGAAACAATAAATATTTTGAAATACAAAGATAAAAAGTAAATAAAAAAAAACAATTCTATGATTTAGCGTAGAGAATACTAGTTATTAGGTTTGTAAAGAAATCTAATATATTGCTTTTTATTTGTAGACATATATTAATCATTCAATCATTCTATTTAATTAAATGAGAACGAGTTACCAAACGAAGATATGTTTTTTTATATCATAAGGTGGCAAATGAGCATGCGGCATGCGGCCACTAAAATTCGGCGAATTTCCGAGCGACAAATGTTTTATGAAACAAAATAAAGATCTTCGATTTAGAATTTTAGTCAAGTTAATCTTTTTTAACATAATATTGTTTTTTATCTAATGAAAAAATCGCATTTTCCCCGAGTCTCCCAACATAATCATTCCCTCCTCCTACCCTGCCTGTCAGATTATAGGCAAATTATTGGTAAACTGCATCTTGAAGCTCGTCTTTATTACAGGCACAAAATAAATTCTGAGATCATATGATAGTTGGTTTCTTACTCATTACGATATTAACTCTCAGAGCTCCATCAGTTTTCTCCGTATTACCATTACTTTACACAACACAAGTTTTCTACGTCCTTATTTTTTAAGATATGGCAAGTTTTTCTGGAAAATTGAAAGAATATTCCGGATTATTCAACTGTCAAATCAAAGTTAAGTTGTGTGTACACGCCTTGTGTTTTTAAAATTGATTATAGCAGTTTTACGACGAGAAAAGTATAATTGCAAACGCTTTAAAGGAAAGTAAACGGTTATAAATAAAACAATGGTGGATTACAGCAAATGGAAGGACATTGAGGTACGTAAACAATACAATGACGTACCGAATAGAAATGATTAGTATTTTCTTTTAACGTATATTTGTTAAGTTGCTGTATGTTTTTATTATGAAATATATACGATGTGACACTATATCATATATTACACGATTCTTAAATGAAATGCTTGAATTGAAATTCTTAACCTGTAAAAACCATAAATATCGTTAGTTTTTTTTAATGGAGATAGCTAAGTTATCGAAACCACCGTATACGTCATGATTACTCCAATAAATTAACGATCAATATCTTCCTTATTAGATTTCTGACGATGAAGATGAAACACATCCAAATATTGACACACCATCGTTGTTCCGATGGCGGCATCAGGCTCGTGTGGAAAGAATGGAGGAGCGTAAACGGGAAAAAGAGGAGTTCGAGCAGAAGAAGTCTGAAACATTTAGGAAAATAAGCGAAACCAAACGCAAGATTGCAGAGACTGATCCGTCTAGTCCCAACTTGGAATCATTGAAAAAAGCCCTTAGCGAACTGGAGAAGACTGAGAATGAGATTCTTAAAAAAGAAGAAGAATTGAGAAAGAAAGAGAAGCAAACTCCTTGGAATGTCGACACAATTAGTGCTCCAGGATTTACAAAAACAGTTATAAACACAAAGCCAGCTAGATCTAAAGATGAAAATCTCACTGAAGAGGAAAAAGAGGCAAAGATGAAGAAATTCATTAAAGAAAATGAGAAATTATTGAAACAGTTTGGAATGTTGAGGAAGTATGATGATTCTAAAAAATTCCTGTTAGATCACAACCAATTAGTTTGTGAAGAAACTGCAAATTATCTTGTCATATGGTGCATCAATTTAGAAATGGAAGAGGTAAATTTACATTCCCTTATTCTAAATTTAAGTTATAATAAATATCCATTCATATAATCCATAGAGTTCCAATAAGTATTTAGTGTTTCAGGCTTTATTTATTCCTGTATTTTCTACAAAAAGATAATGTTACCTCTATTTTTGTAAAAAGCATAGCAAAACCTAAAATATACACACAAAAATACATCATCATCATCATCATCAGCTCACTATACGTCCCCACCGAGGGGCTCGGAGCCTACCCTAAGTTCAGGGTGATTCAAAAATACATATTTAGATGTAAATCACCATCCTAAATCAGATTATTTGACTTGTTCGTGAATTAAAATGCTGAATTAGTGAGATTCTGCTTTAAATATTTGTAATATACATAAATACCTAAATGACAAAAAATGATGTGAAACTTGTCTATGTTCATAATAATCAATATAATTTCAGAAACACAATCTTATGGAGCATGTGGCGCACCAGACTATCTGCATGCAGTACATTCTGGAGCTCTCTAAACAGCTGGATGTAGACCCAAGAGCTTGTGTCAGCTCTTTCTTCTCCAAGTAAGTACTTACTGTGGGTTACTGGCACCAAAATCTTTGTATAAAACATATAAGAGGTTAATTAAAAAAAAACATAATTAGCAGCCTATGTATACTTCCAGACTACTGCTCTACACTGTATGTTCTATATGTATGCTAAATTACATCAAGTTCCGTTCAGCCTTTCGGGTGATACCTTTAAACAAACATCCATCCATCCATCTATCTATCTATGTAAATATTTGCATTTATAATATTAGTAAGATTGCAGTCTGTGTTATTATCATTGACAACAAAGAGATAATATGTTTTAAATGGAGAATTTAGACTCGGAAGTGTACAATATTTTTAAAAATTATGGATACTGTAAAATACATCTCCTCTGTTAAATAAAGGCAGGCTGCATCTGCACTTGCAAATGTCTATGGGCAGCAGTCGTTATTTCGAGTAATTCATGTGGCCGCTTGCTCAATTGAAAATATATTAAACAAACTGTAAGAAATTAAAAATAAACATTTCTTTATAAATATCCATTTACCTGACTCATGTATTCTATTTGTGAATGTACCACTGATTTTGTTCTTTATATACAGCTAATTATATCAATATCTAACAGGATTCAATTAGCCGAGAAAACGTACAAGGACTCATTTGATGATGAGTTAGAACAATTCAAGTCACGTATCAAGAAGCGTGCAGCAGAGAAAATACAGGAGGCTATCCGGGAGCAGGAAGAAGAGGAACGCAGGGCCAGGCTGGGTCCTGGTGGTCTTGACCCTGTCGAAGTTTATGAGGAACTGCCTGATGTAAGTGTTAACATTTTTACCTCGGAAACTTATATGAAAACGCTAAGGCGACGGCGTTGTTGACGATGTTGATACTAAAGCGTGATGTTGCTGTTTGTTTCAGCCGTTTTTATATAAGTTTATGATTATATCTCACGAAAGTTTGAATAATTTTTACTTTGGACTTTGGACAACCCAGAAAACATATGTTATTAACAGATAAATTTTATTATTATATAAGGTGCCAGATCCAAATTGAAGTGTTATATTAATTGTTTTTTGGTTGTCAATAACATTTCAATGTATGGAAAATGTTAATCAAACATTTTAAATATCGAAAATTGACAAAATAAAAATCCAAAATATCATAGATTAATGTTTCTGTTGTCATTTTAGGAGCTGAAAAAATGCTTCGACGCGCAGGACGTGCCGCTGCTGCAGGAGACAATCGCCAAAATGCCGGAACAAGAGGCAGTGTACTTCATGAAGAGGTGCGTCGATGCCGGTCTCTGGGTGCCGCAGAAGAAAGACGAGGAAGGCGAGGGGAGAATGAAGGAGAAGGTGGAAGAACCTTCGGGAACCCCATCGGTCACTGACGATGTAGACTGAGGTTACTAACCACATTTTTGTTCGCTATCACCGGTTGTATGTGATCGACACATTGCGACACGAAAATCTTAATCGCGCATTTAAAGCCTGTTTCCACTAATGTGTAGAAGTTGCATACTACCTGCCAACTTGTGGAAAAATGGTCTAAGTCTTGTCGCGTTGTGTCGCTCGCCTGCAATGATTGGTTATAATCCGTGTAAATAATAGCAACATGATTTTTCCGTTTATTTGAAATAAATCCTTGAAAGCAAATTACAATTTTTGCCAGATAACAGATCTTTGATTTTTAGTAATTAATGGAATTTAATTTTCTATGAATTAAGAAAATTTTAACTATGCCACATAAATATTTAGAGAAGAGAAACTATAAATTTAACTTTGTTTAATATATTTAGAGTTACCTGTCAAGTTTAGTAATTTCTTGAATTGTAGAACAATTTGATTTTAATCAGTTTCAAGCTTTATAACTGTATAATGCTGTGACACTTGTAAAAATAATATAAACATTTATTATCTTTGACAAAATAGAAACTACAATACAGTTGAATCTTGATAAGTGAGAGTTCAAAGGTATTCTTTTTCTCGTTTATAGAGCTTTCTTTCTAACCCGGCTCTGCTTTTCCATGTTCGACTATCTACAAGTGTCAACTGCAGTATATTTTTACTGCGAGAATAAAAAATATCTAATATGTTTTAACTTTATCCTACGTAAAAGTATAGATTATATTAACATCAATATTTCAAAATTCCACTTTTTGCTTACATTTTTTATTCAATTGTATCTTAATATAATTTAGTATAATAATCAGGTTATAGTTTTATTGAATAACCAATTTAATTATAATAAAATTGCATATTAAATTGATAATAAATGTGTTAAATTAAGTTTGATTTCGAAATTCATTAGTAAAATCATCGTTTAGCTTACATCAGTATTATGCTTTTTTATTTATATACACTGCAAAGTTATCTGAGCCGCTGGGCTTCAGAAAAACTAAATTATAGAAGCTCACTAGCGCCCTTGTGACAATATCCTTTGCGTACTGTAGCTGTCATGTCATTTTTTTTTCTTTTATGTAATTTTCTGGGTAAGTAGGTTTTATATATCCTGCCATAGCCAACTGCGATAGCAGCGCCTCTCACCAGTTCAGACATCTTTGACTATTATTTTCACTTGTCACCCTTCAAATTGGGGGCAATTTCTCCTATAAAAAAGAAAAAAATTGTCTTTGAGAAATAGAGACAATATGTACTCACTCAAATAGATCTAAGAATCGATGTTGGTCTATTATTTGTGCAAATCGCTTATATGTAGAGAATTATTTCTAATGCTTAGTGTATATATCCTGCAACACTAATAAATTCTCTTACAACCATTACTGGTTTTATTTCGCTGTTCTTGTTTCTTCAAAAGTAAATAAAATTCGTTGAACGGATGAAACTAATAGGTGCGAATCAAAACATCAATATAAAAACATATTCTTAGCTTTATTAAAGAAATTGATATGTTTTTTATCTTAAAGTAATGGAATGACATTATTTTCATAAGACCTACGGCTAGTTAGTTTTTTATCAATATCTGTTTGATGCCTTTCTTTGTATGGTGTTTCCGTTGGGTATTAAGTATTCAATCATTCTGTGAATAGTCTAAATACGGGAGCTTCATAGTTTGGGTGTGGTTAAAATAAAAGTTATTTGTTTTAACTTGTACTTTTTATATAACAAAACTACAATAGGTGTTGTGGAGGCGCGCTATGTGAGCAGGTGTTGTGGCGTCAGTTGCGGCAGCTGTGGCCGCCCCTCCAGCTTGCTGTAATCCAGGTGAAACTCTTTCGCCACCTGCGTACACACAAACAGAAATAATACATATCAACAAACATAACTTGCTATATAAATCAGAGAAAATTAATATGCACTCAAGCCAACTCAAAGGACTTATAGATGGTACAAATAAAATCTATAATCTCTGCTTAACCTTCTCGATAACAGGCGTGGATCGTAATAGAAGTTGAAAACAAATTGAAGAAGAAAAGTGGAAGCAGTGTTCCAGTGAAACCAGTAAAATTTAGAACAGGGTCTATTAGAAAAATATTTGTAAATCTCCGGTTTAATCACTGTATCCAATAACGTAGTACGATACGATATTATTTACCTTTCGCCAGTTATGCGCGTCAAAGAAGTAGTAGGTGCCGCGCTCGTACGTGGACGTCTTCTCCACCATGGGCATGCCGGGCGCCTGCGAGATCCACACCTTCTCCTCCATGTGGTACCGCCACTCGCGGTTGTATCTGACAACATACAATAACAATGTGCATTAAACACTACACATTACCAATATCAATGTGCACCAAATATAACATGACCAAAGTCAATGTGCTCAAATTATTACAACCAATACTAATGTGAACACAATATAACATGACCAAAGTCAATGTGCACCAAATATAATATGAACATAGTAAATGTGCTCAAAATATAACATGACTATAGTCAATGTGCACAAAGTATAAAATAACCAATGTCAATGTGCACAAGATACAACATGGCCACTGTGTCTATGTGAGTAAGTTACAACAATCACTGACAATGTGAACAAATGTAACAAATATTATTGCAATCTTTACCATTAATAAAAAATAGTATAATCGTAAAATGGAATATTTTTTGGATATACTCACAATTCTGCCGCCGCTGCGATCTGTAGCACGTCGCCCACGAAGCAGTAGAACAAATAGAACAATAGATCTTCCTTATATCGACTCAGTCGTAGGGGTGCCAATTTTTCCCTAATAGCTCCGTTTATCAGATATTCGGGGGGCACATGGTAGTCCAAATCTTGTGGCCTGAGCAACAGAAACATTTGATATGGTTAGACACTCTGTAAAATGGTTAACATTAATTACTAGTTTATAAAAATTTTACGTCGACCTTTCTTTTTTATATGATTTAATTCAAAATATTAAGCAATTCAATCAGTTTATTTACAACTGATTAAAAACATTTGAAACTGAGTGTGGCTATTTCTGTTGTGAAGTAATTCACTCCGGCAAAGCAAGAATTGCATTGCCGTTAATAATTATCAAAAATTCCTATTATTATGTAAATAGCGAATATTCTAATTAACACCAAATCCAACGTTTATTTAAGTTTTTGAATTTATTATGAGTTTTACCTCAAAACGAGTGAGGTTCTTTGCCTATTTTTATCAGTAAATCCAATAATTGCATCACTTCAAACATAAAAAGCGACGATCAGATTTAAATTATATTAATAAAAATAAGATTTAGATAAATTTTCTACATATTCGTAACACAATTATATTATACATTAAGTAAAAAATATAATTTTACTTACACTTCCTACATTGTATTAACCATTTGAATTTTAATTGTGAAAGAATTTGACATACCATTTTAATACAACACGTGAAGGAGCAAATAAATATGATAAAAGCAACTATAGTATTCAAATTCCTTCAACTTGTATAATAAAATTCATAATTTTGTTTCTATTATTTATAAAATTATAAAAATTGCCAATTGGTTATAGTTAATACAGATATAAGTAAATGGAGTACCATTTTTCTCCGGCCAGAGATTAACAGCAGCAGAGGCGACGCATAGCATTATCCTAACATATATGTTTTAGCACTTAACACCTGGACGAATATATTGTGCGTTAATTTTAACAGTGGCAACATTATGAAAATTTATAATTTTGAGTAGTGTTACCACATTCGAAGGAATATTTTAATGATATTCATGTTTGAAGGTATTGAGCATTTGGGAGCTTGCAATATCAGTGCAGATGCATTACTTTATAATAGAAATAGTTTACCTGCAGGGCGTGTCCGCCCAGGGTCCGGCAAATGTAAGGTAAAGGTTGTCGGGTGAGTTTAAATTCAAGCCGAGTGCGGTCAAGTCCTGACCTAAAGCTAACGAGACCAGGCTGGGGTTGGACTCCGCAGCACGGATAAACGTCAACAGTCCCACGATACCAAACTGGTTTGGTATCATCGTCTCCGGTATATTCGTCACTTTGCCTAAAAATCAATAACCACCTCAGTACCACTTTTCAAATTCACCCAACAATGTCTCATATCATATCTATATCTATGCTTAAATAAAATCGTATTTTAATGACCTACAAGTAATCGATACCTAATTTTATGTAATATATAATACACCCACCATTATATTCCGTATGAGCTCCTTGGCTGACAACTTTAGGGACAGAAAAAACCCAATTCAGACATTTATATAATATGCAATCACATTTACTACAATTACTTTCAAATCTACAAACATCTAATACAACTAAGGAGCATGCATACAGAATAACATAATTTTATAACACTAATTTAAAAAAAATAATAAAAAATGCCTTGTAAAACATAAAAATAATGAACCAATTTGATCTTTATGAATCCAATATTTAACATATGAATTTAATAATTTATGAAAAACCAAAAATAATAACTATAATTGATACCAACATTTATAAACATTGATCATGCAAAGTACAACAAAAAAGTGATTTAAAAGACATCGGCTGTCTAAGAGAGATGCCACATGGGCGGTGCGTTGACAATGCGTTCCGACACACTTTTTGAAACCCATAGTATGTCGCACGACAAAAATCGTCGTTTGACAACAACGGGTTTACATACTGCGTGGACAGTTATTTTGATTTATATTGTGAAGCTATACATGTGCACCGCCAATGTGGCATCATTTGAAGCATAACATTTGTGTGTACATACCATCGGGCGATGTCTGAATGCCCTTCCTGGGCTTGACGTCGTTGTGGTTGGCGTAGTCGAGGGCCTGTGGCGTGGGTGGCTGCGGTGGCGGCGCGTGCGTTACGGTCGCGCCCACCGCACCCGCCGTGGCCACGCCCGTCACGACCGCCGCGCCCCCCGTGCTCGTGCCCGGCAGCGCGGGGAAGTCCTCCGACGACATCGTGAACTCCGATTGCTCGGACGTTGGCTGCTTCACCATACCAACTGGAAATTTAATAGCCACAATTTATATTAGTAACAGATAGTAAGTAAATTGTAAAGTCTAAAATGAATAAATCAATGGCCTTACATAAATGTTGAATGCAACTACACACAGTGGTTAAGTTTTAAAGTAATAGTGTTAATGATTAACTGGGGAAATACCATGGCCAGAGATCAAATGTGTTAGAGGTTTTATAGTATATCATGTCATCTCTACTCTATCCCTCCTCATATTTGTAACTTATGCATTTTTAATAGTGTCAGCAGTGTACTGACCATAGAGTTTTAAACTTATGCACATACTTGCGAAGATCCATTATTATTGTCCAGATCATTTACATCCATCTACCATGATTAAAAAAAAGTTTATAGGTAGCCTGTGCTTTTTCACACTGTTCTACATCTATGATAAATTTCAGCAAGATCCATTTAACCTTGTAACAAACTACCATCCATACATAAAACCTTTCGAATTTATATAATATATAATGTTAGTAAGTTAAGGAACATCTATAACTATTGTATAACACAAATGGAGACAAATGCACTGACCGTAGGGTTTGGAGCCGGGCGGGGGCGGCGCGGCGGCAGGCGCCTGGTCCCCCGCGCCGCGCGCCGTCAGCGAGGGGAACTCGCTGAGGTCGAGTAGGGGCGGCGTTGACGTGTCCCCGCCCTCGCCGAACACCGAATGATAGTTACTGCTCGTGTTGAACCTCGATAGATTACCCATACTTGACTGTACAACAAATAATTTTGTTCATTGAAATGTCTACATTTAAAGCAATGCTGGATTCAAACTAAAAAAATGAAAATGCACTGTGTAAGTCAACCTCTGAGATTAAATCAGCTTATCAGGTAAGTTGGTGATGCTGAACTTATTAATATTCACTATACTCAATCTGAACAGCGTTATAATAAAAATTACATTAAGAATGAGTATAAAAAATGGATACCATCCTTTAATCATTTAAATAACTAAGTTATACTTAAGTTTATATAAAATTTAATACTAACCATAGAATTAGAATTAGCTTGTGATAAAGGTGTTGGAATTGGTACTCTTCTATCCGCAAAGGCTCGTTGACCGAATAATGTTGACCTTGAGGCCATAGCGGGTGGCGCGCCCCCCGGCATCGCTGTGGAGTTTCGGCCGGGCGACAGCGCCCCGCCGAAGGTCGGTGTCACATGGCCCGAGACTCCGCTCACCAGGCCCGATGTCACTCTGCCACCCACACTGACACCACCTACACCACTTGCTAGGCTTCTAGGTGCTTGCTGGAAGTTCAAGTTTGCCATAACCTGAAAATTAAAAGAAAAATTCACAATCCACTTCCTGTGCCTATCATTATGAAGGGTCTGCACAGTATGTCCATACTTTTCCATACATTTTTATAAGTATATAAGTGTATAAGTAATCATATAAGATTCAGTGTCTTCTAAAAATTAACAAAATAATTATCAATTAAAAGAAAATAATCTATACCAAAATACACTATATAATCCAACTTATTAGATCTATAGGAAATATGCAAATAAAGAAAATAATTGCTATCTCGGTACAAAAGTATTGAGGTCAAATACTATACTGAATAATACTCTACTTTAATGCATATTGCATGCATATACAATAAATAAGTAATTATAAGTCTAAAATCATTAAAAAAAGTTTAATATTAAATTAATCATTTTAATAAATACTATAGTGAACTTTATTTAGTATTTATTACAATGTAGTAGATAGTTAATGGGGTCACTATTTGTGTCATTAAAAGCACTTTAACGTAAATAAATTCAAGACTTCAAGTCATTAATACCCTTATAGTTGAATTAGTTAAGTATTTTTTAACTTTCTCATTAGTTTTCTGATTTTTCTTGAAAAAGGTCACAGATTTAAATCAAACAAAAGTTAATAAAATTATAAATTATCAACCAAATGTGGTTTCCTTACAGGAAAACAGGCCACGAAACTTTCGTGTTGACCTTAATAGTACCAAGTATTTGTTTAGAAACATTTTAATTTGTATAATAACAATGAAACTTATTAGTTTAGCCAAATAAATCTTTCTTGGATGTCAATAAGATTATAAGTGGACGAAATATCTTGTTGCGATGGACAACATAGGTCGTCAATAATAACAATTACATATACGTAGATTAAGATGGTTATTTATCAGTTCCCATCTGTCAATAATGGCGACTCTGGAAGATGTTCTAATTTCACGTCCCATTTAAAAAGTATAAATATTTACCTAGTGTCAACTTCAGCCCTTGTACCACTATTTCAGAAGTAATATGGATGGTTCATAATCGTATATTCCAAACAGAAATAAATAAATCCTCTTGTATGCAACAAACAAAAGTTTGTTGACTGTTCAGTTTCAAAGGCAATTTGTATGCATTCAAAATTTTCAAGTCAAAATATTCGTAATATTGCCTTTTGATGAAACACTGCTATAAAACGCTGAAAACTTTATGCATCTTTACGTTGGTAGTATAAATCTTAATAATTTCACTCAGATTTGTCGAACGCCACATTACCCTAAACAACTGGCGGCCATATTGATAAAAGCGGAAACCAAAAAATTATCACACTCACAACCTACACGATTCCCTTAATACAGCTTTTTGAACACATTTACATTTATTTTTAAATAACTTTTTGGTTTTTAGACATGATCCACTTTGTAAAAAAATATTTTAATTTTAATTAAGATTTGCCAATTTAATTCGGATACTTATTTGACTAAAATTCCTGATGGCCAATGAAATAAAGTTACCCTTTCAAATTTATATGTGCTTTAAAAGGAAAAATTATTTTACTTAAATCAAAAAACTGATTGAAAGTGCAGAAACGAAAAAAAAATCAAGTAATAGGAGTAGTGTAATAATTTATTTCAATGGTGTAATTACAAACCTTTTGACTTTGAGATGTATCGCTACTTTTTGAATGACGTTTTTTCATTTTAATCCACTAAATTATTTTATAGTGGATATAATTATACCATCCTCTTTAATTGAATTCCCTAATGAAATGGATAATATAACTCGAATCTCTGAAAACTCGATATCTAGTTTGTTTCACAATGCTCTAATACTTTTTTCAGTATACCTACAAAGCGGGCACTAAATATTGTTTAAAATACAACTCCGTTTTATCTTTGCATAAACATTTCCGAACAATATGTGTAAAAATGTTAGCTACATTACCACATTCAATCTTGAAAAATCAAAAGCTTGTTTTCAATTCTATAAATGCTTTAATTTTTTTATTATCTTGTTCAATATCCATACCACTGAATATTTTTTCCTTTCATCAGTAACAAAACAGTGTTTTACTTAAGTTCATAATCATCTTAATTTCTAATTTAAAAGACTTTTGCATTATAATAAAGTAAAATTAGGAATTAAAATGAAAGAGAGTTTTAGTTTCGTAAAAATTGCCACGAAAATTTTTGTCTATGGTATTTTATGCGGGAGAAACTTAGGATGATTCTGGCAAGACAGAAGATCATATGATTGTTCAATGAAGAAGCACGTCTGATAGGCGTCGACATACTTCTTCGAGCCAGTTTTTAATTTTCTGGCTCATCATCGGTTGTTTTACGTGTTAGTGGTGTTAAATAATAACCATCAGCCATGGCGCTAAGCGACGCAGATGTTCAAAAACAGGTAATTTAATAAAAGAACAAGAAATTATATACTAAATACGCCTTGAGACTTATATAGAGACATGAGTTTGTCAGAATGATTGATCCATGTCGCTGTTCTTGTGTTTTCCATATTAACTTATGGCACAGACATTGACATAAAAAATGAATGATTCTAATGCTTTTTGTACATTTTATTCACCAGATCAAGCATATGATGGCCTTCATCGAACAAGAGGCCAATGAAAAGGCCGAAGAAATCGATGCAAAGGCCGAAGAAGAATTCAACATTGAGAAGGGTCGCCTTGTGCAGCAACAGCGACTGAAGATCATGGAATACTACGAGAAGAAGGAGAAGCAAGTTGAACTGCAAAAAAAGATGTAGGTTTTAATATAAAAGCATAACTTGACCTGTTTCGAGAACCGCGTATACGGCGCATGTGACATTCTATAATCTATGCTATCATAAAATTATAACAATTAGATTATTTTCAACTGAAGATTATCTAATTGTTAAAATAATAATGAAAGTAGGGTTATTCTTGTTTAACCACACATATTTAAGTAGAATTTGTTATTCACAATACTGTTTAAAAGTAACAGTACATTTTTTTCTAATAGGAAAAGGTTTTCAAAATATAAAAAAAATCACTAGAAATGGGACTTTTATGACTAAATGGGATATTTTTAAACTTACTGTCACTTCAATAATCAATAAATTATATCCCATTAATTTTTAAATGGTTAACTTATACTTTTCTGCCATATTTATCAAATAGAAAAAAGAGATTTTTTGGCTATTTGCCAGTATTTAAAGGATTTATCTGTATAGTGCAAATTCATATAAGATGTATTGTTCAGATAACTATAACACAAGTTATGTAAAAGTTACAAATTATTGTTTGTTTAATTAATTCAAGATGTTCATAGATAAGTTTTAAGCATTGAGTTTACACTGCCCAAAAATATCACATGTTAACAAAAACATATCTATCTCTTTAGTTTCAAAACCTAAGATCACAATAAGTTCCATTATATTAAATCAACATGTGATAAAAAAGAGTCCAAGGGACCACAGTATTTTTTTCATAGTAGATTCTCTATCTTCCTAGTCCCTTGCTTATGGAGGTTGTCTGTTGCAACTAGATTCTCACTTATAGAGGTTTCTTGCTTACACAGATTTTCTAATCCAGAACTGTATAAGAGATGTATAAATGTGATTTGATATTTTTATTTTATCTTGATTGCCATGAGTGGACTTAAGATAGGAGATTTAAGTCAGATAGTGTAATGGAACCATAGTAACATGGTTTTATAGATATTTCACATTTATTCCTTCAAAAAGTATCAAAGACATTAAAATAATGGTAAAAAGTACATGTGCCTATGTGGTGTATTTATTTTTCATAAATATGCTAACATTTGACTTGAATATTTTTATGCAGCAATTCATCGAACATGCTGAACCAGGCCCGTCTTAAGGTGCTCAAAGTGCGTGAGGATCATGTCCGCACAGTACTGGACGAGGCCCGTAAGCGCCTGGCCGAGGTGCCAAAGGACTCCAAGATGTACGCAGACCTGCTCGTCACACTCATTGTGCAGGCTCTGTTCCAGGTATACCATAAACTAGAAAGATTTTTATACAGGTTAAGTCAAACCTTACTAATGAAATGTCCACTACTAATTCTGATTTGAACTGTAAGTGAAATGTGTAATTTTAGACTTATCTACTGGTCAAGCTCCACAAGTCATATTGGTTAATGAAATTTTGTTTCATGATTTTTGAGTCTTTATGTACTTAAAAAATTTATGAACAAATTTCTATGCAAATAGTGGAGATGATTTGTATTTGTACAAGTTTTTGGCTGTAGACATTTATATTTTATTCCCTGGCTGACACAGGAGTAAGTTTGCTGAGCAATAAAAAGAGTTTAAGAGGGTGAACATATTTGCACGGGTGTGAACATATTTGACATTCTTCTCATCGCTGCCACAATGATAGTTTGTTGGCTTTTTTTTTAAAGTGATAATTAAATAGTAAGACTCATTATATTTTTGCAGCTGGTTGAACCGACCGTGACGCTGCGAGTCAGGCAGGCTGACAAGGCCGTGGTTGAGTCCATCCTTGGCCGTGCTCAGAGTGATTACAAGGAGAAGATCAAGAAGGATGTGCAGCTCAAGATCGACACGGAGAACTATCTGCCCGCTGAAACCTGCGGTGGCATTGAGCTCATAGCCGCTAAGGGACGCATCAAGGTATGTCCTTTTTAACTTTGAAATATTTTTTTTATAATCTTCTAATATTTTATGAATTTAATATATTAATGTTATGAATATTATTTTAAAGTTTTGAGCAAATTTACATGATTTCATCTTACGAAATTAGCTATTAATGTAATAACTACCAATTGCCTGTGACTTCATTTGCGCGGGATTAAAAAGAAATATAGTTATAAACATAGCCTATGTTACCTGGAGATAATTTAGCTTCCAAATAATGAAAGAATTTTTCAAATTGGTTTATTAGTTTCAGAGCATTTTCAATGCAGACAAACAAACAATCAAATCTCTCTTTATATATTTACATAGAAGTATATATACACTACATATTTTGTTGATAATTTACACAAAATGAAATATAATCTTTCTGTAATTTTAATCGAATTAGTGTAGTGCTACTAGAAAATTTTGCTTAACTGAAAAGGTGCTTTATTGTCTAAGGAAGGTTATATTTTTAAGTCGCTGACAAAATTATTATTTATATATTATTAATGTGATGTAGATTTGCAACACCCTGGAGTCGCGGCTGGAGCTGATCGCCCAGCAGCTGCTGCCGGAGATCCGTACCGCGCTCTTCGGTCGCAACCCTAACCGTAAATTCACCGACTAAGGTGCAAACTTTCCCTAACTATTTAAACTTATAGTAGACATTAAATACTACTAAGTGTTTTTTCCTTTTGCCTAATTATATATAAAATGCGTACAATTTTATCGCTCTTTTTAGCTATATTAATGAATGAACTATTGAGTTATGTATTTAAAACTGTAAATGTGTGAACATGCAAGTTATCTGACCTGGTTCTTCGCCCACTTTACACTCGAAATATCCTACAGTACATTAGTTTCGCCTTTTAATATCATATATTTAATATTTAAAATATTTTAATTAATACAATTCATTCGTGTAGACCCCTATATACTTAAAGGGGTAGTAGTATAGGTTATATTCATAAAAATTGTCATTATATACTATAATGTTTCAATATATAAATGTTACCTAATGTTTTAGCACTATATAAAATGTGTATTTAAAATTTAATCAAATCTTCCAGTTATGAAATAGATTTCTGATGGCGTTTTAAAGGAATTATTTTGTGTTGTAAGATTTTAGAATGACTGCAGCATCCTATGCTCTGTTCACTCAAATCGAGATAAAGATTTGGCTGTGCGGAGTGTAGAGTCAGCTGACATCTTACAGCAATGAATACATTCCTTGTCCTGGCATTACTATCTTGCGGCTTATATAATGGCTATGTATAACACAATGTACAATCCCCATTATGGCACTGTTAAAATTCTTATGTAAATATATAGATGTGTTGAAATGATGTTTTATTTCGAAAACCTTATCTTCTCGTTACTACGATTTATTTGAAAAGACGAAAAACTTGCGACAGTTATGGTCCATGTTACAATAGACAAGGCAGTGCTGGTTTCATCGATTCAGGGTTCTGTTTCTATTCCCCATTTTTATCATGCCTTTGGGTGTATGTGTGTGGGGGTTGGAATTAAGGTTATATGAGACTGTAATTCGAAGACGCGTGTCGCCCTTGTGCAGCGCCCTGGGCGGACGCCCAACAACGCCCTATGCTAACGCCGGTACTTGACACAAGGCTTGGATTATCTGTTTCATTTTGGTATACTTATCTTTTCATAGTTGCCAGGTTGACAGCTATTAAGACATGAAAGTTTTTTACACACTAATAATATAGGGTTTTTTTTTTTTTATTATTTACCTACAAATACATTTAATATGAAATTTTACAATCTTAAACATACAAACATCATAAAATTAATAAATATATACAACAAAATAAATTATTTTAAACTTTATGATAACAGAAAATATTTGAGGGTTTTTGTTTTAACACAAATACTATTTTGATTAAAATATATTTAAGCTCTTTATCAATAAGGGTAGGCAGAGATTGCTTGTTTATTTTTCACAAAACCTTCACATACATCATAAATTCAATATTAGTTTTTATAAGATATTCTAAATAACTAAAATAAGTTTGAAATAAAAATGTGCATGAACCTTACATTGTGACGTCATAGCTCTCAATAAAAAGTGGGGTCAGAAAATTAAGGTTTTTTTTTATTTTATATCATAAGATGGCAAACGAACGAGCGGTCACCTGAAATCGCTGAAATAGCGAAGTGACCGTTGCCCATAGACATCAAAGAGTATATAAAATACACGCTTTTGCATATGCGTTGCCTACCTTTAATCGACGGAGGAGAGGATGCACACAAAGAATATCTTCCCTTCCCTTGCATCCTCACATCTGGAAAGTCCACTTCTACTTCCTATCCTTTCCTTATAAGAAAAATTATGGGAAGGGAAGGAATACTAAATTAGGCCTCCGGGACGAAGATTTTATCTGAATCGACAAGTTCAAAAAGTATTATAATTAAATCGATTTTTTGACAGTTCTAATTTCTAGGTTATTATCACGCACATTCTTAATTGAAACGTATTTGTACAAACATTTATATTTCACTTTAATTATTACACATAGAGATAACGTCTAACCGTGGGTTTCTGAGACCGAAATCGTAAAACATAGTTATCTCTGTTTTGTGAAAGTTAATGGGAGGGGTATGTTTTATACCAGAAAATTTTGGTCTTAGAAACCAACGGTAAGATAGTTAATACTTTTATAGCTTACTTAGTATTTTATAGCCTTGTTATAGTAACGACATACAACACATATAGTGCCACTAAAACAGTAATTACGTGAATAATACGTTTTTATATTTTTTAATATTTTTTGTTACATCTACTTGTAAGTCACAGCCTTATTTCTAGTATGATTTATATTTAAGTGAACATTTAATTTTTATTAGTTACAAAATTAAAAACTAATAAATGGGCAGATTTGTAATCAATGGTAACATTTTGCAATAAACCAGAGTGGCTCACTAAAAATTTAAAAAAGAAGAAAGAATTTAAAAAGGAGTAAAAGTAAGTTTTAGTATACTACGATTCAAACCAAAAGGGCTATCTTGATGCGTTTCGTCTGTAATTGAAAAACGCTGCATCGTGAAGTAACTACATTAGTACTGTAACTACAGTCATGTTCAAACTACTAAATGCGACACATTGAAATAACAGTAAGTGATACTATAAATTAGGTAAATTTCCTTTGAAATTTTGGTACTATAATCGTACAGTCGCGTCCAAACTGCTAGGTGCGTAATATTTAAATTGATAAGAAGTACAGCAAGCGATTGTATAATTTTAGGTACGGTTCTGTTCAAATTTTGGTATTGTTATGGATTTCCACTGTATTGAGAGATATTGTCATCCCTTACATTGTCTTTGAATAAACAAAGACAACAATACGTGTCAAGATAAATGTCACGGCTGTCAAAAATAATAGTTTTGTATTTGTAGGCATAATCGCGTTCAAACTACAAGATGTGATACGTCAGGCGTATAAGCGGGCAGATATCTTGGTATACGTGGTTCATCTCGTCTCCTGACGCCTCTGTCCACCGCCAGGCTAATGCTGCCTGCTTCCTTGACCCCGTTAGACTTGGCGCGTCGTTGAGACGGCAGTATCGATGCACGGAGTGACTTGCGTTTCTGTAATAAATGTCAGAGTTATTACAATGTACTGTGTTCATAAATGTATACAACCCGAGTACTTCGAGTATGCATCGCTTGGATGACGTCATAATAGTGCAGTACGGTGGAAAAAAACAAATTTCTTTCAATTTTGGTGGGAGATGACGTTATCCCAAGAGTTGTATACTCAGAGTAATCGAGTTGTAAATATGTATACTACTTACAACTTCACGTCGCAGCGGGGAGAGCTTAGTATGAGAGAAATCGAAAAGCTACAAACAAATTGCAACGCGTTTATTTTGTATAGAAGCTAAAATAAAATTATTTTTTATATGGCAATATTGGTCGTTAACAATGTTCAAGGGGATCATTAGTTTTACATTTTGGTCTCGATTTGCGGTTTGTGGGCGACGTGGTTGTTTGCTGCGAAGTTCGCGCGGTTTACCTCTATTGCGCCGCGCCATCTGTCGGCGGCGTGGCGCGCTATCTCCATCCTCTTCTGTTTCCGTATCTGATGACGTTTGTAAACCACCTCAATGACTATCAGCACAATCCCGCCGATAATTCCCGCCAATACGAGTATGAACACGCCCGCCATGTTTTTCAAACCCAACGTATTCGGTGTTTTCTCGTTTTCCTCGCAGTTGAGCATATTGTTTCGTAAGATCCATTGGTTGTCCAAAGATTCCATGATGCCACCTGTAATCACAATCACGATTATAGTCCTCAAGATCTTATAAAAGAGCGTTTAATTATCAACTCTATTCCAAGGTCATAAGACTTACTTTCATGAAAGTCGAGTATGGCGAGTGTAACTAGGTCCGCCCAGGGCGAGCCCTTCTGCAACCCTACGCCGTAGCCGGAGCGGCCAAACAGCTCGCCCGCTGTCACCAGCTCACAGTCTTGAGCCGCCTCAAACTCGAGCCGCGAAGAGTCCCAGATGAATGCCATTAGCTTACTACAAAAGAAATAAGGTTTCTTTACTAACTACAAACTGACCTAAAATTTAATAACTTTCTTTGAACTTGAGTGCAAATGTTTTGTTTTAAAAATGTTAATTAAAAATAACGTGAATATTTATTGCTTAACATTCATTGAGTTAGTTTCTTAAATAAACAATATGTTTACCCATTCTTAACGTCTTGTATGGCTTGTTCAGCATTATCATAGTTGTTGGCTTCCATTGTACGGTACATATTTGATAGTTCAACTTGTCGTCTGAAATACATATCCACTGCCGACCCCTTTACTGTAGCGCATGTCAAGTTCTCCATTGTATTGCGCAACTAGAAAATAAAATATATACTAAACATCGCTCTATTATACAGGATGCTTGAAATCGTAATCAACTCAATATCTCAAAGCTCACAAATTTAAAATCCATTTGTCAAAAATAGCAATGGAGAGATCGAGTTTAATTATATTTTTTGTTTTTGGGTGAAAAATTTCAAAAAGTGACATACTCTAGCGTCATTAATTCCTGTGAGCTTGGTCTTAGGACGCTCGAGCACGAGAAATGCAGCGAGGTTGGCGGTGTATGAGGCTACGATGATCATGGCAAACCCTGCCCACACCATGCCAAGTACACGGGCGGAAAAGCTGCGGGGAGTACCTGGCCACACATAAATTATATTTTATTTTATATCTCAAACCAAGAAAAAAAAACAACTGATAAAAAAACTGATGATTATGTGATAAATGTGATTGTTGTCAAATGTTTGTTAATACCTGGCTAAAAATCGTACAAAACTAAAGCCTTACCTTCACCAATACCGCTATTCAGCAGCACGCCCCAAGCGAACCATATAGCACTGGACAGATTCAATGCGTCCTCTTCCGTGCCATCTATATTGGCCAGTTTGAATCTTCCAAAAGGCGAAAATCTATCGAGCAGGTACAACACTAGCGCCACCACATGAACTGACACCATCACTAGTATCCACAGTGTGTTTGAAAATGGTTGTAAGAATGATACCAGAGTTGAGGAACGAGATGGCTGAAAAGTTTTTTTTTGTAGACCAATGGTTAAAAATATCGATATATACAGGATGTTCGGAAAAAACGTAGAGTTTTTGGATTCTAATATGCCATGAGAAAGTTCTCTGTGTATTTTTATAAAATATAAAAATAAAATGGTTATTTGCTAGCATATTTTAAATCAATGCAAGATACTAGTGAATGCGAATACAAATTTACGGTTTTTATTTGCAATTTATAACTAAACTAGTTTTTATGTCATAAAATAACTCGTCATTATAAATAAAATAATTATTTAGGTCTAAGCTATGTTATAATTAAATCATTTGGTAAGTTTACCTTCTTCTCCAGAATAGTTATACCTTGATATTTGAACGGTTTACTGAACTCTATAAATTCAGCGCGTTCAGGATTTATTGTTAACGGAGCGACGATTAGATCTGCGCGTTCATATACCAATTCACCTGTTCATATTAAAATGTTAGACAAAATAAAGGTTAAGAAAAATGGATACGGCAAAATAAGATTTATTACAGGAATAAAATGCAGAGGCATGAAGTTAAACTTAACGGAAAGGGGAAATTATTTTCCAAAGTCCGGAATTCCTTTGCTTCAGGCTTTAGTAACGTAATAACTTTTTTATAATTATTTTTATAACTAGCCGTCGCCGGCGACTGCGTCCGCGCGGTATTAAAAAAAAACTTAATTAGTAGCCTATGTGTCCCTAGACCGTGTTTTATATCTATGCCAAATTTTAGAGAGATCCATGCAATCGTTCTGGAGGTATCTTCAATTTAACATCCATCCATCCAAACAATAAGATGGTAAGGTGTGAAGTGTAACAATCTTCAATTAAAACAATGTTATGCGAAAAATCTTACTTATTTATAAAATAAATGCGAATGTCCAAACATGGAGAGATACCAATATCTCCAGAATGGATGCATATTTCTCGCTGAAATTAGGCATAAATATAGACCATAGCTTGGAAGAACATAATTACTAATTAAGTTTTAATTATTATACAGAGTCGCGGGCGACAACTAGTATCATGTATCCCTCCAAATATTTAGTACATTCAAGTAACGTTCAGTCATTTTTACATACCAATAAGACCAGTCCATTCCTTCTTAGCTCCAGGCACGGATAGGTTCCGTATTATATAATTTCCAAACTGTCCGTCAGGAGACAGTGCTAATGAGTAGGTGAAGTTAATTGCTTTGGAGAGATAGCGCAATAAATCCATGCAGAAACCCTTACAGCAGTACATACGGTCTGTTGATAAAATGTTTATATATCAAACTGTAAGTTTGCTTTACGTCAGTGTAATCTCACGGTTATTACATACCAATATCATCACTGGTATTGTAATGCGGGCAAGGTATTTCCTCTGGGGTACAGTCCCCCTCATAGTCGACACGACGCGCGTACACGAATGGTTTCTCTTCTATTGTTAGTACCTGAACAAAAGCATAATTAATTAATTAATACGTTCTTTAGTTTTTGCTTTTAAAAATCGAACCTCATGTTGATATGGATTTACTTTCGAACAAATTAGTTGCATGTAACCGAATCTAATGTGACGCAAAGTCTACGTTCTCTTTCAAGTATTTCGTGTTGAGTTGTTTTGATTCCGGTATACTTTGGCGGCAGTGTTTGTGTTTATTGTGGTATTCATTAGTGTTTTACCTTAAGGTGGGTGGGTATCATAAAACCTTCCGGTTTCGACGAGCTTCGTCCCATCCAAATAATCTCGTGTTCTTTTAGTTCGAGTCGCATCTTTTGTGTGTCCTGTACAAAAATTGATAAGCAATAATCTACTTTCCGGTAAAAAAATCCGTGTTGAAAAATTAGACCTTATTGGTATTTAATTACGACATATATTTGTAAAGCTAGCTTACCTTAGAATAGAAATATTTGCCTACAGCTACATGCTCTCCTTGCGCGCGTACATTTACCATATCATATTCCGCGTGCACTCTATCACCATGGTCGTCAAACGCCACGTGACCAGTTGCGCCATTCTCTAAGCTTTGACGTCGTATGTAGTCGAACAGCAACCGCCCAGTTGTCCAAATAGAACCAGAATTGTCACAATCTGACGGTGGCGCGTGGATTTCCTCTGATTTGTTCATATCGCGTATTGCCGAAGCTAGTACGTAGCTAGAAAGAGGTTTTGGTTATTTAGGAAGTTTTACTTTTAACATTTTAACTTTTGAAATTACTACGGTAAAAGCCTTAATGCATTGTGAGAATTTCTGCAATAGAAGTGGTCATAGACGCAGAATCAGAGAGAAGGTAGTTCGATATGTTAACTTTATTCAAACCTACCGCATTACTTCATTCATCCTGCATTACGCATGCCACTGCGTCGAAATATCAGCTACTAAAAAGCCTATTCTTGCAACTTTTTTATAAATATGTTTTTATTTGTCAGTCCTGAATGTTAATAGTTTAAGACACAGATTTCTCGAAATCTACTCACATTGAGTCTTGTATATGTGCGTGTTCGTTCGTGGCATTGACAAGGCGAAGGCCGAGGAGACCCTCGGGCGCGTTGGCGGCGTCCAGCGCCTGCTCCGTCACCATCCACACGTAACCCGTAGTCGTCATGTTCAGGTAGGTCGCGTCTCGGAATATTATCTCGGCATCAGTTTTACTGCAAATTAAAATTACTTTATTTCGGCGTCGATTCTATCAAAGACTAAAATGATCAATTTATGGCTACAACATATAAATGAGCAAAGCGTAATATAACTTAAAGTTTTATCTATATAATAAAACAGATGGAAAGTAGATGTTGATAAGTTTGTCTATTCTCTGACAAATTATGAATTATGAATCGCAGCTCGCCTTTGAAGCGTATCACCGTCTCAAAGGCCGGCAACGCATGTGCGGTTCCTCTGGTCTCGCAGATGTCCATGAGCGTCGATGTCCTCGGTGTCCCGTTGCTCGTTTGCGACCTACTCTTATACGATTATACTTTATTGCTATAATACTTAATGCTTACCTGGCGTACATGAGAAAGACCCTGGCCTGTGCACTCTTGGCGTCGATAAGACGATCACTGAACGCGTCAAGACCAGGTTCAAATTCTATCACCTGTTCCACTACCACTTTTCTGTCTACATCCTCGTCAATACTCTGTGATGTTGTTTGAAATCTATGAACAAAAATATAGAAATAGTAAAAAAAGTGAAATTAAGTCCCACAGATACCACAGATTACATGAAAATTACTGTATACTAGATGTCGTCCGCGACACCGTTAGTGCGGAATAAAAGAAAAACTTATTTAGTTGACTATATGTTCTTCCACATTATGTTCTACATCTATGCCAAATTACAGTGAGATCCATGTAGCCGTTCTGGAGTTACTTTGTAACAAACATCCATACATCTATCCACCCAAACATTTTACGCTTTTATAATATTAGTAAGAAGAAATATTTATCTTACTAATATCTTACTTCTTAGCATCTTATCTTACTAATATTATAAATGTGAATGTTTGGATGGATGGACGTTTGTTTGAATTTATCTCGTCAACGACTGCACGGATCTCACTGAAATTTGGCATACATGTAGAACATAGTCTGGAAGAACACATAGTCGCGTTCCACATCTAGTTTAGTTTACAGTCCTAAGTATTCTTCACATATTTCCATACCTGCCAAGTATAGCTCTGCCATCCGTATCCGAACTATGTATTATTATAACTTTCATATAATTAAAATGCTTCAACACATCCACCCAGACATCTGCCTGATGAGAATAAGGTGGGACAGTACGTAGGAAGGACACGTGAATGTTCTTATCCGAGAACGCAGAGTCTCTGGACGATATACCAATAACCGGTATATGATAGAACCCGCTCGTATACGATACCGCAGCTGGAGAGAGCTCACCGGTAAGCGGATGGGAGACAATCACTGCGTACACCTGAGAAAGGAAATTAAACTATGAATGCTAGAAAGTTCTACCGTAGTACTTCATTGTCGTAACATTCCTTTCATTTTCTTTGATAAATCATTTATTATTGAAATGTCGTAACAGTGGAATCCTACACTTATGTCCATTCGATGTTGTTCCAAATTAAAACGTAGAATAAGTAAACAAATATCATTTATATGAGTGAGTTTTCACTGTCATCACATAGGAAATATGAGGAACATCAGTGGTAAAACAATGAAATTAAATTAACTTTTTCTTAAAAGAAATTGTTATTAAAACGGAGCTTTACTTACTCGATGTCCGATTAAATCCTTGCAAACGTTAAGAGCCGTCTTTATAGGATTAGGGTCCATCAAAATTGAGTAGTCGTGATATGTAACGCCGCGCGGAACATACTTGTCTTTGAAATTAAGATTCTGAAATACATAATTATACTTAAAAAGGTCCTAAGAATAAAAAAAAACTTTACACTATTCAAGAATAAAGGTGTGTGATGCTAATCTAATGCGGCTAAGTGGCTTTTTCCTCTTTATTTATATAACAGTCGCGTCAGTAGACAAGGTAGCTACGCGCTGGAGTCATGCGACTAATCGCTTCATGGAAATTGAGTTTAAATTACTTCAAATACTTACGGATATTGTGTCCTTGAAGAATGCAATTGACTCGTTACTAGACAGGACCCCTCCTACATTGTAATAGGTCGGGTTTGAGAAACGGCGTCGGTCTATTTCAGCGTTAGTAAAATAACTGCTCCAAATGAAAACGAGTAATAGACGGCACCACATCCTAATAAAATGAATATTAATTAATAATTAATATTTTGAAGATACGATAGATGTTAAATTATTGCTTGTTATTATAATTTGAATTTGATTTTAGGCGATATTTTTTGAAAACTTACAAGAAAATATGACTGATAGAACGAACAATGTTACTACGTTATCGCAAAACAATAGTTTTTTTAGAATAATTGTACGTAATTATACGATACCTCCTAAAAAAATCATATATCTTATGCCTAATTTAACTAAATAGCTAAGTTTCACTATTAAATCATTGCTAATTATTTCTTATGGACTATAAACTACTCACTTGTTTGATTTTTAATTTCAATTGCACTCACATTATTTTGTTTTCACATGTTAAAATTAAAGGCGTGTTACATAAGGATAATATTTTGGATGCTGCACGTCAACGCCAGATGGAGCTTTCATCTCGGGTCGCCATAGAGACCGCGCAGTCGCGCTGGGAACTAATCGATTGAAGTTGAAATTAGAATAAAATGCGAAAGTATGTATGGATAATGTATTTTATATGTGATTTTTTGTAGAAATTGCAATGTTTATTAGAACATTTTTTTGTTTTTAAGGAAAAATGTAGTAATTAATCACGCATTTTTTTAAAAAGCAGGTTTAATATTTAAACAAAAGATATTTTTAAGCAATTTATTAAAAATTATGATATTAGTATACAATAAAAAATAACATTTGATAGACAATAATATTTTAAAAGATATAATACAAAAATTCTCATAAAATATTATTTATTTGAGGTTTCTATGTTGTAAACATTTTTAAACATATTAACATTACTTACTTGGTATAAAACACAAATAATATAAGAAAATACATAAAAAAATACGTTTTTCAAATAAGAGCTTAAGTAATTAAAATTATATTATTAATTCGTTGTATTCTTCGTTGTATCATTTCACCAGTCCCAGGAGTTGGCACTAGGCTGCCAACCCTGTGGGTTCCAGCCTTGGTTATCAGGACGTAAGGCCGCGGCGGCTGATGTCGCTGCGTGCTGCGCTGCGCCGGCTGCGCCCGCGGCCCCTGAACTTTGTAGCACTGACAATTTCAGTGATTCTATATCTAGGAAGGAAGATAATATTTATAATATGGTACTTTTTTATAGGAGAAGGGGGCAAACGAGCAACGAATCGCCTAATATTATTTGATCCGACGCCCATGGACATCCACAACGCCAGAGGAACCGCAGATGCGTTGCCGGCCTTTAAGGAAGGTGTACGCTCTTTTCTTGAAGGTCCCTAAGTCGTAACTGTTTGGAAATACCGCTGAGGACAGGGTGTTCCACAACGCGGCTGTGCGAGGTAAAAAGTTACGCGAAAATCTCGTCGTTGTGGAATGCCAGCCATCGAGATGGAAAGGATGGAATTTGGCGCTCTGTCGACTCGTACGATGACGGAACTCAGCGGCAGGTATGGTTCCAAACAATTCTTCGGAACTCTCCCCGTGGTAAATCCGGTAGAAGATGCAAAGGGAACTGACATCCCTTCGCAGAGCCAGTGTGTCAAGCCCATTGGTAAGATCTCGGTCGTTGACGATTCGAGTGGCACGACGTTGCACTCGGTCGAAAGGAAGAACCTGGTATTTAGGAGCTCCGGCCCAGAGATGTGAGCAGTATTCCATATGTGGCCGAACCTGCGCCTTGTACAACTGTAAGCGATGGGCTGGCGTGAAATACTTTTTCGCTCTCCCTAGGACACCAAGCTTTTTAGAGGCCAGCTTAGCCTTCCCTTTCAAACGACCATGGAATTGGACGTCACTCGATATGTCAAAGCCGAGGATACCAATGCTGGCTGTGGCAACCAGGGGAGTGCTCTCAAAGTTGAGGTTAGCGACAAAGGGTTCTTTTTTGACGGAAAACGCGCAAACTTGTGTCTTTTGGGGTTGAATTCAACAAGGTTTTGTCGCCCCCAATCTGAGACATTACCCAAAAGGGTCTCAATTTCAGACACAAGTTTGTTCCGGTACTCGAACACGCTATCCCGAGAAACATTATCTCGGGCCGTGTACAAAGCGTCACCCGTACTAACGTCTGCATAACAATGGACGTTACTATGATGTAACAAGTTATTGATTTGCAGAAGAAAGAGAGTGGGCGACAGTACACAGCCCTGGGGGACACCAGCATTAATTGGTTTAGGGTCTGAGCATGCACCGTCAACAACGACCCTGATGCTACGACCCTCCAAAAAGCTAGTAATCCAGGCCAATAGTTTCTCGGGAAGCCCGTAGGAAGAGAGCTTCGAAAGAAGCCTTTTATGCAACACCCGATCGAAGGCTTTCGCTACGTCCAAACTTACCGCCAGGGCCTCCCCTTTGTTCTCTATTGCCTCCGCCCATCTGTGAGTGAGGTACACTAAAAGATCACTAGCTGAGCGACGTTGACGGAATCCGTACTGGCGATCGCTAATCCTTTTTTAGGGATCGGGTGAAAAGACGCGTCAAGACCGGTGCCAACTCAGGAGCACATGTCCTTAGCACAAGAGGTGGAATACCGTCGGGCCCACTCGACTTGTTGACATCCAGAGATAGCAGCGCCTTACGGACTGATCTCTGGATGAACTGGATCTCCGACATAGAGGTCTCACCGCCAGGGATTTTCGGCGGTGAATAACCTGTGTCATCCAGTGTCGAGTTAGATGCAAAGAGGGATACCAGAAGATCGGCTTTCTCTTTAGCAGTATGGGCCAACGAGTCGTCCTCCCTGCGCAAAGATGGTAGCGATGGGCGACAGAAATTTCCTTGGACAGCCTTGGCGAGAGACCAGAACGCGCGAGTTCCGGAAGGAAGGCGCACTAGCTTCTCGCCAATGCTGGCCACGTGTTCGGACTTTGCCCTTGCAATTACTCTTTTGAAGGACCTGGAGGCAGAGTTGTACTTCATTTTAAGCGCGCTGGAGTTTTGGTCCCCCGCTGCCGACGCTTCGGCCCAGGCACGGTAACATTCTCGCTTGTAGCGTAAAGATAACTTGTAAGAACGACCGAACCAAGGCCGAGATCTACCACCGCTGGGCACCATAGTTGATGGGACAAAAAGTTCCATCCCCTGGAGTACCACATCGGCGATATAGTCAGCAACGGCGTCGGGATTGTCCAGATTGAAGCAAACCTGCCCCCATGGGTAGGATGCATAGAAGGACCGCATCCTATCCTAATCTGCTGACCTGTAGTGCCAAACTCGACGAAGACCAATCGGTTGTGACCGAAAACGTCTGGAGATTGGCACTGTTGTCCGGATCAGGCAGTGGTCCGACGACCCTAAAGGGGCGTCGACGGAAACCAAATAGCTGTCCGGATGCGTGGTCAGCAGAAGGTCCAACAGGGAAGGTAAATGATCAACAACATCTGGGATTCGCGTAGGCGAGGTAACCAGCTGTGTTAGATCATATGCTAAGGCAAAGTCATGAACAGACCTCCCCGCGTGATCCGATGTACGTGAGCCATTCGGCATGATGGGCATTAAAATCACCAAGTACCACGACTACAGCAGAAGGGATCTGCTAAAACACGGAATCTGTGCCCATTTGGACTAGCTCCATGCGTTGGTCTGTATCGGTATTTCCGCCATGGGACCTATAAAGGCACGCGTAGACTCGCGGATGATCATCGCTATCTACGCGCAGCCATAAAACGGATAGGTCCCGGCCTTCAAGATGGTCGAGGCGACGAGAACAGATATCCTCACGGACGTACACGCACACCCTAGCCCGTGGTAAAAAGCGGTGTTCGAGCTTGTACCCGGGGTAGTGTAGGAAAGAAGTGTCCGCACACACTCATCAGGACGAAACGCGGAATTTCTTCCACTTCACGCCTGTCTTCGTGCGGTCGTGGTATTTCACCGGGCGAGCGGGCCATTCGTGCAACCAGCAAATGCTGGATGCGGACTCTACCACTGTTAAAACTAAGTACTGCTTAGAGGGCGTCGGTGGCTCAGGTGTTAAGCACTTGACTTGTAATCTGTAGGTCCTGGGTTCGAATTCCGCCATGTACTAATGTGTTTTTCGTTTTACATCTGTACATTTGTGAAACAATTCAAAGATATGTCTAAAGTCAACCAACCCGCACTGGGCCAGCGTGTTTGAACCCATAGAGTTAGGCTCCGAGCTCCTCAGTGGAGATGCTTATGATGATACACAATTTATCGTTTGCTACTTTTCTACACTAGCAAATCATACCAGCGTTCTGAAGCCTAGCAGCTTGTGTGTGAGCGGCTTGTTGTATAGCTTTGGCCGCCTCCGCCTCCCTTGCGGCGGCGATCCTCTGCGCAGCTGCGGCGCGGGCCTTGGCCGCTGCGAGACGCGCCTGCGCATGCACTGCGGACTGCGCGGCTTCAAGCGCACGCGCACGTGCTCGTCTTGATGCTTCCTCGCTAATGCATTAAAAGAATAGGTGTGAGACCAAATATTATTGTTAGTTTCAGACTTTAAGATTTATAGCTAAACCACTGTTACTTTTTATTCATTTGTAGTAGTAGTGTCATTGGTAATAAAATTTTCGAAGCTATCCATTTCAATTGACATAACATTTTCATTTATGCGCCGATTGAAATTAAACAGATACTATATTTTAAGGGAAATTTAAATGAATCCAAAAATGAAAACGGCATCCAAATCGGTTAAGCCGTTTTTATGTTTTGAGGGCACAAACTTACAGACATCTCGACAAATAGACGAAAATTATTAAATAAAAAACACTTTAATTTGTGTTGGTAAACACCCTCTGTAATAATGTATCTTATAATTTTTTTATGTATAGACACTGTCCAGTTGCAGTGTTATATGAATGTTATATGAGTTATTGTTGGACGTAAATCGGTGCAGGGGAGCAGACAGCCCACTGCAGCGGTTTACGCCGCGCTACTGAACGTTAAAGCAAATTGCTCCGAGTCGTGAATCTGGAGGTGGGGGCGAGTTTGCGCAGAGGTTTGAATAACATATAGTAGTATTCAGATATTTTGCCAACTATTAACATGCGCCAGTCGCTGCGCAGAACACAATTTTAAGTGTACTATGGCATAGCGGGATATAGGATACATACATTGAGCAGCGCTCCCAAGACCCTGAGCCGCCAAAATATTTGAAAAGAATTATACGTATACTGTATTGTGCTACTACGTCTTTTAATGGCCAGTTGCTGACGATCATCCAGCGGATGACTATCTGCCGGATGAACGCTTGTGTGGCTTATAGTAATATTAACGTTTTAGTTTAAAATCAATAAATATAGGTAACTAGGCGTAAAAACTAAAACTTAGTCAACCCCGCTAATCACTTACTTTATTTTCCTTATATAGTTAATACCTCTTTAAGTTTTTAGCCGACTCAAAAAGAAGGAGGTTATCAATTCGTCTGTATGTTTTATTCGTAAGAAGGAAAGTATTATCTTTACTATCCCGCTTTTAAAATAGAATGGCGACGACTATTTCAATTCTTCTAATAGTGACATGAAACCGGATCTAGGTACTAAGGGAAGGTAATTCGATTGTACCTTTTATGCGCGGCATGCGCAGCTGCTGCCTCCTTGGCGCCAGCAAGTTCCTGCTGGTGCAACGCGGCATGCTTGGCAGCTGCTACCTGCTGTTGCGCCGCCCTCACCGCGCCAGCTGCAGCCTTAGCCGCCGCCACCGCGCCCGCCACTTCGCTACTGGAGTCGGATGACCAACCACCTAAAATATGAAGAAAAATTATGCGCGTGATGACCAGTCAGATCATAGCTCCTAAGAAAATATATATGCTAGATCTATTACGAATTATATTCGCGCAAGCGACAGCTAGTCTGTTTATGAATATAATTACCGTTGCCGCCGCTATTTATGACCAGCGTGGCGGGTATTCCGTTGCCACCACTGGCTGGGTTCCATCCGGACGAGGTGACTAAGTCCCAGGACGCACTTCTCTTGTCCGCCATCTCGGTAGCAGATGCTACGGCTATTAGACCAGCAATTATCTACAAAATTAAATAACACTTTTTTAGATACAATAAGAATTACAATAAGAATTTTTAAGGTGTAACGGAACTTGAAGCTTTTCCGTAAAACTCCTTTCGGGATTGAATCTATGGTTTTGGTATTGGCATAGTAGACGGCTAACCATCTAACTTTTTTTGTAATTAAAAAAAAACTTACCACGATTTTAAGACACATCTTGTTTGTAGTTGTTTGGTGTGTTACAAAAAGAAGTATGATACAAATCGCCCAGTATTGATACATTTTATATGATACCATACGGAAGACTTTCAGCGAAACAAAAAGTAGAAAGGAATACGGATCAATGTTGGTAATTGTTCAAAGTACCGAAGTATGGGCATCTGTTATTAAGTCCCTCACTTTCAAAATGATCTCTAAAACTAACACTCTGACGTAACAAAATCGTTTTCAAGTACGAGATTTCGATTAAGATAAAAATACTTAAATATTTGTATTTATAATAATTACAAAAATGCTTTGACAAAAAAATTACAAAGATGTAATGACATTTTAGATTTTAAATCTTGTCTTACTAATATTATAAATGCGAATGTTTACATGGATGTTTGTTTGAAGGTATCTTCAGAACTGCTGAACGGATCTCGATGAAATTTCGCATTTGTTTTGAACATAGTGTGAAAGAACACATAGGATACTAGTTATGTTTTTTTAATTCCGCAGGGACAAAGTCGCGGGCGACAGCTAGTATTTTTATAAATGTATATAATGATGAAAAATAATAAAAGTTACAAATTTTCATTTTTCAACTTTGATGACCATTGAATACCCAATTAATATTTTTTTTTAAAACACGACGTAATGATTTTAGACTATTAGAGATTCGATTGTAAATCCGGAGTCCGGACACAGAAACCGGAATTCAACCTGAGGCAGCTAAGATGCCGTCAAATCAGTGATATATTTGCAAGTAAGCAATACTATGAAATACAATGAGTTTTCGAGGATGTGGAGTGCCTTAGTTACGTTGGAACTCTAACCGACTGGTTAAAATAACCGAACATTCGCTATCTCATAGTTTATCGAGCTTTTGAGAAGCTTTTTCATGGTGACCATTAGCATGTACAATTTATTATATAACAATTGGCTGGTATTGATCAAACCAAAGAGTTCATAAACAGACGATCATAAAGTGTCAGGCTGACAAGACAGGATTTCAATTTCCTAGCACTGACAGAGTGTGTAGTGTTACCACTGTAAAAATTTACCCAAAAATAAGGCAATTTAACCTTTTGTATTCGCATTAATCAATCTTCTTCAAAGTCCATTCTAATATAATAAAGTATTCTTCGCCATATATTGATAAGTAGCTGGTGAATATCTGTTGAAATTGAAGCAGAATTGTCGTTTGGGTATTTTTATGCTATTCAAGAACCTAAATATAATTTCCCTAAGTTACGAAATAATTAGTTACCCAGCGAAAAATAAATGGCTTAAATTTTTGAGATAGTTTTTCAAGGTTTCGGGGAAATAATGTCCGTAATCATCAGGTAATGTTTAAGAAAAATTAAGGACAAACACAAAGAAAACAAATCTAAAAAGATTTTACAAAATAAGTTAAAAGTTAAAGATAAGATAACGAAGAAATCAAATGTGACAGAAATATATTGGCCAATTATGAACATCTAGCAGATTCTTATTAAACTCTGGTCACACTGCTAGTTAAGTCTCAAACTCAAATCCACAAATCCATCCATCCCACAATACCAAATTCTATTTCGTATTCTTGCTATTTCGAATTTCATTTGCAAAGAAATTTACTCCGGATTTAACAACCTCAAATATTTTCTAGTATACTGTTAAAAATTTACTGTGTAATATTCTCTTCAAATATTTCTTCGTAACAAGGTAAATATGACATTTCATTATTTTCTTTACTATCCCATTTTTAAAAATACATTTTTATGTCTTAGAAAAGGCGACCTAATATGTCTTGGACTAGCTATTTTTCTATTTTCGTTATTCTAATAATGTAACATGAAAGTGGTGTGTTAGGTAAAAGGGTGGAGACAGTATTGATTTACAAACTGCAACTCAATTATATGACTGGAATACATCATACTTTTGAATTAAATAATTCTGGATTTAGACTATAACAGAATTTAAGTAGATATTTGAATTATTACAATTAATAGTGACATTTAAAGCTTCCAATAATTTATCTAAGGCTATTTAGAATAAAAAAAAATAGCTTTTATTACTCATTTTGTAGCATTTCATGGAACTGTATTTTTGTTACTTATAATATTTATACGATATTTATAATTGTTCTCTTCTTAATCTTATTCTTCTTAGTCTTCATTTAATTAGTCTTAATCTTAAATATAACCTATTTCACAGAAAACACAAAAATGAGCAAGCAAGGAGATAAGCCGAAAACAGCAGAATTCCAGTAAGTTGAATTTATATAATTTAAAACCAAAGAGATTTAATTTAATTAGTTATGGTGAACATTACAACCATTTACATTATTACTTTGATCATATTTATCTGCAAAATAAACTTCACTTTGAAATTGCATTTTGGAAAGATTGTATTTCATACTCACATATTTTTTATCCAAGGTTTCGGATGAAAGAAGATTGCATGTAGTTGAAATGCGTATGCTAAGATGGATGTGTGGTGTGACTAGGAAGGATAAAGTTAAAAATGTGTATATTAGAGGAAGTTTGAAAGTAGCGCCAGTGATCGAGAAATTGAGGAGTAAAAGATTAGCGTGGTTTGGACATGTTATGAGGAGGGATGATGATGATATAAGCAAAAAAGTAATGAGATTGAATGTGGATGGCTACAAGGGTAGAGGAAGACCAAAAAAAGTATGGAATGACTGTGTGAAAGAGGATATGCGTAAGAAGGGGGTAGACTCGGATATGACGGCTGATAGAGATGTATGGAGGAGTAGTACATGCTGTGCCGACCCTCGATAGGGATAAGGGCAGGTTGATGATGATGACTCACATATTTTTAATATTGATAAAAGGCTTATAGTCAACAAATAAGATTCTTTTTGGCTTGTGTTAGACATTTTGACAGTCTATACTATATTAAATATGTCAGTTTAATACTATTTTCTATAGTGTTCCTTTTTTTTCTATTTGGTTGGGTATTTATATTTATGTTATATATTTAAGTTTTTTCCTGTCCGTAAAGTTGCATGTTCCATGTAATTTCTGGATTGATTGGACCGATTTTGATAAGACTTTGTTGGGAAGGTAGTTGATGCAGGCATTCGTGTTATAGACTTTATTCATGGCAACGAACATGCCAATGACAGCTATGTTTTTTATATAATCATAGTCTTTCTCTAATCTCTATATCTTTAACAGTGGTAGAGCCTGCTTTAACATCTTCGCACAAATTGGCCTGGCTCGCCCGGTGAAATACCACAACCACACAGAAGTCTGATGAGTGTGCATCCCGGAGGCCTAATTTAGTTCTCATTCCCTTCCCACCCTTTTCCTTATAAGAAAAGGATGGGAACTGGAAGTGGACTTTCCGGATGAGAGGATGCATGGAAATGGAAAATATCTTCTTTCTGTGCATCCTCTCCTCCGTCGATTTAAGGTAGGCAACACATATGCAATTGCGTATGTCTATGGGCAATGGTCACTTCGCTATTTCAGCGATTCCAGGTGGCCGCTCGCTCGTTTGTCACCTTATGATATAAAAAAAAAACAAAAGGATGAAAATGTGTGACAATAAATTAATAATTTAAAAAAATCTTTATGAGTAGCCTATATGTTCTTCATCTACATCTGTGCAAAATTCAATCAAGATTGACAGAATCAGAATCAAACATCCATCCATCCATCTAAACATTCACATTTATAATATTAGTAAGATATTCAATAGTCGATACTGTCCTAGTTAAATTAAAAAAAGTAAAGTCCACATTTAACATAATTGAGTCAAATAGACTTCATTTAAGTAATTACAGCTCAACAAGTAATTTAAATAACGTATTATTTGAATAAACACCTTAATTGTTACGGAATAGAGTTTAAAAACAATTGCAGTTGTGTAAAACAGTTATTATTGTAATTGAAAGAGTTTCATACTTTTGCGTTTTTACGTTGGACGTGTTTGGACACTGAATAGTGGATTTGCTTAAAGAATAGATTATGTTAGCAAGTTAACGAGTTTGTTTCAAGGTGACTTTTGCTTCTACATGCAAACTCGTATCTCGTTTATTATTATAGATATTTGCATTTTAGATATATTGTAAACATATTTGTCTGATATAAAATATTGATTTATGAACGACTTGTAATAGTATAAAATAGGAAATATATTTTAAATACAGAATAAAATAAATTTATCGTAAAATCGCGAAATTATCGATGTTATTATAGTCGATGGTTTATCACATAAAATGTTCACTTACTTTTTAATTAATGTTGCTATCTCAACATTCATAGAGAAAGAGAGAGAGATAAATAACATTTTTTTATTTTATTTTTTCTATTTATTTATGTTGCGGAAATGTGAACACGCTGTAATTTACAAAGATTCTTAACGTCGCGTTGTCACAACGATTTGAATTTTCGTTAGTTGTAATCATGTTCCAAATAAAACTACGAAAGTTATAGTATAATTAGCTGACGCCCGCGACACCGTCCGCGCGGAATTAAAAAATGTAATTAGGAGCCAATGTGTTTTTCCAGACTGTTTCACATCTGTGCCAGATTTCAGCGAGATCTATACAGCCGATCAAATATTAGCATTTATAACATTAGTAAGATATAACAAACAAGCGGCCACCTAACTTCGCCAAAATATCGAAGTGAACTGATATAAAAACGGCTAAACACTCACGTATATTCGTCCGGTGGTGGCACCGACTAGTTTCGAGCCAATCGGGGGCCCTTCATCAGGATGAGTGCTACTACGAAATAATACCAGCAATAGCCGTTTTTATATCAGTTTATTATAATGTCTCACGAAAGTTTGAATAATTTAATATCGAAGTGATATAAAAACCATAAACTAATTTGCGAAGGGGCTGCACAGAAAGAGGTTTTTTTTTAATTTTGTGTTTAATTTCAGTCTACTACCAAAGATCATCAATGGCAGTATCGCTGGTATTGTGGGAGTATCCGTGGTCTTCCCCATTGATTTGGTCAAGACTAGGCTGCAGAACCAGACCATAGGGCCGAATGGCGAAAAGCAATATTCCAGCATGTAAGCAATTACTTTATCTTTGATCCTTCGTGTTAGCTTTCGCCAAGTCTTTACCTGGTATTTTTTAGTCTTAGCTTTAAACAGATGTCTACCCTTTTTAAGCTTAAAGCGAGTGATAACATAGTTTGTTTAAGATATTTTTTTACTAACTAAATTAATAAGTTAAGCTATAAGTTACACAATAACTTGACACAAATAAATAATGACACAAACAGATCAACATATCAATGTTTATTTGTTATAGCTTGTATTTACATTGCATTGACCCTAATTAATTTATTCTATAATCGTATACTAAAGTGCAATTTATAAAATAATAGCTGTCGCCCGCGACTCAGTCCGCGTGGATATATAAAAAAACTTAAATAGTGTAACCCACCCATTTATCCATCCACATCACATCCATCTAAACATTCGCATTTATAATATTAGTAAGTTTGATAAAAGGCAGCTCATCAAGGCATGAATTCGAAAAAAAAAACAATTAAAAAAGGATTAAATAGTATCCTATGTGCGTCTCCTGGATCTAAGCTACTTCCACCACCAATTTTCAGCCACATCGGTAAAGCCGTTCTTGAGTTATAAATAGTGTAACTAACACGAATTTCTTTTATATATATAGATGATGCTAATATCCAAAAGACAATACATTTTCAACACGTATATCCGACGTTCTTACTGTGAAGGAAAACATCGTGATGCAACCTTCACATAACTGCGAAGAAATTCAAAGATATTTGTCTACCCCCCTGTGCTTCTGCTGACTAAAGTTCATTAACTGCTGACTTAGGGAAGTCTGAGAGTTCCTGAGTGGGGACATATATGACTTGATATTTATTATTGTTTAGGCTGGATTGTTTCAAGAAGACGTACCGAGCGGAGGGCTACTTCGGCATGTACCGGGGTTCTGGTGTCAACATATTACTTATTACTCCAGAGAAGGCCATCAAGTTAGCCGCCAACGATCTCTTCAGATTCTATCTCACGAGACCTGATGGGTATGGAAACATTTGGACTAATAATACTGTTTTTTTTTTTAAGTGAACACGAAAGGAGAGATCTGGACAAATTTAAGGTTTAACTACGTGTCTATTAGGTTTAAAATGTCTTAAACTTAAATGTAAATCTTTCCATAACAACACGGTATGTAGCATTCAATCTTGGTATCGTGTTTCTACGTCAAGATACGATCTGTTTCGTCATGTCGCTATACGTAGATAGCATTGGACAAACCCCCAAAATATAATACGTTATCTATAGTGTAAACGGATAAACGAAGATAGTGAATATGCATTGAAATATTAGTATCAGAGTAAATTATTAGTAACTTTTTTTTATTGAAGTAACGCAAAAATTGGATACAAGAAGTTTGCGGTTGCTCTCTGGCTCTCTAACCTGGGGTTTCTGGCACCTAAATAAATACATCGGATAAAACATATCGTCACCCCTGTCATTATCTTTGACCAAAACAGAGATAACAATATTTTGTAAACGGGTATTTTTTTCTTAGAAACCTACGGTAAGGTACACATAGAGCTCTGATTTTATGCCTGGTTTACATTATGACAGTACAGTAGGAGAGTAGCACTGGCCTGGAATGGAGCTACGTACTGGCGCCAGTTACTGATTACAATATTTGTATGCCAGCGCTGATTTCGAGCGCTACTGTTCTAATGTACAGCCAACTACATAAATATGTGTACAGTCAGCGTCATATAGATCGTCACAGACAAGATATGCAAATATATAGGTACATCAAAAGTAATCAATTATATCGGTACAACAAAAGTCTTCAAAATAATAGATACATTCACCCTGCTCAAAAACATCGGTACATACACAGCGTCAAATATATGAGTACATGCAAGATGCTCATAAATATCGTAGCAGCCACAGCGTCATAAGTAACGAAGCAGTCAAGGTGCGCAAAAATATCGGTACATTTGACAAAATTGGACTCTATCTCTATATATTTGTGATACAATTTGGAATAAACTACTTCTGTTACATTCATTTGACACTTTGTATTAACATTATAGGTTGTCCGGAAAGTTCGTTCCGATTTTCGATAGGAAGCTTAAAATAGACTGTAGCTGAAGTGGATTCATTTTCGGATTTCCACCATTATCAAACGTCACAAAAATTTCTATGTTGTGAATAATTTCATTTCATTGGTTGAGATAAAAACTAATTTTTAAAATTTTATCCAATAATAAAAGACGTTTTAGGTATAGAGTGGTACCAATATAATTTAAAAACATTTCCAAAAATTTAAGAAAACAGGGTTTCAATTTTCCTTATAAAGCGGCACGAACTTACTGGGCAACCCAATATTTTTCTTCTCCTGTCATAACGCTTAAATATAAAAGTTTGTCACGCCGAATATGACAGATACGTAATAACTAATATCAAATTTTGCCTTGTCACAATATTTACTAGATTGGCGCAGTATTCTAGTATGTTTGCCGTAATATGTAAGTTTACCGGTTCGAATCTCAGGCTACTTTTTTTCATTTTATCAATCACGGGGTTATTTTTTCATAACCAGTAAAAATTTGGTAATGTAAAATTTTGCTCGACAATTTTTTTTTATAATTTTCGCTGTCGGGTAGAAAGAAATTTAAATAAAGTTAACAACAATTAGGTCAGACCATCGCGGGTGAAGTGAGTGGGCGGAGCGTGGATTGTCCTTGCGGGTTTTAAGAATGGTACGCGCGGAAACTATACGTACAAGTGTTATCTACATATGTGTGCGCGCCCACGCACACTGGAATGTTTATTGCAATCGACCAAAAATTTGATGTTGTTTGGATATTGACATTCAGTTTTTTTCTTTGTTTCTTAAATATAATCAGTATCAGTAAAAGGTAAAAGTAAAAGTGTTATTTTTACCGGTACAAGTTTAACAAACTTGACTAATATACAAATTACATGCCAATAGCATCGCTTTATCTCCTTCATTTTTGTTTGAAATAGAAAAATACTTTAACGGTCAAACTCATTAGTCCAAGGCAATATCAAAAAGTACCTAATAACTACGGCGATAGAATTTAATTACATGTGCTTCGATATTAAAATTAAAAAGTTTAAATATCAAAAAAAAAAATAGTGGCTTGGGATTTGAACCGCCGACCTTACGTACCAACGGCGGCGAACGGTAAGGCCACGAGACCAAACTAGCATATATGATGACAAACTTAAATTTGATGTTGGTTTTATCTACCTAATATCTGTCATCCGCGTCGAACACTTTTAGTAAATTTTGAAAAATGGTTTGATGCAAAGTGTCAAACGAATGTAACAGAAGTAGTTTATTCCAAATTGTATCACAAGTATATAGGGATAGAGTTCAATTTTGTCAAATGTACCGATATTTTTGCGCACCTTGACTGCTTCGTTACTTATGACGCTGTGGCTGCTACGATATTTATGAGCATCTTGCATGTACTCATATATTTGACGCTGTGTATGTACCGATGTTTTTGAGCAGGGTGAATGTATCTATTATTTTGAGGACTTTTGTTGTACCGATATAATTGATTACTTTTGATGTACCTATATATTTGCATATCTTGTCTGTGTCGATCTATATGACGCTGACTGTACATTATTAAACTTTAATATGCTTTCTGCTTCAAAAATACTTCTGCATGTATTCGATAAAATTATATACTAGTGGTCGGAAGCATACGGACCGGTACGTGTATACACATTTTAAAACCAAAATCGTATATTATTTTCTGAAAGCCTTTTAAAGGTATACATATTTATGCAGCTGACTGTACTAGCTAAACAAGGATTTATGGTTACTTTTATGTGTGCAGAACATTGCCGATCGTGAACCAGATGTTGGCGGGTGGTTTGGCTGGCGCCTGTCAGATTGTCATCACCACGCCCATGGAACTGCTGAAGATCCAGATGCAAGACGCGGGCAGAGTGGCCGCGCAGGCGAAAGCAGGTCACTTTATACTATGTGTTCTTCCAGACTATGTTCTACATTTATGCCAAATTTCAACAAGATTCGTTAAGCCGTTCCGGAGATATCTTCTAACAAAGATCCATCCATCTACACTGCAAACATTTGCAGGTTACAAATGGAGATTTGTTCTCAGAAACCTACTTTAATCAATAGAAATGTTCTTTCATTACCATTTAGCATTAATAAATTTACATGAGGTTTTCGACACTAATAAGTAATTCAACGTACACACAGACAAACCAATTTTATTCAAATTAATGGTTCTTCCAGATGTTTAATTTTGATAATAGTTTGTTATAAAATAAATTAAAAAGTTTAATATATGTGTTGCAGAGGGTCGTAAAGTAGAGAGGTTGACCGCAACAGCGCTGACGAAGCGTCTGCTGGCGGAGCGCGGCATCTTCGGTCTGTACCGCGGAGTGACCGCCACCGCCGCGCGAGATGTCTCCTTCAGTGTCATATACTTCCCCATGTTCGCTATACTTAACGATATGGGCATCAAAAACGGACAGGCACCGCCATTCTGGTAATCTATACCTTCATTTAAAACAACTACTTAATTAATTAACGGCTGACTACTCAATTCACTTTTAAATAAGTAATATTCACTTAAATCAGTCTTTCCCAAAGTGGACGATAACGCCCCCTTGTGGGCGCTGCAGGTCTCAAGGGGGTAAGAGACCCAGAAAGAAAATGGGGGCGTTGTGTAGAGGCCTGGCTTTTAGACAACGACTGGATGAGCTCTCGACTCTTAACAACAATAATTAATTAATTTAATTTGAAGTTATAGTGGTTTTTAAATATGTGAAAATATGGGAGCGCTAAAAATATTTATTCTCAAAGTGGGCAGTAGACAAAAAAAGTTTGGGAACCACTGTCTTAAATGATAAGGCTAATTGTAAGTTAATGCCTAGTCTAAGATTCTTATTTAAGTCAGTAACGCACTTGCAGTTCCTCTGGTGTACTGGATGTTCATGGATATCGTTGATCATCTCGGTGTTTCCAGCCCACTCTTATTTTTTTAGTAAAATTATTTTGTAGATTTTTGTTGATTTACTTATATTTTTTGTATCATTCCAACTAATATGTTTAACAATAGTTGAATGTCGGGATTCGAACTTTCAACCTCGTGTTCGGAAATCCCTACATTTAACCATTAGGAGCTTCGATAAAAAAGTGGATATGTGATTGTGAGTGGTGTGTAGGTGGTCGTTCCTGGCTGGATGCGCGGCTGGGTCCACTGCCGCGATCTCTGTCAACCCCATGGACGTGGTGAAGACTCGCATGCAGACCATCTCCAAGGGCAGCGGGGAGAAGCAGTACAACTCCATCATGGATTGTGTCATGTGAGTCACATAATATCACTACTGACACGCTTCTGTGTACACCGACAAAGCTGACTGATGCTGACTGTCACCTTTAGTATCGGTGACATTGCAATTTTTTATAATCATTGTCGTTAAAAAATCCAAGAAGACAGTTACGTTATGGGTATCATATGAAAAGGCTTGACTTGTAAAGTATTATCATCAGGTCACTATATCTCCCCACCGAGGAGCTAGGAGCCTACCCTATGTTAAGGGTGATTAGGCCATAGTCAACCATGCTACCCAAGTGCGGGTTGACATCACACATATCTTTGAATTACTTCTCAGATATGTGCAGGTTGCATCACGATGTTTTCCTTCACCGTAACAACGTCTGATGTATGTACATATGTAAATCGTGAAAAACACATTGGTACACGGCGGGATTCGAACCCAGGACCTGCAGATTGCAAGTCGAGTCGACCACTGAGCCAACGACGCTCTCGAAAAGTTATAAAGTATACTATGAATAAATCCAAGATGGCCGACACTACAAAATGACCAATAATACATTCTTACTATCTCCCAAATATTAGCATTAAATGATGTGATTTCGCTAATAGAATAACGTGATAATATTACTTGTTTTTATATCTTTATATATATAATTCTTCTGTGAGTGTGTATGTCACTGAACTTCTCTCAAACGATTGGACCGATTTTGATGAAATTTTTTGTGTGTGTTCAAGGGGATCTGGGAATGGTTTAGATTCACAATTTTGTCCGCTGGACAATGTTTTTTTAATTAATTTTTAATTTATTAGTAGTTGTTAATTTTGGAATGTTTTACATTGGATCCGACAGACGGCGCTACCATCGCAGTGTCAAATTTTAAATAATATTCGAATTTTAATTTTATTTTTTTATTTTAATAGACAGGACAACGTCTGTCGGGTCCGCTAGTGTATTATAAGCAATTTTTAATTTCCAGGACAACATTGAAACATGAGGGTATAACAGCTTTCTTTAAGGGCGGCGCGTGCAGAATGATGGTGATTGCTCCCTTGTTCGGTATCGCTCAAACCATCTATTACATTGGCATAGCCGAATATCTGCTAGGTTATAAATAAATATATTAATCCTCTTGGTACGTCTCAACCAAGGTTACTTTGGCTGTATACCCTGATCTCTATAAATGGATAGGCTATTTTAATTTAACGGCGACTGTTGACCTGACATTTAATACTATCTCTATTATAAGTGCGAATTCTTTTATACTAACCGCAGTCGTCAGCGCCTAAATGGCGTAGATCAAATAGACACAAAATATAATGGTTATAGCCTGTCCATTTATAGAGGTCAGTGGCTGTATAGGTGTAAAGCCTTTGATTATTTTGTTTTGTTACCGAGAAATTCTATTGCTGAAACATGTATACAAAATTATAGTCATCTCTTTTTCTCTGAAGAGAATAAAAGAGATGAATATATTTTTTTTGCATCTGTTTCAGCTGTGGAAACAACGGTTATATTACTGCCATTTCCTATGTTGCTTGCGCTGAAAGAGTTTAATATATACAAATATAACAAAATATTTAATTATTATTTATTCAAAGTGAATTTAACTGTAATTTAAAGATTGGTTAGTGTTACACATACCAAACAAACAAATTATACTTATAACCAAAATGAAAAGGCGCTCTGGTTAGTGTTGCCTACATAAAAAAAACTGACCAAAAAAATGATAAAGTATACTTAGACGACATATCAGTATTAAACGAAGTCATTTTATTTATAAATATCTGTCTTTTTGTCCAATGAAAAATATGGTCCTTCGAGTCAGTTTATAGGTACAAAAATTGACCAATTGCAGTCAATTGATCAATGTTGCCACGTTCCTTTTAAAGTATTTAACTTACAAAATGAAATAATACTTGGTATAAAAATTCTGTGATAGAATTTAAACTCTTTCAGCTCTCAACATACGTAGCCAATGTTTTATACGTTTGCAATATTATTTATTATAAATTTTTGTATTTATTTACGATAAAGTTGCTTCAGCGTATCATTTTGTTGGTGTGTTATTTATTTTTTTACACAATAACTTATATTAAAATGATAGTAGTGTTTGGTTGTCCATCTAAATTTAGTTTTTTTTTTTAAATATAAATGGTTTTTAATCTTTTAGGCGTATAATAATGGCTGAAAGGTACACATAAAATGTTGCTTATAAGTAAAAAAATGAGAGATTTGCGAAACATTTGCAGAAAATCTTGCGTAATGGAAACGCAGTGTAAGAGAAAAAAATCTCTGTTAACAATCTTAAATTATGGTGTTTTTAGTGTATGCATCTCTCTCTTTTGTTCCACTTATATCTATCTCTCTCATGTAACGAAATATGCCGAAAAGTGACTGATGCTTGGAATTTCCTTTACCCAATTTTAGAGTCGACTCTAAAAAAATTGAAGGAAAAATAACCATTTGTTTAATGTAACTTTGCTTTCTTTGTTCTTATGCGCCTTAATAAAATTATGAAAGATTTTTTCAAATTCAAATCATATTTGCTGCTATTTAAATAAACATTCGTGAAAATTGTAAAAAAAAAATAAGTTATTAAATATTTATTTATTTAAATTACAAGATACTCGCTATTATTGGTTTTTATATGTTGTTTAGTTGTTATAGAAATTTGCTAGTTAGCGAATTGATAAACAATGATAATTATTAATTTAATCCTAATTAATAAGTCACACTCAGAGTGTGAAATGTTGAATGTTCGAATATAAAAATATATGTAGGGCTTGTAACATGGTGTTACATATTTAGCTGGGTTACTGACGTTACGAGGTGTAATGTAACATGTTACACGACAAGCATATATAATGATATCGACAAAATGTTCTTAGATTTGTACAGCACTTCTATAGTGCGGTAAAATACATCGACAAATGTATTATAAATTTCGACATATTTGTCGATGATCTAACGAAAACTAATACCGCAAATACTCGTAATAGACCTTCAGTTCGTAGTATTACGGGTAACCATTATGTTACAGCATAAATGCTCGCCGTGTAACATGTTACATTACATCTTTTAACTTCAGTTGCCAGCTTTCAATTATACATTGACAATAATTACACGCTATATACAAAACGGGTGTTAGTGTAACTAAATGTTAAATTATGTGAATGAATTGTAGCTGGAATATAACGTCAATTTTACGCCATTTTCACTGTCATGGTATAGACCTTGACGATGATTTTAATTATTATTTATTATTGATTATTCATAATTATTTTGGAAAGGATTTGAAGTTACCTTGAATTTTAAATCTGAAATGTGTTTAAGGATATTTCTGTTATTTTTTTTAAAAATAGAGAAGGCAAAACATTTGTCATAAAGCTGTCATGACAAGTGGACACCATAATCTAGTATATCTATTCATTTTCTTTCTTAAATAAGTATTATCAAATGTCTTTCATAGCTTCCATTTTGAATATAAATAAATGTGCAATTAGATCTAGGAGTTCGTTTTAAAATTTATATGAATAATATTAAATTAATTTGTTATTTTAATTATAAGTATATTTTATACAGTTTTGCTAAATGTATTGTAATTTATCAGCTTTATGACTGATGCGTATTATAAATTGTAGGAATTTTTAAAAGTTAACATTGTAATTTTCATTATTATTACAAATGCTTTAAACATCTGAACAAGCAAATTAAGTTATAATAAGGGCGTGCGAAGAGATACCTATACAAACCGCAAAGTTTACTATTTTACGGTACGCTTTATTAAGAAACTAATACGCCACTTGTTGAAAATTATGAAATCAATAAGATCTGTACATTAAAGAAATCTTCGAGAGTCCTCCTAAAGCATAGATTTTGCTAGTGTTTTATAAATCTTCCATTAATACTTATGTCATTATTTGCACATTTTAAGCGTTATTGTCAAGGTCTACACTTAACCAGGATAACAACATGTGGTCAATTACAGTCTCATGATATTTTTATATCGTTAAATCACTTGTTAAAGACATTAAACGTATTTAGCTTATCAGTAGTTTTTAAAATAAAATGTTATAACAAAACTACTAAATTTGAAAACTAATTTTCAACTGGCAACACTCTTGAAAGTAATAGATTAATAGGAAATGTCAAAATAATGTTCAGAATTGGCTGAGAACTAATTAATTACTGTTATTCATAAGGTTAACTAAAGTGATTTTATTATGTGGTGTTTATTCATATAGAATCGATATCGAAACAGGTTTTAAACTGTTTGATAGCTGTGTTTTTAACGTTTTCTATTGCTGTGACATTTGTCTTAACACTTGTCTCTGTTTTTTCAAAGAGAATGTGCGGGATGACAGAATGTGTTAATTCAATTGTCACTTCAGTAAAAACTGACAAATCTAAACAGTCGTTATTGGCTTATGCTTTCATAGTACAACACCTTGTTTAAAATACAAAGTGCTGATTGCTTCCTTTATTTTTATGGTCAGTCTATGTGTAATGAAAATCAATACATTATATTCCATTTGGCCGCAAGCCAGTGATATGTGACCTGCCACATTTGGTAAATGTAGTATGGACCTAGTCAAATATTTTATGTAAAGTCTCATCTAATAGTTATCAATCAGACGAATATGCAATAATGAATTGTTAAAATGGTTACATCAATGTATTGATGGAAATTTAATACAATAGAATATGCTTGTTTTAGCTCTACAAGTTCAATAAATATTTGTGGAATAAAATCTTGTTTTTTTTTAAATCACTTGATTCATAACTTAGTGCCCGTTACCCTGAATAATTGTAAAATATGTTTGAACAAGACATTGAACTTCCAAAACACAATGAAATGTCAAGCAAAGTTTCTCTGACAATTTCAAAATAGTTATAGACGACAGGAAAATCTATTGCACTAACTAGTCGACTTGACCGGCGCAATACCACGACGCCAAAGAAGCGATCACGGTCATTTGCTTCGCAATGATAGCGGTAACTTCGATATTTCGACGAATTCAGGTGGCCGCTTGGTTAATTGCCAACTTATGATAAAAAAAAATTGACAGATAAATAAAACTACCATTATTTATATCCGATTAATAAAATGCTGAATTTTTATTGCGTACAACCTATTTTTCTTATCTATTTACGCTATCGAGTATATACATTCTGTGCCTCTCATACAATGGCAACACGATCACACGAATGTCAACAATTGAAAGGACGCCGTGTAAATCTTAAATATTTTGTTGAGTTTAGGTGTTAATTTCAAGAAGTGCATATTCAAGTGAAAAGTAGACTTTTGTGCTTATTGTGAATCAGCGAGATGGCAAGCCTAGGCCCCAAGAAGGATGGAGGGCCTAACGTGGAATTCTTCCAAGCGCCGGAGTCGTTAGCACAATTTGATCAGATTCGTGTTTGGTTACAAAAAAATTGCAAAAAGGTAAGTTATAACTTTGAACAACATTTCTTTTTAGACTAATAATCAATGTATTTGTTGAAACCTGGATCATTGTCGTTTAAACAAGAACTGTAAAACCTTCATATTTCTTCCTTTATGTAGTTTTGTAAAAAATCCAAGTAATAATGATAGATATGTAAATAAGAATATTAGGGGACTTGTAACTTTTTAAAAAGTAACCTTACACACATATCATGATAATGTGAAAAAAGGTATTATTAGTTCTGACTGATCATATTTACTGAGGGAAAGTGGTCTCTTATGACATTTGTTATGGAATGTAATTCTGTTTTGCAGATAGGTTGAAATGTTGAAAAATTTATGTTAACCGGAAGATACTTTACATATCTTTCCGTTTACATTAGTTTTGTTTGTTTTTAGGTTGTGTTACTTAGTTAATATATATTTGGTGTTATTGTGTGACTATATTCCACATTTTTTATTCCAGCATGTACAAACAGATCCACCAACTAAAGAGGGTTTGGCACAACTGGTTATTCAGCTTATACAATATCAGGAAAACAAGCTGGGGAAAAATGCTTCAGATCCACCATTCTTAAGGCTTCCGGTAAGTTCAATTACATTATTGACTAGCTGTACCCAGCTACTCTATCCATGTGGAATTAAAGAAAAAGTTAATAAGCCTATGTGTTCTTCCAGACTTTGTTCTATCTGTGCCAAATTTTATCAAGATTTCTTTAGGCTTTCCGGAGATACCTTCTTACAAACATCCATCCATCTAAGATAGATGTAACACTGGGTTGAATAGTTTTAGGTAAAATATAAAACTTATAAATATTTCATTAATATTTTGTAGTATATTTAAATTAGTGAAAAATAATTTCAACAAAGTAAATATAAAATGATTGAAATTTAAAACTAAAGGACATTATAATAATATTAATTTACAACTATGTGACTTAATAACAGTATACAAATTTTTGCAAGTTGATTTTGCATTAATGTGTCAAAATATAATGTCAGCAATTTTGCATTCAAGTACAAAGTGTCAGTATTCAGCTGCGCCTGGATATATAAATTGATTTTCTGGTAGTCCTCTTGCACCTGTGCCTTGTATAGCAAATAAGGAGCCAGCATTAGGCTGTTGTATGTGTTCTGCAGCATTCAGACCAAAGTTACTTGTAGTTACATACAATGTCTCTAAATCATGTCCGCCCCATACTACTGATGTCACCTTGCTTGCTGGTAATTTATGTTGCTCTAGTAGTTTTCCCGCTCTAGGATCGATTTTTATAACCTGATAAATAAAAAAATATTTTCAAAATGCAAGGACTGTCAGTAAAACACAATTGTAAAAGAAGTATACAAAGAACAATGGTCAAAGAATTAAAAATCAACTTGGGCTGAACAGATACAGGATGTAGCTAAAAACTATGGTGATATTAGATGGTGAAAATGATCAAATTCTGTAGATAAATGTGTAATATTGCTACTTTTAAATGACAGGGGTAAAATATTTTTTTGCATACTTTAATTATTGTTCTAAAATAAAAACTAGCATGTTTTTAAATACACTATGTAACGTACCTTTCCACCATTATAACATGCCACCCACAAATTGCCATCTCTGTCAATTGTCATGCCGTCTGGTAGTCCAGTAACATTATTTGCTTCAAAGCTGAATATAGTTCTCCTGTTACCTTTAAATAATAAAACGTCTTTTATTTCAATTTAAAATCTATACACAATATTTAAATAAAACCTATAAAAATATTCATAATTAACTTTTAATAGTTTACCGATTCAGCCTTAATATCTCTATACTCTTATCTCTATATATAAAGGACTAGGCTAGGAATCTTTGAATGGCATTTTTTTATATTGAATAAACCAGCTTGACAACAAACCCACTTGATGGTAGATGGGTATGTGTACAAAGGATGGTATGTACTAGCTTAGTAAATACCTATTCACACTAGTTTTGAAGGCACCCACGTTATTATTGGCTATTTGATGTCATATATTTTAAGAGTATTGTTGGCATAGGAATTAAGCACTAAGCACTTGGCTTGCAATCTGCAGGTCCTGGATTTTAATCTCGCCATGTACCAATCTGTTTTTCGATATCCGACCTACATATGTTCATTTATCGTTCTTACGGTGAAGGAAAACATCGTGATGCATCCTGCAGATACCTATGAAGAAATTCAAAGATAAATTTAAAATCAACCCATACTGAGCTCTCCGAGCCCCTCAATGGGGTTGCATAGTGAGCTGATGATTTCGATGACTTTAATTAACCCTACAGATTACACAACCAGCTGACATTCAAATACATTTTAGTTTTAGTTATTTAAATACTTACGTATAGTCCCTTCTTCTAGATTAAAATTGAAAACATCAATATTTCTGGTTGGTGTGTCAATGTAGAACATGAACTTGTTGTCCTGTGTCCAAGCGATGCCGTTAGACACAGTCACAGGTCTCACCCACACTGCCGGATCCAGAACATTGTGCTGGTCTACCATGTATAGAGTGCCTTGGTCTTTGTCTACCGTGGTACCTACTTCTTTGCCCATTGTACCTGAAATTTATACTAGTATAGTTAATACCATATCAATACAATTTTTTTTAACAATTCTTATGGTGAAGGAAAGCATTGTGATGCAACCTGCACATATCTGCAAAGAAATTCAAAAATATGTGTGAAGTCAACCAGCCTATACTGGGCCTGCGTGGTTGATTATGGCCTAGTGACCCCTAACTTAGGGTAGGCTCCGAGCCCCTCAGTGGGAACGTATAGTAAGCTGATGATGATAATTGTAGAAAGCAATCCTTTAAAAATTGTTCTTCCTAAAAGAAATATTGTAATTTTTTTGTAATATACAGCATGTTTGTAAATTAATTAGGTAGACAGTGATAAATGGAATTAGCTTTTTTTAAAGTTTTTTTTTATGCATTGATAAGGAATGTCATAAAGGAAACAATTTTTTTCTCTTCATGTTAGTACACGATAAACCTGAATAGCACTTTTATTTATGAGTATAGTAGCTGTCGACCGCGACTCCGTCCCCCCGAGATAAAATAAACGTAATTAGTAGCCTGTATGTCCTTCCAGGCTATGTTCTACATCTTTGCCAATATCACCGAGATCCATTCAGCCGTTTTGGAGATACCTTCTAACAAACAGCCATCCATCCATCTAAACATTCGCATTTATAATATTATTGGTTAGTTTGCATTCTTACTAATCTTATTATTAGTATTATTCGTCAAGTATGTTAACTTTCTCACTCAGAGTATTTAAATGGCCACTAACAGAACCATTAGCAGTGATTTAATATGAGAAATCTACACTTAAGGACTGCCTAAATTACTTTATTTGATTCAGTAATTTCATAAACTCACCGAACCAAAGTCGTCCTTTAGTATCAACCTTTCCATCATTGCATCTGTTATCAGGCAAGCCCAAGTCAACGATACTGAGAAGTCTCAAAGCACTGTCATTGGCAGGTCCATTCCATGACATAAGGTATAGTTCTGTACGAACAGAGACCAGCACTGTGCCCGGATTGTCTTGTACAGTAACTACCAAAGATACGGGTCCGTAACCTGAAATTACATAGAAGAATCTTAGCTCTTTATTTCTTTAACTTAACCCTTTTTCGCTTTAAAAAGTAACCTATATTCCATTTCCCAGGCTCTAAACTATGTGTGTACCAAATTTCATTTAAATTGGTTCGGTAGTTTTGTCGTCAAAGCGAGACAGACAAATTTACTTTCGCATATATTAATATTAGTAAGGATTGATCAAGGTAAAAGTTTAAATTGTGGATGTATTTCGTGGTATCTTTGTCTCAAAAAAAACAAGACCATTTTCGTCACTTTTTCCAGACTAATGGCTTTTACCTATTTGTTTGGTTGTAACGTTTCCTGTCTGTGCATCCATTCTATGCACCTTCTGTTCCATGATATCCACCCAGTAGAGTGCATTTTCCTCTTGCGACCAATGGGGACCCTCGAAATGCGTTCCACCACGGTGTACCTAAAAACGACAGTTTTTTTTTAATTTTATGGCTTTTATTGTTAAGATCAGAAGTAGTTAAGTTGATCTTTTCACATTCATCCACGTGAAAAGTTCACATTGCGGTGGTATTTTACTGGAGAAACATTTAAATATAAAATAGAATCGGATTATTATTTCTGCTTACCCCTTTTAAAATAAAGGGCTAGTTTGTAAAGCCTAGTTCGGTTATGCTTCAATATTTATAACGCTAATAAAACGAGTACTTAAAACTTACCGTTTTTATAATAGGTGCTGTTGACCTCGACGCATTTATTATTTTTACTAAAGAAATTAACACAAGTATTCTTATGATGGCCATCGTTCCACTTAATCTTGATTTCACGGATATCTTTAAAGGTCGTAAACACAGTTTAATATTAACGGTCGAGAGGTTCTGCGTGTCTTTCGCTCTTGAAGTCTAACAAGCCACTAATGTTGTGTCAAACTAGTCCCTACCTTGGTACCTCCATTACGCTACGTCATTTTATGTACAGTTCATTGGATCTATAAAGTTTATTGCAATTCGAGTAATTATGAAGATAAAATCGACTCGAATTGCTTTAAACTTTTCTTATTTCTTTACTTAAAAATAAAAAAATATTACGAGGTTCATTAACGGCCGATTGATTTTGGCCTTAAGAACTAACAGATGAAGGATTTGATCGTTCACTTAATGATATTGATTAATAGGTTCGTCTGCACTTAAGTCCATATGTAACGATTATTTAAGGTGGGTTAGATTGTTATAGGCTAGTTGATAGACTTACTTAGAGATTAGAAGTTTAATTACTTTATTAATATGTAGCTGGTTTTGTACCATGTTCATGAGAACATTTTGTTTTTAATTTTTTTTTAATCAACGTTGGTCAAATTTAGTTATATCTCGCTTGTCGCGCACCGCTGCCCATGCTGCGCGGAAGTCCGACTCAAATCAAGGTTTATAACTAAAGAAGTTTTCTCAAAATGCGACCATTATTCTATTTTTTTTATCTCTTTGGACCATATTTTGAATATAAAGTAATTTTATTAATGAATGTTAAGAATTATTCACTTTCTTTTCTTCACTGCTTCCGCCGATTAAATTTACGAAACGCATCTGCAATTTTTGATGGCTATGGGTAGTAGCTTCGTCATTTTTGCGAATTCGTTGCTTGCTCGTTTGCCACCTTATAATAAAAAAAAAAACAACGCTAGCAAATTGTTCCAATCTTATTCAAATTGTTGCATACCGTGTCTAATGTGTAAAGATGTTGCCGCACTATGCAACATGTTACTTGCAATTATATTGCTAAAGTTCAAGGTCAGCAACATTAAGATTGACATCGAAAGATTTAATTATGATAAAATTAATCACGAACCGTCTTATTATATTACAGAAACCTTTCTGTGTGTGTTTGAAAATAATATGTATGTAGATTCTTATAAACCTAAATCTTACTTCTTATTAATATTATAAATCCGAATGTTTAGATGGATGGATGTTTGTTGGAAGCTAACTCCAGAACGGCTTAACAGATCTCGCTGAATTTTGGCATAGTTATAGAACGTAGTCTGGAAGAACACATAAGCTATTTATTAAGTTTTCTATATTCCCTGCGGACAGAGTCGCGGGCGACAGCTAATCATGATGTATATTTCATCTTCTTTAATGTATACAATCCAAAGCCTTTAACGGTCTCCTTTGGATTCTGATATCATTGCTTTGTGACCTATAAGGGTTCACACAATGTGGTAATAGTCTATCAAACTTTATAAGGTGTCATTATATATTGTTACATACAAGCGTTTGCAGTTTTAGTATTGAATGGTCGTACATTGATTTAAAGTTCGTATTTTTTGTTCCTAATTAAAGTTAGGAACAAAAGCAAAAAAACGATGTTTCGCAGCGAAACGTTTCTTTTTTTGCTTTTTGAAGTACTACTTTATTATTATTATTTTCAACACGTTCCGTGCAACTATGACTTTTTTGTAAGTGAGATCGCTAAGCGTGTCGGTGGCATAAGTCTCATTTTTTTAAAAAATTTCAGATGAAAGTGTTTATGGACATGAAGCCTGGCGGTTCGCTGTGCACGGTCCTAGCCACCATGTTCCGCTTCAAGTCGGAGCAGCGGTGGCGCAAGTTCGACTTCCAGGTCGGTAAGGTATGCAGTCGCGCGCACGCCCGCCTCGCTCTCACCGCCCCCGCAGCCCCCGCAGCCCTGCAGACGACCCAGCTCCCGCCATACTGCGCGGCCAGTAACACGCATACAATGACACGCGAATGACAGAACCATTTCCCGCCTAAAAAAACATAGATTATGTATTTAAAAAAAGTTTTAATTCTTTTTTCTTTATTTATTTCGCTCGGCATATTTGAGCATAGTCTGAAATTTAATTACTTTTCGCAACGAACGGTTGTTTTATAATTTTTGATAATGATTTTGTCATACACGTGTTATTGTTATTCCAAAAGCACGTTCAAAGGGTATGACAAGCCATTAACACTATCCTCTATACCTGTATCTGTACCATAGGTATTATTTTCGAGTTTTTCTTTCACATTTTCTTTTTCAATTGTCGGATAATTTTGAGAAATCGTAAAATTAAAAAAAAATATATTACATTTATTGAGTTTCTTAGAGTCTGACCTTGTTTGATATTAAAAAAAAGAAAAAATATTTGAGTCAAAAAAATTTCATTATAAATTCCATTTCATGCAATTCATGTTGCAAAAAGCTTGTTTCGGGATTTAAAGGTGGGTTTCTATGTTGTATGTTTTTTTTGTTTATGGCCAGTTATGTTTTGTCACTAATTGTATTTGGTTTTGTGAAACTCACCCTTAATGTTTTGCATGTATAACAAAAAAAACATGAAAATTCACGATATTAATGTCAATTTAAAATAGTATTTCGTTCACTTTTAATATATTGCTTTGAGTTTGATATGTACACGTTATTTTTGCATTTAGTTTTGTTCTCATAAAATAGATTATATATAATTTTAATGGAGTTAAAACAATAAAATTTGTACTCTTTTATTAGAAAATATAAGTATTGCGTAAAGATCTAGATAAAAGTTTAAAAGATATGAACAACCGTAGGTTTCGGAGACCAAAATCTCTGTATAAAATATATCGTATTTAGAAAACTGAGATAACAATATTTTATACGCGGATTTCGGTCTCAGAAACTCACGATAAGTGCATTATCAATTGTTTTTGAAGGGATTTAAAACTTTACACAGTTTTCATGAATAGTACAAGATTGCACACATTTTTTAAATAATCGTCTGAATAAAATAATTTCTTTAGATTATAAAAGTGTACATAAAAAAAATTAAGCCTATCCTATTAAAGTTTGCTGCAATTCCCACGCTTCTCTAGTTATTATTATCACTCGAATTGTTACTAAATTTTATTTTTTTCTGTCCCTTCCCCCCACCTCCCTTTTCAGAATCCGTCTCGTAAGGATCTGAATGTTCAGATGATGATGGAAATTGAAAGCGCTCTGATGAGTGCAGAAGTGATACGATCACCTTGTGTGTATATACGACCAGATGTAGATAAAGCCACTGCTAATAAAGTCAAAGATATTGTTAGTAATCATCAAGGAGAGATTTGTGGTGAGTTTACATTGAAATTAAAAAAATCGCAATGTTACCAACAGGTTAAAAAACGGTCCTATCAATTTTGAGGAAATTTTTCCAATATTTTTTTTGTCACACAGTATCCAGTGCTAAGGACTCTAGTTTTTAGAGAAATTAATGGAATTGAAAATATTATACGACTTCACCGGTTCAACGGACCTATGAAGTTTTTTTTTAATTTATAATTAAAAAGTAAAAATTAATTTAGTTACATCTCTGGTTTTATCTATCAGAAGTTATTTGCCTGAATAGCTAATTAATATGTCTGTTTATTTTTAAACTACCAGTTTCTCGCGTCTTCGTCTATGAAGAATTAAAAAAAAATCTTGAAGTGAATATTCGGTAATCTTCCCAATACTGAAAGAATTTGGATTCTGTTCAAACAAACAAATCTTTTCTCTTTATAGATAAATCTTTTTATTTTTTTTCCAGAGGACGAAGAAGACGCGACACATATAATTTACCCGACTGTAGACCCCCTGGAAGAGGAGTACGCCCGGCCGGTGTTCAGACGTGGTAACGGTGCGCTGGTGCATTGGTACTACTTGCCTGATAGTCACGATATATGGACACAGACGGAGCTACCGGTATGTATCTTAAACTAGCCATCGCCCGCGACACCGCTCGTATAAAAAAAACTTAATTAGTAGCCTATGTGTTCTATCTTTATGCCAAATTGTCCATTTGAAGCGTAGCCTAATGGTTATGGGTACAGATTTCCGATTAGGTGTTCGTAAGTTCGAATCTCGCCATTCGACTATTGTCGTAAACCATATTTTATCACAAGACTACAGCTTAGTTGGAATGGTACGAGAAATATTAGTAAATTAACAAGAAATCTGCTAATATAAAAAAATCATCGGGATTCGTTAAGCAGTTATGTAGATAACTTCTTATATCCATCCATCCAAACTTTTATATTTAATCGATTCTCTAGGGGAGGAAGGGGGGCAGTTGCCCCCCACCCTGGCGATGCCTGACGTTTATTCATACATATTTTCGTAATTTTGTTAGGTGGATGTACCAGAGAACGTGAGCTGGGAGTGCACACGCAGCGAGCCGTGGCGCGTGTCTGCGAGCTGGGCGCTCGACCTGCCGCAGTACAACGAGTGGATGAACGAGGAGGACTACGAAGTTGATGCCAACGGCAAGAAGAAGGTTAACTACAGTCCAATATGGATAAACGAGACTCCAAGAGACCGCGGAATTTTCTCACTTATATGTATTTCTAAACCCGACTTTATTCATTATGGAGCTCGTTGGTTGTGAGGACAATGACTCTCGCTTTCATAGGTTTCTCGCTTATCCAATTCTTGATGAAAAAAGTGCCATAAAGTGAAACTAGGGGGCGCTGAACCAAATTAGTAGTTTCTAGTTAATCAAAACTAGTAATAAATTAAACAGAATGCTTGAAATCCTTTCCTTGCTATTTATTTTTATTATTCAATGTTTTTATACCAATATTCTGCTCTTAATGTTGCTTAATTGTTGTCTCTGTTTGTCTCACAGAGAAAGACAAGGATGACATTGGTCACGACAGTTAAAACAGTAATTTTTATTCTAATAAAAATCCTCTTGCATACATACAGGTTCACAAATTGAGGCTATCAGTGGACGATTTGATTCCTGGTGCGGAGCCGTCAAATAAGGGGAAGAAGAGCAAGAGGAAGCGGTCTCCCTCCCCTCCCCCACAGAAACACGGAAAGAGAAAGAGGTAATAACTACGCAAAACAATTCTACATAACTTATTACGATTTTCCATCAATACTAAAAACACATGTGTGTTTAACACAAATATAACCTAAAGATACTTAATGCGGCATAAAAGTAAGGCGAAAAAAAACCCGCGAAGTCTTTTATTGGGGTAAATATCCTCGGTCTTATCTTTTTTAATATAAAGTATCATTTCGAAAATTTACTTGACTTCACACGACTTTAGCGTCTAACATATAGTTTATCTATATTAGTAGTATAAAAAGGACAGATTCGATTGTTCGTTTGTTTGCATTAAATAGGCTCGGAAACTACTGAACCAATTTGAATTTGAGATATACTAACTCTTAGTATATATATAAAATTTCAGCCGCATCTCCAAGCGTCGTGACAATGAGGGTGATGATGAGGAGGACACCGCGTCACGTGACAACACTGACACCGCGCCCACACCGGAGGCAGACCGCTCAGCTGACAGTCAGTATACGAAGCACTAGTAGACTAACGATTAACACAACACCCTACCAATCTAACTCTCTAGGGTTCAAATCCAACTAACTAATATAAACCATATCCTAGTATTTCGAGCTTATTTGAAATAGTTCCAAGAAATATTTGTCAATAACAAAAATATGTATTACTAGCTGTCGCCCGCGACTCCGTCCGCGTGGAGTGAAAAAGAACTTAATTAGTTCCCGGCTATAATTTGAATTTTTCGTTCAGTTGTTCTCGAGTTTTAGCGGGACTAACGAACAGCATTTGATTTTATATATAGACATATAAAATTCTCGTGTCACAATGTTACTATACTCCGAAACTGCTGGACTAATTTTTATAAAATTCCATATACATATTCAGATGGTCTAAGAATTACCCAACTATTTTTAAATCCCGCGCGGACGGAGTCGCGGGCGACCGCTAGTAATATAAATATTGCTTATATGATCAAAATGAATTTGTTGAAATTTATAAACGTGTAAATGAGCATAGAAATCATTTTATATTGAAGACGTAATAAAAATGATCTATGTATGTTAGCTCCTGCCGCTCCACCGCCGGAGCCCCCCGCCGCGGCCGAAGCTCCCGCCACCCCTGCACCAGCCATGGACGTGCATGATGACTCACAGGGCAAGCACAGCGACTCCAACACACAGGTACATATCTAACTATATATAGTGGTGTCTCTCTCGCACAAAACAATAAGGAAAAACACTTTCAACATTACGTACCAATAGATCGGACAAACAAAACGTTATTTACAGTTATCACCAAATAATAAGTCTAGTTTGACACTCGATTGGTCCAATGGGAACAATATCAAGCATCCCAACGGGAAATAACCCATGTGATTGCAGATTTTGAGCAACAATATTGAGTCCTGCATATATCAAGTTTTGTACTAGCTGTCGGACGCGACTGCGGCCGCGCGGAATTAAAAAAAAACATAATTAGTAATCTATGTGTTTTACCAGACTAAGTTCGATATTTATGCCAAATTTCATCGAGATCCGTTTTGTAGATATATTCTAACATCAATCCATCTAAACATTTGCATTTATATTAGTAAGATTTAAGAGAATGAATATTCCAGGAGATGCTGAGTAAAGAAGAATTAGAAGATAATGTAACGGACCAGACTCACCATATCGTAGTACCGTCGTACTCCGCCTGGTTCGATTACAACTCCATACATACAATAGAGAAGCGCGCTCTACCAGAATTCTTCAATGGCAAGAACAAATCTAAGACCCCGGAGATATATCTAGCTTACAGGTACTGTTGGCTTGCCATCCATCTTTGTCTCTTTCTCGTATAACAATTTTAAATTTACTCACCTCCTAAGTTAAAAGGCGTGTAAATATGTAAAATAAAGCGTGACGTGAAAAAAAATCAAATAGAGTGTTTACTCTTTATTATATTAGTACTAGATGTCGCACGTGACTCCAATTAAAAAAAAACTTAATATGTAGTGTCTGTATTCTTCCAGATTATGTTTTACATTAATGCCAAGTTTCAGCCATTCTGGAGATACCTTCAAACAAACATACATCCGTCCATACATCCAAACATTCGCATTTATAATTAATTAATTTAATTAGTAATTTGTGGATGTATCAGGAACTTCATGATCGACACATACCGGTTGAACCCAACGGAATACCTGACGAGCACAGCATGCCGGCGCAATCTGGCGGGCGATGTGTGCGCCATCATGCGGGTGCATGGCTTCCTCGAGCAGTGGGGCCTTCTCAATTATCAGGTCAATATTTACCCACATTAACACCATTTTACGGTCCTCGTGAAATTCACTGCCATCCATGGCCGCATTGAGGACAGGTCTGTCCTCTTAACTTAGGATGCTTCAGAAACCTACATTTCTCAAAGGCTGGCAATCATCAGCAGTTCCTTTTATGTTGCAGATGATGTGTTGAACTCGTTTGCCCCTTTCTCTTATATAAAAAAAATATTAGCGCCATTAGGTGGTCGGCAAGGGAATCCATAAAAAAAAACGAATGCGGCGATACCGGCTATATGCTAGTATTAATGTTAGTATTATGTTTTTCAGTTGGAGGCGGAATCTCGTCCGACGGCAATGGGCCCGCCACCCACTTCGCACTTCCACGTGCTGTCAGACACGCCCTCCGGACTGCAGCCGTTGCAGGCAAGACCCACGCAGCCCAGACCAGGTATACATATCTTAAATAATAGTGGGTTTCCATTCCCGAAATTATTGTAAAACTTAAGATACGAAGTGTTTTTTATTTTAACAATAAAAGTGGAAACAGTGGAAAACTATGATAAAATATCACCGTTTTTACCTAAATGTTGAAGACTATTAAAACTATGAAAGGTTTGAATGTATTATATTTGCATTGAACATGATTTTAAGATCACATAGGGAAACAGTAAAGAAAGTTAATTATTCTTTAGCGCACTAAAAAGTACCCCGTAAATAAGTCTTTTCTAATATTATGGTGGCTCTTAATTTCTTGCAAGTCGCTGCGCAGAACAATATTAGGGGTATTGGTGCGCAGCGCACCGATGACCTTGTGCCGCCAAGACATTTAAAAAAAACGTATAAGTAGTATTGTTATTTTTAATTTATAGAATATAAAAAAATGTAGTAACTAACTGTTGTGTATTTTAGCGGAAAACGCAGCAGTGCCTAAAGTGGAGGCAGGTCTGCCGAACGGCGCTGATGGTGGCGCACCCACAGCACCCGCTGCTCCCGCTGCCGCAGCACCCATCAAGCAGGAGCCTACACTGGAGCTCGGCACCGCACCAGGACTCAAGCTCGACCAGGTACAATTCGGCATGAGGCTTCCAATGCCAAAGTACATGCACAAATACATAATATCATCTCTTTTTTTCCAAGTGAAAGAGAGGGATGACAATATCCTTTGAATCATTCAGCAGTGGAAACCCACAATATCATACAAGGCATATTTAGAGCAACAAACCTTGAACATATTTTTACTTTCACTTTCCGAATAATTCCGTGAGTTTTTACGATTACTTGACACCTGTATTAAAACGATATTGCCTTTCCTACCATTCTATAAAAAAACACGTTTTTAGAAACTCTTTATTAGTGGCATCTATATGTGATGGTGAATCTTTGTGTGTAGTATCGCGGTGGTTCCCGCGGCCGTGAATGGACGGAGCAGGAGACGCTACTGCTGCTCGAAGCATTGGAACTGCACCGTGACGACTGGAACAGGGTTGCGGCGCACGTCGGCACGCGCACACATGATGAGTGCATACTGCACTTCTTAAGACTGCCTATCGAGGAGCCTTATCTGCAGGATACTGCATCGGGTATGAACCCCCACTCATATACACTATATAACCCCCAGTAATATACACTAACCCCCACTAAAATACACTAACCCCCACTAATTTACACTAACCTTCGCTAATATACACTAACCCCCCACTAGTATACACTGACACCCCTAATGTTTATACTTTTTTTTTTTTCATTTCGAATAAAATGTGAATTAATGTATGACGTAGTTATTGTATATAATATACAAGCAAGTTTTCAAGGAATAATACGAATGTGAGTTAATTTATGTACATTTGTACAGGCGGTGTGCTGGGTCCTCTGGCGTACCAGCCGATACCTTTCAGTAAAGTGGGCAACCCGGTGATGAGTGCGGTGGCCTTCCTCGCTTCTGTAGTCGATCCTCGCATCGCCTCCAAAGCCACGCGCGCTGCAATGGACGAATTTGCAGCTATCAAGGTAAAATAACTCATCTTCATTGTACTATACTTAAATGTATATTTTTGCCGAACTCAGAGACGTGATGTCCTCCTTAGAGTACATTTTTAATCTTAAATGACCAATTAAAGACTAGTGTAGTAAAGATTTGATTTTTTTTTCTTTTGGGAAGCTACACTATCCCCAAGTGATTTTTTTTAATTCCCGCGCATACTAAGGGCAGTTGCTAGCCTTATATAAATCGTCTCATGGCTTTTTAGAGGACTGAAAGAGAAAGAGAAAGAAAGAGAGAGATGAAGAATTTAAAACGTCAGAAAAATATATGCCTTAAATTAATTAAATAAAACTGTTTATAATGTTTATTTATGTGAATTTGACAGTAAAATGTTGTATTGTTGAAGGACGAGGTGCCTGCGGCCATGATGGAGGCGCACGTGAAGGCGGCCGGCGCGCACGGGCCCGCCGCCGCGCTCGCCGCCACCGGCATCGCCGGCACCGCACCTGACGTCAAACCTCCAGGTCTCACATACACATACTAACTGTAGCCCGCGACTATGTTTGCGCAGAATTTAAAAAAAACCTAATTAGTAGTCTATATGTTCTTACTGTAATTCAAATATATTTTTATTTAACCATTTAATAGTAGTACGAGTTATTTAAATAAGGCAAATAACGTTTTCTGCGTGTTTATAATAAGTGTTAATGTTAGTCGGTGAGAAGAAAGAAGAATCATCAGAGGTGAAGACTGAGCCAATGGAGGTGGAGGAGGGCGAGGTGAAAGTGAAGGAGGAGGTGGCCGACACGCCTCCAGCTGAAGACACCAAGGACACCAAGGATACAGCTTCTCCATCACCTGGTAAACATCTTAATATAGAAATAAATCCGTAATGGAGATTTAAAAAATTATTAAATTGATAAAAAAAGTGTAAATATTAATTTTGTTGAGTAAATACGGAACTCGCGGTGACATTTTTAGTTTTATACCAAAAATGTAATTAGCTAAAAAGTTATAAAGTTATTACACACTAGCTGTCGCCCACGACTCCGCTATGTTCCATAAGTCAATGTATTAGAGTTTAATTTAGATTGTGTGTGTAGCAGATGCAGGCAGCGGCAGCACTCCAGCTGGCGGTGGTCAGGTGGAGGCGGGCGTGGCGGCGGCCGCTGCAGCAGCGCTCGCCTCAGCCGCGGTCAAAGCCAAGCATCTGGCCGGAGTCGAGGAGCGCAAGATCAAGTCACTAGTCGCACTTCTCGTTGAGACACAGATGAAGAAGCTGGAGATCAAACTGCGACACTTTGAGGAGTTAGAAGCTACTATGGAAAGGGAGAGAGAAGGTTTGTACATACAATTTTTATATAGAGAATAAGATGGCAAACGAACTGACATCTGAATACGTCAATATAGCGAAGCGATTACTAACCATAGACATCTGGAATCGCAGATGTGTTGTCGAACTTTAGTTGGTAGAGGAGGATACACATAGAAAGAGGATTTTTCCCCTTCCATCCTTCCCTTATAAGAAAATAGTGGGAAAGAAAATAGGAGTAAAATTAGGTCTCCAGCACCCAGACTCATCACACGCATCGCACATCCCATAGCACGCCAACAACATCTGTGACAGCACACAGACTTTAAGTTATAAGAACGCTTAAAAATATAAGAATTCGAATTTAAGTCGCCAATATTGTATCTTAACTTGACCAAATCATGAAGTAACATATATATGTACATCAGGTCTGGAGTACCAGCGGCAGCAGCTGATCCAGGAGCGGCAGCAGTTCCACCTGGAGCAGCTGAAGGCGGCAGAGTTCCGCGCAAGACATCAGGCGCACCAGAGGTACCTTACACCACCCCCGCACCCCACACCCCACATCAACACCCAAACATCCCTACCCCTAGGTTTTACCAGGAAACCCAAACTCAAACGGATTTCAACTAAAATTTGACAGAATTAAAATTAATACGGAGAAAAAGTGCATAAACCTTGTAAATTTAATTAAAAATTCTTTGATTATGAATTACTAGCTGTTGCCCGTGACTTCGTCCGCGCGTAATTAAGAAAAAAAGAATTATTAGTCTATGTGTTCTTCCAGACTATGTTCTACATCTGTACCAAATTTCATCAAGAACCATTAAGTTGTTCTGGAGATACCTTCAAACAAACATCCTTACAACTTTCGCATTTATAATATTAGTAAGATGTGGTCTAATTAGCGACCACTGGTTTTTATAAAAAAGCTAAAAAAACAAGTTTATTAACCAAGCTTTATAGATTCGTTCCGTTAATTAAACTTGTCTAAATCTTATATTTCTGATATTTCTTTAAATTTTTATGCGATAAAAATCGTTTAACTTAATCGATGTAAAATTTATCATAGATTTGTTCATAAAACGCAAATAGTCTAATGGTTAAGGGTACGGATTTCAGATCACGAGGTCGGGAGTACGAATCCCGCTATTTGACTATTGTAAACCTTATTCTATCACAAGCATAGAGCTTAGTTGGAATGTTACAAGAAATATTAGTAAATTTATAAAAATCTGCTAATATAAAAAAAAATGGTATAATGTGTTAAACCAGTCTTTCCCAAAGTGTGCGATAACGCCCCCTTGTGGGCGCTGCAGGTCTCAAGTTGCGGGTTATAGTAAAAGTTTCGTTTACAATTCTCCGTTAATATAAATATATAAGTCACAATAATTAATTAATTTAATTTGAAGTTATAGTGGTTTTTAAATATGTGAAAATATGGAGGGCGCTAAAAATATTTATTCTCAAAGTGGGCAGTAGACAAAATAAGTTTGGGAACCACTGTCTTAAACAGAATTAGACATGGCTTTAAAATTTAATTTGTGTTAATTGACTTTAACTCTATTGTGTAAACATATGTTATTTATCCTTCATAAATATACTATTTTATATATCATAAAGTATGAAAATTACTTATTGTTTATATTTTATTATATTCCTTGAGTTTTGTTGTCTAAAATGTCGATTACTTTGACATTAATTGTACGCGTAAAATCTTTATCGTAATGCGTACTTTTGTAAAGGCATGGCTACTCTGATATTTCTTAAATTCAGATATTTACCATATTCATCTTACTAATATTATAATTGCGAATGTTTGGATGGATGTTTAAAGGTATCTCGAGATGTCTCACTGAAACTTGGCATACATGTAGAACATAGTCTGGAAGAACACAGACTACTAAGTTTTTTTTATACTCAGACGATGTCACGGCCGACAACTAGTTAACAATATAGTGTCTCTCTATCTGTAATCCGCGATTTCGTCAGCTTTGAATTAAAAAAGTAGCTTATAATATGCTCGCATACAATTCCTTCCCTTCAAAATCGGTACAGCGTTTTATCATCCGGAAGAAAAACGGATTAGCAGACAGAGAGAAAAGAAAGAAAAGCCAATATATGTACGCGAAACATGATTATTTTTTGATATATACAGACACTTCAATTTAATTGTATTTATAGATAGATAAAATTTGTGCCTGCAAGTTGCAAGTAGAGGTGTGAAATTACTAGTTTTCTTAAATTAGTTATTAAATTAGGCAATAACACATAAAAAAATACGCACGAATTGATCATCTCCTTCTTTTTGAAGTTGGCTAAAAAGGTTGATATTTGCAGGTTGCAAGCGGAGAGCGGTGTGCTTGGCGGTATGGTGAACGGCGCGCCCGAGCAGCCCCCGCCTGCAGACGTGCCCGCGCAGCCCCTGCCCCCGCCACACCACGCATAGACAATACTGCGTCTAACTGTACTATACTTAACTAATATAACTGTGGTACAGTCAGCTTTAACATCTTACAAATTGCTCTCGCCTTGTGCAATACCACGACCACACAGACATGCCTCAAGTGGTAGCAATTCCAAGTACAGTCTGATGAGTGTAGTACCAAAGGCAATTTTAACCCTCTTTTACTTCCCACCCCTTTTTTATTATAAGTAAAGGATGGGAAGTTGATTTTCCGGATGAGTGGATGCACGGGAAGGGAAAATATTCTATTTCTATGCATTCCCTTCTCCGACGATTAAAGGTAGGCAATACATCTGCAATTGCACGTCTATGGGCAACTGTTGCACGCACGTTTACCTTATGGCTCATGGGTTAAGCACTTGTAATCTGAAGGTCCTGGGTTCGAATCCCGTTATGTACTGTGTTTTTCCATTTATATATGTACATTTATCCGACGTTCTTACGGTGAAGGAAAACATCGTGATGTGCAGCATATATCTGTGAAGAAATCCAAAGATATGTGTGAAGTCAACCCGCACTTGGCCAGCGTGGTTGACTATGGCCTAATCACCCTTAACTTAGGGTAGGCTCCAAGACCCTCAGTGGAGATGTAAAGCTGATGATGATATGAAAAATTATTTATTTTTATACAAAGTACTCTGTGGACTGTATCTACTCTTAGTAACTGCTTAAGTAATATTAAAGGACTCTGAAGTAACAGTTTGTATTAATATCCACAGGCCGTGAATCTATCGTGAAGAAGTCATTACGTGAACACCCTGAAGCGGTAACATTAGTGATTTAAAATGACTTAATATTATAAGTGATGTAGTTAATAAATAATTATGTTTATAAATTATTTTTTTTTAAATAAATTGATGTTTGATTTATATGATTAAATTTCTTAGTGTGGGTTTACACTGTTATAGAAACATGTTATCAGATTGACATTGTGTTTTTTAATTAGCATTTCAGAAATAGAAAACTACGGTAAGAATTTTTGTAACATCTATCAACTCTGTTTCTTTATCTATGGTATGCTTTAATGAATAAAAATTTTATTGTTTTTATTTTTCCTTCACATTCTAAAATTGGCTTTAGAAATAAAAATTAGTTATTAAAATAATGTACCGACAGAAAAAAACGTATTATATTTATTATTTACCTTTATGATTAATTCATTTACGAAACTACATTTCAGTTTTAAAAAATCCAAAATATAAAACTACTTTAAAAAGAAACGTATACAGGTTGTCCCAAAAGGTTACGTACATAGGAAGGGGGATGATAGGGGTGGTCACAAGGGTCACCAGAAAAATTAAATAAAAATTCCCCTTTGGGTATTAAAAAAAATAAATGGTATTTTTTAAAACTTAAAATTTTTATACCTTCTGGGGCAATCGCCTATCATCCCCCTTCCTATGTACGTAACCTTTTGGGATACAAGTATTTATATGTTTCGTTTGATACAACGCAAGAAAGAAAAAAAAATTGTAAATACATATTCGAAATCTCATTATTTTCTTTAATAGTTTAAATGTATTTCTTAAATATATATGATATATAAGATTAAATTTTCTAAAATTGGTATAAGAGTTTTCAAATATATCGTCGGCTCTGACTGCGCGCTGCGCACCCTCGTCCCTCATCCTGTTACTAACCTGATCTGCGCAATGTCTCGTACCTTCCGACCTTACTTGATATCAAATAATGCATATATTAACAACTTCACTTACGTATAAAACGATCTATTGATTCTACAAATCTTACTTCTTACTAATATTATAAATGCGAATGTTTGGATGGATGGATGTTTGTTTAAAGGTATGTAGAACGGCTGCACGGATCCCGCTGAAGTTAAGCATAGATGTAGAACACAGTCTGGAAGAACCTACGGGCTACTAATTAAGTTTTTTTTTTAAATTCGGAGACGGATTACGGACGGAGTCGCTGGCGACAGCTAGTATATCACATTTGTAGAATCGATTATATTAAATCTTAAGCCAATAGTTTTATTTAAGTCTATAATCTAGATTTCTAGGGTATGAGATGCAAAAATAAATGATTTCCAGTATATACCGTTTTATTATTCATTGTACCTTAATTTTTTTATTTTTTAACGACTAACATTTGCTTTGTGATCGCGCGTATTTCTTTTTTTACGATCGAATGGTTTTTTTCTTCTAATGTATCGAAACAATGGCGTTCTATCATAACGAATATGCTGATCGCAACAACCACTATAGTGTTACATTTAATTTTTGTATAAGGAACTATTTTAATTTTTTAATATGAATATACATATTTTAATAGTGTCCGTCCTTCTGTGTGTAGTGATGGCAACATCTGTTAATCAATATTATAAAATATCGATGGTAAGTTATTATTTTTTTTAATCTATTATTCTTTCGTATAATTTGATTTAAAAAAGTTCGTTGAACTCGTTTTTTTACTTGGAATCATAAAAAATATATTTTTCCCAGTTAAGACTCTATTTTTTATGTTTAAAATTATTTTTGCCTTGGTTTGGACTAGGTAGAAAAAAGTCCTTAGTTTTTAAATCTATAATTTTATCAAATATCACTTTCTTTTTTTAAATTAATCGAACAATTGAATAATAAATTTAATTTAATTAATATTATAAAGATTTATTGATTTCGAGTTGTTATTATCAAAAGTGGGTATTTTAATAAAATATTGTTACTAAAGGTATCATCTAACGAGAATCCGAACCAACCAGCTTTGTTTCTTCACGGAGAAAGCCCCGTGTGGGATGCGGAGAGTCAAACCTTGTACTTTGTTGATGTACACGCGCAGAATATACACAAATTAAATTATATCACGGGAAAAATATCTACTAAACATATTGGTAAGTTTAAATCTCTTATTAATAGAATTATTATTAAATTTAATAATATTTTAACTGTTTCAAAATTTATATAATTAATTTCACTTGAATTGTAAAAAGTAACCTTAAAATATTTTGTCGTTAGTAAATTGATTAGTATTTAAAACTTGTTAATTTCGTATTTTAACGATGCAGATTTTACAAACAAAACCCAAAAGTAATTAACTTGAAACAAATGGAGCATTAAATTTTTAATCGATTTCGAGAGTTAATCACGTAATCTAGGTTTTTTCATATCGCTAGCATGAGACAAAGTTCACGATGTTATTGTAACAACATTTTGCGTTATGAGAAATTGCTATTATTTATTCACAGGCGCTATTTACATTCAATTAACTTTGGCTTTAAACTTTAAAAACATCTGAGGAGTTATAATATTAAAAATAAATCAAATCCCACATTAACATATTATTACTATCGTTAAATTAGGTTATGGCCAAGTGAATGTGATATCTTTGATATCGGGATCCAAGCGCCTGTTGGTATCAGTCCGCGCGGCGCTGTATTTAATGGATTGGACGGTTGCGGGCGACGCATCATTGCGCCTGCTCGCCTCCGTAGACGAGGGTGAACCCGACAACATAATCAATGAAGGCAAAGCTGACGTTGAAGGACGCTTCTGGGTTGGTATGTTAACAATGTGTTGCCTTTTATAATTCTGAAGTATTACTGAATAATAATAGTTAGCACTGAATGTGTTGAAAAACAAAAAATCTTGTTAGAAAGAAATCTCTACAAGCGAGAAAAATATTGCAGTACATTGAACTCTTGCTTAAGGTACGCGTCCAATGCGCGCCGGACGCATACACGGCGTGCAACGGAATGCTTGTTGATAAATGCCGTATCGATGCTGGTGACGAGGATGATGGACGCTTTTCTACATTAATAGACTGTATTACAGAATAATATAATTCAACTATAATAATAATTCAGGTACAAAGGGTCCTCAGAGCGGTGACGATGTAACACCCGACAGGGGTACATTATACACCGTACAGCAAGACACGCGAGCGCACGTTCGCACCGCGTTACGTCCAGTCTCCATCTCCAACGGCATCGCATTCGCCCTCAACAACTCCCTCATCTACTACATAGATTCGCCCACACAGAAGATTGAGGCCTTCGACTTTGATTCGCAAAAGGGAGAAATCAGTTAGTTCACTTTATGATTTCCTATTTTGCCCGACTGAAAGGAAAGTAATTAATCTACCCATTCAACGAATGAAGATACGTTTCTAGATATATCGCATTATCAGACCTGACCTGAAATGCAAATGTCAAGACCGATGTTTAAAATGTTGTATTTGACTAGTAATTTTGAACTCAAGTGTTACAGGTGATTAGTATTTTTGACATCGTGTTACAGGTCATTAGTATTTTTAAGCTTGAATGTTACAGGATGTAAGTTGAGGGTATTGTTTTTTTTTTAATTGTTAATGTTCGTTTTAACAGATTTCTTTAGGATGTAGATTTCTTTAAACAGCCAGAAACCTTTACTTAAAAGGTTTGCCTCATTATTAATTAAAAATTATTCACAATGTAACTTCAAGCTGTTTGGAACTTATTTTAAAGCAAATCAATTCTTCCTACGTTTTATTCATATTGCAAGTTACTTTTTTTAATTAATATTAGTTAGTTTATTTATATTAACGTATTTCAGGTGGACGACGGACGATAATTGACGTGACGTCATACGGGTACGATGACGCGATACCTGACGGCATGACCATAGACAGTAAGGGACATCTCTGGGTCGCGCTCATGTTCGGAGGCTCAGTGAGTATGACGTCATTACT